>NW_027411644.1:34801407-35331255 GCF_047663935.1 Musca autumnalis
AAGAAAGGGTGCTTCTATAGACACTTTCTGAAAGAAAGGGTGCTTCTATAGACACTTTCTGAAAGAAAGGGTGCTTCTATAGACACTTTCTGAAAGAAAGGGTGCTTCTATAGACACTTTCTGAAAGAAAGGGTGCTTCTATAGACACTTTCTGAAAGAAAGGGTGCTTCTATAGACACTTTCTGAAAGAAAGGGTGCTTCTATAGACACTTTCTGAAAGAAAGGGTGCTTCTATAGACACTTTCTGAAAGAAAGGGTGCTTCTATAGACACTTTCTGAAAGAAAGGGTGCTTCTATAGACACTTTCTGAAAGAAAGGGTGCTTCTATAGACACTTTCTGAAAGAAAGGGTGCTTCTATAGACACTTTCTGAAAGAAAGGGTGCTTCTATAGACACTTTCTGAAAGAAAGGGTGCTTCTATAGACACTTTCTGAAAGAAAGGGTGCTTCTATAGACACTTTCTGAAAGAAAGGGTGCTTCTATAGACACTTTCTGAAAGAAAGGGTGCTTCTATAGACACTTTCTGAAAGAAAGGGTGCTTCTATAGACACTTTCTGAAAGAAAGGGTGCTTCTATAGACACTTTCTGAAAGAAAGGGTGCTTCTATAGACACTTTCTGAAAGAAAGGGTGCTTCTATAGACACTTTCTGAAAGAAAGGGTGCTTCTATAGACACTTTCTGAAAGAAAGGGTGCTTCTATAGACACTTTCTGAAAGAAAGGGTGCTTCTATAGACACTTTCTGAAAGAAAGGGTGCTTCTATAGACACTTTCTGAAAGAAAGGGTGCTTCTATAGACACTTTCTGAAAGAAAGGGTGCTTCTATAGACACTTTCTGAAAGAAAGGGTGCTTCTATAGACACTTTCTGAAAGAAAGGGTGCTTCTATAGACACTTTCTGAAAGAAAGGGTGCTTCTATAGACACTTTCTGAAAGAAAGGGTGCTTCTATAGACACTTTCTGAAAGAAAGGGTGCTTCTATAGACACTTTCTGAAAGAAAGGGTGCTTCTATAGACACTTTCTGAAAGAAAGGGTGCTTCTATAGACACTTTCTGAAAGAAAGGGTGCTTCTATAGACACTTTCTGAAAGAAAGGGTGCTTCTATAGACACTTTCTGAAAGAAAGGGTGCTTCTATAGACACTTTCTGAAAGAAAGGGTGCTTCTATAGACACTTTCTGAAAGAAAGGGTGCTTCTATAGACACTTTCTGAAAGAAAGGGTGCTTCTATAGACACTTTCTGAAAGAAAGGGTGCTTCTATAGACACTTTCTGAAAGAAAGGGTGCTTCTATAGACACTTTCTGAAAGAAAGGGTGCTTCTATAGACACTTTCTGAAAGAAAGGGTGCTTCTATAGACACTTTCTGAAAGAAAGGGTGCTTCTATAGACACTTTCTGAAAGAAAGGGTGCTTCTATAGACACTTTCTGAAAGAAAGGGTGCTTCTATAGACACTTTCTGAAAGAAAGGGTGCTTCTATAGACACTTTCTGAAAGAAAGGGTGCTTCTATAGACACTTTCTGAAAGAAAGGGTGCTTCTATAGACACTTTCTGAAAGAAAGGGTGCTTCTATAGACACTTTCTGAAAGAAAGGGTGCTTCTATAGACACTTTCTGAAAGAAAGGGTGCTTCTATAGACACTTTCTGAAAGAAAGGGTGCTTCTATAGACACTTTCTGAAAGAAAGGGTGCTTCTATAGACACTTTCTGAAAGAAAGGGTGCTTCTATAGACACTTTCTGAAAGAAAGGGTGCTTCTATAGACACTTTCTGAAAGAAAGGGTGCTTCTATAGACACTTTCTGAAAGAAAGGGTGCTTCTATAGACACTTTCTGAAAGAAAGGGTGCTTCTATAGACACTTTCTGAAAGAAAGGGTGCTTCTATAGACACTTTCTGAAAGAAAGGGTGCTTCTATAGACACTTTCTGAAAGAAAGGGTGCTTCTATAGACACTTTCTGAAAGAAAGGGTGCTTCTATAGACACTTTCTGAAAGAAAGGGTGCTTCTATAGACACTTTCTGAAAGAAAGGGTGCTTCTATAGACACTTTCTGAAAGAAAGGGTGCTTCTATAGACACTTTCTGAAAGAAAGGGTGCTTCTATAGACACTTTCTGAAAGAAAGGGTGCTTCTATAGACACTTTCTGAAAGAAAGGGTGCTTCTATAGACACTTTCTGAAAGAAAGGGTGCTTCTATAGACACTTTCTGAAAGAAAGGGTGCTTCTATAGACACTTTCTGAAAGAAAGGGTGCTTCTATAGACACTTTCTGAAAGAAAGGGTGCTTCTATAGACACTTTCTGAAAGAAAGGGTGCTTCTATAGACACTTTCTGAAAGAAAGGGTGCTTCTATAGACACTTTCTGAAAGAAAGGGTGCTTCTATAGACACTTTCTGAAAGAAAGGGTGCTTCTATAGACACTTTCTGAAAGAAAGGGTGCTTCTATAGACACTTTCTGAAAGAAAGGGTGCTTCTATAGACACTTTCTGAAAGAAAGGGTGCTTCTATAGACACTTTCTGAAAGAAAGGGTGCTTCTATAGACACTTTCTGAAAGAAAGGGTGCTTCTATAGACACTTTCTGAAAGAAAGGGTGCTTCTATAGACACTTTCTGAAAGAAAGGGTGCTTCTATAGACACTTTCTGAAAGAAAGGGTGCTTCTATAGACACTTTCTGAAAGAAAGGGTGCTTCTATAGACACTTTCTGAAAGAAAGGGTGCTTCTATAGACACTTTCTGAAAGAAAGGGTGCTTCTATAGACACTTTCTGAAAGAAAGGGTGCTTCTATAGACACTTTCTGAAAGAAAGGGTGCTTCTATAGACACTTTCTGAAAGAAAGGGTGCTTCTATAGACACTTTCTGAAAGAAAGGGTGCTTCTATAGACACTTTCTGAAAGAAAGGGTGCTTCTATAGACACTTTCTGAAAGAAAGGGTGCTTCTATAGACACTTTCTGAAAGAAAGGGTGCTTCTATAGACACTTTCTGAAAGAAAGGGTGCTTCTATAGACACTTTCTGAAAGAAAGGGTGCTTCTATAGACACTTTCTGAAAGAAAGGGTGCTTCTATAGACACTTTCTGAAAGAAAGGGTGCTTCTATAGACACTTTCTGAAAGAAAGGGTGCTTCTATAGACACTTTCTGAAAGAAAGGGTGCTTCTATAGACACTTTCTGAAAGAAAGGGTGCTTCTATAGACACTTTCTGAAAGAAAGGGTGCTTCTATAGACACTTTCTGAAAGAAAGGGTGCTTCTATAGACACTTTCTGAAAGAAAGGGTGCTTCTATAGACACTTTCTGAAAGAAAGGGTGCTTCTATAGACACTTTCTGAAAGAAAGGGTGCTTCTATAGACACTTTCTGAAAGAAAGGGTGCTTCTATAGACACTTTCTGAAAGAAAGGGTGCTTCTATAGACACTTTCTGAAAGAAAGGGTGCTTCTATAGACACTTTCTGAAAGAAAGGGTGCTTCTATAGACACTTTCTGAAAGAAAGGGTGCTTCTATAGACACTTTCTGAAAGAAAGGGTGCTTCTATAGACACTTTCTGAAAGAAAGGGTGCTTCTATAGACACTTTCTGAAAGAAAGGGTGCTTCTATAGACACTTTCTGAAAGAAAGGGTGCTTCTATAGACACTTTCTGAAAGAAAGGGTGCTTCTATAGACACTTTCTGAAAGAAAGGGTGCTTCTATAGACACTTTCTGAAAGAAAGGGTGCTTCTATAGACACTTTCTGAAAGAAAGGGTGCTTCTATAGACACTTTCTGAAAGAAAGGGTGCTTCTATAGACACTTTCTGAAAGAAAGGGTGCTTCTATAGACACTTTCTGAAAGAAAGGGTGCTTCTATAGACACTTTCTGAAAGAAAGGGTGCTTCTATAGACACTTTCTGAAAGAAAGGGTGCTTCTATAGACACTTTCTGAAAGAAAGGGTGCTTCTATAGACACTTTCTGAAAGAAAGGGTGCTTCTATAGACACTTTCTGAAAGAAAGGGTGCTTCTATAGACACTTTCTGAAAGAAAGGGTGCTTCTATAGACACTTTCTGAAAGAAAGGGTGCTTCTATAGACACTTTCTGAAAGAAAGGGTGCTTCTATAGACACTTTCTGAAAGAAAGGGTGCTTCTATAGACACTTTCTGAAAGAAAGGGTGCTTCTATAGACACTTTCTGAAAGAAAGGGTGCTTCTATAGACACTTTCTGAAAGAAAGGGTGCTTCTATAGACACTTTCTGAAAGAAAGGGTGCTTCTATAGACACTTTCTGAAAGAAAGGGTGCTTCTATAGACACTTTCTGAAAGAAAGGGTGCTTCTATAGACACTTTCTGAAAGAAAGGGTGCTTCTATAGACACTTTCTGAAAGAAAGGGTGCTTCTATAGACACTTTCTGAAAGAAAGGGTGCTTCTATAGACACTTTCTGAAAGAAAGGGTGCTTCTATAGACACTTTCTGAAAGAAAGGGTGCTTCTATAGACACTTTCTGAAAGAAAGGGTGCTTCTATAGACACTTTCTGAAAGAAAGGGTGCTTCTATAGACACTTTCTGAAAGAAAGGGTGCTTCTATAGACACTTTCTGAAAGAAAGGGTGCTTCACACCGGTACCTACAACTTAACTATCTTATAAAAATATAAAAGGCATCTAATATTAACAAAATTACGAAAGCTACAACCAGCTAAGTTTGATTTTGAATTTGGATCTTGTTATTATTGCATTGAATCCCATTAAAATTGCATACAAGTTTTGAATATAATTAATAAAATAATTTGAATGAAATGTCTTACCTAAATTAAACATTTGTTAATTAAAGAGTTTATAAATCAAACATTTTTATTATATATTTATTAACCTTTATATGGAAATTTAATTCCACTTTTTATAAAAAAAAATTAATTGCATTATCTTGTTATCACTTTCTTTATAAACTAATTCCAATTATAACTTTATCAACAGCTGCTGATGATATTGTACAATCGTTTGTCCATTAATTTCAGGACCTCCAAACCAATTGATGTGAAACGGGGTTGCAGATAGCGTGCAAAAATCTCCAAACCTTTAAAATGTAGAGGATCATCAAGAAACACCCTCAGCCATTCGACCAAAGGGGGTTTATGGGAATGGATAATGCTTGGTAGGCTAGCAATAAAATCTATACATTTTATATCTTTCAAATCCTCCACATTTCTATCTTTGTGGCAAGTTATAAACAACGTTTCGTAAGGTTGTTTAAAACCCACAGATTTTATTGGACTAATCAAGTCACCTTCCGTATTGAATTTAAACCATTTCAAAGTATGAACAATTTGCAAATGCCATTTTGGAAGAAATTCATTTCGCAGGGCGTTTAAATGTTGTGGGGCATTTGTACACCACAATGCAACTAAAGAGTGCGGATGAGTCATTTCTTCTAGAGGTATATTTTGCAAACTATCATTATCCATCATGTGATAGGCCAGTGATTGATTAACTTTCTTTAGGCGTTTAATGTATTTATTTATCCACGGCATATCCATAATTATTAGATCATATTTTTCTAATTGCGGTAAAAGTTGTGGCAATTCCGTAACATTGTAATTATAAAATGCACATTTTGGTGGTATAATAAATGATTGCTCCTGCAGTTTGGTTGTTTGAAATTCTGGTGTATTGTTGGACCCATGAAATTTGGGAAACTCAATTTTCTCTTCCCATATTCGTGGCATATTTTGCTGCACATCATTGTTGGTTTCATTTTTTATTAAAATTTGAATATCGTTTAGAAACGGTTGTACTTGTTTCTTTAATTCCTCACATTCTTCACTTTCCGCATCCGTTTTCCTACGTTTTCTTTTATTCTTTGGTTGTTCAGAGGTTTCGTTGTCTTCGGTGGTTCTGGGTTTGAAATTAAACAATTCTGGTTTTAATTTATAGCATTCTTTCGATTCTGCTGCATCATTGTATTGGTTTTCAATCATTTTACTGTGATTTAAATATAAACAAATTCGGTTTTCTTTAATTATTTTTTGCATTTTGCTTATCTTTATTTTGTAAATAAAGGGATCTAGTCTTTGGCTTTTGACTAATAAGTCATGCCTACACGTCACTAATGGCCCCGGCACATACGGTCCGTTGTGCGTCGCGTCACGCGTTAAAAACAACAACCACATGAAAAAATCTCCAAACCATTAAGGCCCCGGCACATACGGTCCGTTGAGCGTCGCGTTACAACAACCACATGAAAACTTCAAGAACAAACTTGGCATCACTTACATTTTTTTCATGTGGTTGTTGTTTTTAACGCGTGCCGCAACGCACAACGTACCGTATGTGCCGGGGCCATAAGACTTGTTGCATTCATTTTTGGTATGGTACATTTACAAGGTAATTGCCTCGAAGAATTATTTAAGGAACTTTCGACATAATATAAGCTTTGTTCCAGAACTAAAAATTTTTTACAACTTTTACCCATTTCTCCCCAAAAAGCGTTCCCGTACACCAAAAAAGTTGCAAAATGTTCACTTCTCTTTGAACAAAAATGGCGCTGAATAGCTTTCTCTTTAGAAACTTTTTACACGACAAATGTGGGCGAGCAAAAATGTGCAACATGTTTGCCGGCTTCTGATTGGTTGATTCGCCGACTTTGACATTTGTTCCAGTTTTTTTGACGTTTCTGTTATTTTACCGTTCCCGTACATTTTGGAAAAATGTGTATGTGGAACTCATTTTCGACAGTTTGCTCTTTTGTCACTTTTATCATCAAAAAAGTACTGGAACGAAGCTTTTGTTTTATAAAACATGCATCATTTAAAGCTCTGAAGTGGGATTCTGTAACTCATTTTTGCTGTTATCGATAATAGTCGGTAAAATTAATATGCTTATAATTTCGATAATTAACGAAAATTTTTGGTAAGTTAACGATGAATAAAAAGTAGTCGCTAGCCTCTACCGACACACACAGTAATGCCAACTTTTCTTTATGTTTTTAGTTATAATTTTGCGATTTAATTTTACCGATTTTTGTCGGTAAAGGCCCCGGCACATACGGCGAGTTGAGCGTTGCGTTACAACAACCACATGAAAACTGCAAGAACAAACTTGGCATCACTTACACATTTTACATGTGGTTGTTGTTTTCAACGCGCAACGTGTCACAAAACGGACCGTATGTGCCGGGGCCATAACAGCAAAAATGAGTTACAGAATCCCAATTCTTCAATTCTATACAATAGCTTTGTTCCAGAACTAAAAAGTTTTTACAATTTTTACGACTTTTACACATTTTACCCGAAAATCCGTTCCCGTACACAAAAAAGTAGTAAAATGTTCACTTCTCTTTAAACAAAAATGGCGGTGAATGACGCTCTCTTTAAAAACTTTTTACTCGACAAATTTGAGCGTGTAAAAAATAGTAACATGGATGCCGGCGTCTGATTGGCTGGTACGCCGAATTTGACATTTGTTCCAGCTTTTTTGACGTTTTTTTTAGTTTTGCGTTCCCTAACTTTTTGAAAAAACTATTAAAAAGTACGGGAACAAAGCTAATATGTGTGTTCGTTTACTCAAAATTTGTACAAATTGTGTGTTACCATTTTTAACCTGCAAAGCGTTCCTTAACCCCAAAAAGTGGTAAAACTGGAAGCAATTTTTAAGAGAGTGAGAGGGGAGAGAGAGCACATATGCCTTCCTCTTCTACCAATAAAATTACTCTTATGCTAAGTTTACATTTACGAAATCCACTCGATTTCAACTGTCAAATCCATAGGTTAAACGTCAAATGAAATCCAATGGATTTCAGATGAGATTTCATTCGAATCACAAATGGAATAATTCGAATTACAAATGAAATAATTCGAATTACAAATGGAATTCTCGAATTACAAATAACATGTTACGAATTACAAATAGAATAATCGAATTACAAATGAAATGTTAAGAATTACGTCTGGAATGTTTCGAATTACATGTGAAAAAGGTGTATAGAAAAGTAGAACGAAGATGAATTTTCCCATAGCAAGGTTCCTCAAGATTCATTTTCCATAGCAACGGCTGCCAATTCTCGGGTTCGATTTCCAGGCCAGACATCATATTTTCAACCTTGGTAAAAATACGCTTCAGCGTAATATTGGTGACATTCTTCATTTCAAATTTCAGCCATGTAAAACTTTTCTACAAGTGAAGTCTTAAGGCACGCCGTTTGGACTCGGCTATTAAAAGTGGGTCCCCCCATATCATTGACAGGGGGTACATTCATTGATGTGAGAGAAATCTTTGTTTCTTCATTTAATTGATTTGCCGACTGTTACGAGGGACAAATTGCCGCAAAAAAGGATTAATGGAAAAGTTAATAGAATATTTTTCATCATTAGTTTCACCAATGCTGTGGATCTGGAAGGCCGCTCTTGGCCGTATGGGCTATGTTCTCATTTATAAAAAATTGTTGTCAGTTTACACAACTTTAGACTTCTATGTGTACAAAGAACTGACAATCTGTGTACAATCGTAATTGTGTAGTTATTTGGGAACCATTTCGAAGAATTTCTCCAGAAAAACGTGTGTAGATATAATCAGGACCACTGCTGCAAAATGGGTCTTGACTTTTTTACTTTTATCACCATTATTTTTAAAACCTATGCAATATGGGACTCGTTTTAAAGCTCACAAAGAGTACTTTCCAATGCCGCCAATAATTAATAATGGTAATTAGATTTTCCAATAATAAATTATTATATTAATTTTCTCGTTTAGAGTTAAGCTTAATGATCTGAAATTATTTGCAAGTGAAAAAGGAAAGCCATGGACTCGAACCCACATAGTCACCAAATTACGTTACCTGGTTTCATTGGTGGTAAAGCAAATCTTCGGACGTATCGACTATGTAATGGCTTCTCTGTCCTAGAACTTATCGTTTTTCAAATGCAAATGTGTTTTTATACATTAACGGATATTTGGCCGTTGAAATGTATTTTCTTCACGACAACCGCTTTTTGCGATGCCTTTGAAGTTATGAGTTTTGGCTTTGAACGCTAACACGCCGTGACAACATTTTTTTGATATGTTTTCAAGGACGTGGGTTCAAATCCCAGCCGGGCTCAGCCTATTTTTTATTTTTTGAAATTTTGCCTGTTAGGGCGAAGATCATTTTTTTAATGATTTTATTAATTTTCTCGTTTAGAGTTAAGCTTAATGATCTGAAATTATTTGCAAGTGAAAAAGGAAAGCCAGGGATGGTTAATGTATAAAAACACATTTGCATTTGAAAAACGATAAGTTCTAGGACAGAGAAGCCATTACATAGTCGATACGTCCGAAGATTTGCTTTACCACCAATGAAACCAGGTAACGTAATTTGGTGACTATGTGGGTTCGAGTCCATGGCTTTCCTTTTTCACTTGCAAATAATTTCAGATCATTAAGCTTAACTCTAAACGAGAAAATTAATAAAATCATTAAAAAAATGATCTTCGCCCTAACAGGCAAAATTTCAATAAATTATTATGTTATTATATATATATAAAAAAGAAAACAAAAATAAAAAAACAATAATTAAAACCAACTATGCGGTTGTCGGCAGCACCTTCGTTTGGCCGGAACTTCGTCTTCTTCACAATTCATACTTACGCGATCAAAACTCTCTTTTAAATTGAAAGTGTTCTTAAGTATCCGGCCTTCGGCCGGGGATTTAAAACTTTCTCCTATGGACAGGGTCAAAAGTGGGCTACGCGATCAAAACTCTCTTGTAAATTTAAAGTTTCCTAAGTAGCCGGCTTTGAACAGGAATTTAATACATTCTCCTATAAAAAGGTTAAAAATAGGTCGCGTGCATAAAAGTACTCTCCATAAGCTTTAAAACGATGCCCATATTGCCGACGTTAGAATCGTAAAATGTCAAGACCCATATCTCGGGAAGGATGGACTTCCCCCGAAAATTATATATCGTTGTATTCAGGATGCCAAGGGCTATCTACTGTAAAAATTTCAGCCCGATCCGAGAGGTGCACCTAAACAACCTAAAGGTGTGAAAGTACGAAATTTCCGAAATGTCAAGACCCATATCTCGGGAAGTATGGACTTCCCCCGGAAAATTATCTCTCGTCCCGATCCGAGAGGTGCCCCTAAACGACATTTAAGCCAACTTTTGTGTGGGAGGTACATGAAGGAGTGGACCAATATAGGCCCATTTTCAAACACGTAGCTATGTATTAAAGACACAAAATCTAGGGGTGTATACATGGTAGAATAAGAAAAGGTAGCAGCAATACACAGCTGACTGAACTGGGTTGTAACGTTAGTGTCAAATTTCATATGACATTTTATACATTTATTTCTATTTCGATGTACATAAGGGACATATATTTTTTGAAAAAAAAATATTTCATTCGGAAAAAACCATTTCCCAGAAAGACTTCTTCATATCAATGATATGTAACCTCCTCCAAGTTCGAACGATAAGCCGTAAGCATAAATCCCCGCTTGTAGAGGCGATACAACGTTCGTTAATATGAGAGGTATTTTGTTAAAATTTAAAAAAAATAAAGCCCTAATAAACATGTGCTTCTTTGATTTCTAAAACAAAACATTGAAACAGCTTTTCCTTTTTCTATGAATTTCCAGCGACCCCAAACTTTTCTGCAAGAATTCTACTTTCTGCGAGAATTTATGCATTTAGTGGAATGATGTGGAAACATGAAAATTGAAAATGTAACGAATTTTCATTCATGTTTTCCAAAATATTCAACCAAATGTGAAAAATTATTAGTTTTTTAAATTCCAATAATTTATAGACATTTCCTTGTTTTGTTTACAAATACAACTGGCAGTATCGTTACAAACAAAAACAAATTCCTTTGTGGTTGTTGTTCGAGTTGTATTTGTTGTAGTATTAACTTTACCTTGTATTTGTTCTACCATGGGGTGTATATAGCTTGTATTCCTTCTTGTCTAAAATCATTTTAAAATATTGCAAGGAATTTAAACCTACCTGGATAAGTTGTTTTTAAGAGAGGATATGACTTCTTGTTGTTGTTCACTTACCTATAAATAATAACAAGAATCAAAGTTATTAACATAAACCACTTGGAACTTTTGAACATTTCTACAACTTACCTTTAAATGTATTCAACATTTTCCCGAGATCCTTTAACAAATTTGCAACTTGATCTTGCATGATTGTTCAAGCATTTTGGCAATTTGCACAATCTCTATCATTTTTCACGTAAAAAATTGTCTATGCTATGGAACACACACTGTCACATTTGAAGAGAAATCCTTTTATATTAAATACTTTTTATAACTGTTTTAACACACTACTTTTTTGCCATTAATCACAACATAAAGAATTTTTCTTTTTCAACTTGCTGTCGTTCCTTTTTCCAAAACGGTTAATGAGAATTAAAAAAGCGGCGCGGCATTCTCTAAAAAGTCTGTTGAAAAAATTTTAACGGCGTCATAATAACTTTGCTGTTAACCATAATAAACAAAGTAGATGCTTCGGCAAACAGTTATAAAAAACATGGTATAATAATACAGGTCGCATTATCATGCCAGCTGATGGTAACATAATAGCTCTGTTCCTTTACGTGCAAGAATCTGCAAGTTTTACCACTTTTTACTCGAAAAGCGTTCCTTTACTTGTGACACCGTACAATTCATATGGGAGCAGTTTACAACTTTTACTACTTTTGCCGGTTTTACCATTTTCAAAAGTAAAGGAACAGGCCAAATGTGTCAACTGCATTGAATTGATTTCAAATTTTGACACCTTATATTACCAACAATTACCGATGCGGCTACCTGTGTATTTGTACCATGATAAAAGATGTCAAATACAGTCGGACCTCGATTATCCGTAATGGTCGGGACCGGAGGCATTACGGATTTTCCCGGATAATGGAGGCAATGCTTTTATGCAGTTTTTGAACATATTTTTAAGTAAAATATTGTACAATAATATGAAAATCTGCAATTTTTATTAAATTTGTTACGGTAATCCACCAAATTTTAGAAGCATACATAATATCATCATCATCAGATTCATTTGAATTGACTTTGTCCCATGGTTTTTGTGATACCATAAATACACAAATTGTGCAATACGGGAGAATTTCCAGTTTTCGTTTGTTTACCTTTTGTTTGCTTAATCAGATTAATTGGAAATGTGTTTTACTCCCGGGCAATGAAGTTTATAACGAAAAATAGAAGAAATGGAAAAAAGTCCAACATTTCTTTTCTATCACGGTTAACGGAATTTCCCGGATAATCGATTCTCGGATAATCGAGGTTCAACTGTATTTTAAAATTAATTAGTCCCGGTCCACACTAGCGTGAATTTCATTAAATAATTTTATGAAATTAGGTGTTCTTAAATCGAATTCCCCACTACAGCAATTTTATGATTTTACTCTACCATCGATCTAGAGACGCATAATTTCATGCAATTTTTTCAATGAAATCACTCTAGTGTGGACCGGGACTTAGGTAAAGGCTTAAAGGAAATATTATTCATTTCAAATTTTCATAGAACAAGAATACAGCCCCAGTAGTGGAATTCTGTAACTCATTTTTTGGGTTACCGACAAAAATCGGTAACATTAAAACGCAAAATTATGAATGAAAAGTATCAATAAAAGTTGACAACACTGTTGCTATCGGTAGGATATAGCAACAGCTTTATTTTGATTGTTAACTTACCGAAAAATCCAGATGAGATTTCATTTGACGTTTGACCTATGGAATTGGCAGTTGAAATCGAGTGGATTTCGTAAATGTAAACTTATGCTATGTTTACATTTACGAAATCCACTCGATTTCATCTGTCAAATCCATAGGTTAAACGTCAAATGAAATCCAATGGATTTCAGATGAGATTTCATTTGACGTTTAATGGCTATATCACACCATATGCTTTTTCACATGTATGACATCAGCTGGCTTGTATATTAGTATACCCAAAGTGACAACATTGGTCTGTTCCTTTACTTTTGAGAATGGTAAAACTAGTAAAAGTTGTAAACTGCTCCCATATGAATTGTATGGTGTCTGCAGTAAAGGAACACTTTTCGCGTAAAAAGTGGTAAAACTTGAAGATTCTTGCACGTAAAGGAACAGAGCTATACTTTACATTACATTACTTTAGTATGGAACTCGATCTATGAACGCATAATTTCATGAAATTTTTCAATGAACTCATGAAATTTTGTTAGTGAAATCACTTTAGTGGAATCGATCAAAAAATCATAATTTCATGAACATTTTTTAATGAAATCACTCTACTGTGGAACTGGGGCTGTATTCTAGTTCTATGAAAATTTGAAATGAATAATATTTCCTTTAAGCCTTTACCTAAGTCCCGGTCCACACTAGAGTGATTTCATTGAAAAAATTGAATGAAATTATGCGTCTCTAGATCGACCTCCATGGTAGAGTAAAATCATAAAATTGCTGTAGTGGGGAATTCGATTTAAGAACACCTAATTTCATAAAATTATTTAATGAAATTCACGCTAGTGTGGGCCGGGACTAATTAATTTTAAAATACAGTTGAACCTCGATTATCCGGGAACCTCCGTTAACCGTGATAGAAAAGAAATGTTGGACTTTTTTTCCATTTCTTCTATTTTTCGTTATAAACTTCATTGCCCGGGAGTAAAACACATTTCCAATTAATCTGATTAAGCAAACAAAAGGTAAACAAACGAAAACTGGAAATTCTCCCGTATTGCACAATTTGTGTATTTATGGTATCACAAAAACCATGGGACAAAGTCAATTCAAATGAATCTGATGATGATGATATTATGTATGCTTCTAAAATTTGGTGGATTACCGTAACAAATTTAATAAAAATTGCAGATTTTCATATTATTGTACAATATTTTACTTAAAAATATGTTCAAAAACTGCATAAAAGCATTGCCTCCATTATCCGGGAAAATCCGTAATGCCTCCGGTCCCGACCATTACGGATAATCGAGGTCCGACTGTATTTGACATCTTTTATCATGGTACAAATACACAGGTAGCCGCATCGGTAATTGTTGGTAATATAAGGTGTCAAAATTTGAAATCAATTCAATGCAGTTGACACATTTGGCCTGTTCCTTTACTTTTGAAAATGGTAAAACCGGCAAAAGTAGTAAAAGTTGTAAACTGCTCCCATATGAATTGTACGGTGTCACAAGTAAAGGAACGCTTTTCGAGTAAAAAGTGGTAAAACTTGCAGATTCTTGCACGTAAAGGAACAGAGCTATTATGTTACCATCAGCTGGCATGATAATGCGACCTGTATTATTATACCATGTTTTTTATAACTGTTTGCCGAAGCATCTACTTTGTTTATTATGGTTAACAGCAAAGTTATTATGACGCCGTTAAAATTTTTTCAACAGACTTTTTAGAGAATGCCGCGCCGCTTTTTTAATTCTCATTAACCGTTTTGGAAAAAGGAACGACAGCAAGTTGAAAAAGAAAAATTCTTTATGTTGTGATTAATGGCAAAAAAGTAGTGTGTTAAAACAGTTATAAAAAGTATTTAATATAAAAGGATTTCTCTTCAAATGTGACAGTGTGTGTTCCATAGCATAGACAATTTTTTACGTGAAAAATGATAGAGATTGTGCAAATTGCCAAAATGCTTGAACAATCATGCAAGATCAAGTTGCAAATTTGTTAAAGGATCTCGGGAAAATGTTGAATACATTTAAAGGTAAGTTGTAGAAATGTTCAAAAGTTCCAAGTGGTTTATGTTAATAACTTTGATTCTTGTTATTATTTATAGGTAAGTGAACAACAACAAGAAGTCATATCCTCTCTTAAAAACAACTTATCCAGGTAGGTTTAAATTCCTTGCAATATTTTAAAATGATTTTAGACAAGAAGGAATACAAGCTATATACACCCCATGGTAGAACAAATACAAGGTAAAGTTAATACTACAACAAATACAACTCGAACAACAACCACAAAGGAATTTGTTTTTGTTTGTAACGATACTGCCAGTTGTATTTGTAAACAAAACAAGGAAATGTCTATAAATTATTGGAATTTAAAAAACTAATAATTTTTCACATTTGGTTGAATATTTTGGAAAACATGAATGAAAATTCGTTACATTTTCAATTTTCATGTTTCCACATCATTCCACTAAATGCATAAATTCTCGCAGAAAGTAGAATTCTTGCAGAAAAGTTTGGGGTCGCTGGAAATTCATAGAAAAAGGAAAAGCTGTTTCAATGTTTTGTTTTAGAAATCAAAGAAGCACATGTTTATTAGGGCTTTATTTTTTTTAAATTTTAACAAAATACCTCTCATATTAACGAACGTTGTATCGCCTCTACAAGCGGGGATTTATGCTTACGGCTTATCGTTCGAACTTGGAGGAGGTTACATATCATTGATATGAAGAAGTCTTTCTGGGAAATGGTTTTTTCCGAATGAAATATTTTTTTTTCAAAAAATATATGTCCCTTATGTACATCGAAATAGAAATAAATGTATAAAATGTCATATGAAATTTGACACTAACGTTACAACCCAGTTCAGTCAGCTGTGTATTGCTGCTACCTTTTCTTATTCTACCATGTATACACCCCTAGATTTTGTGTCTTTAATACATAGCTACGTGTTTGAAAATGGGCCTATATTGGTCCACTCCTTCATGTACCTCCCACACAAAAGTTGGCTTAAATGTCGTTTAGGGGCACCTCTCGGATCGGGACGAGAGATAATTTTCCGGGGGAAGTCCATACTTCCCGAGATATGGGTCTTGACATTTCGGAAATTTCGTACTTTCACACCTTTAGGTTGTTTAGGTGCACCTCTCGGATCGGGCTGAAATTTTTACAGTAGATAGCCCTTGGCATCCTGAATACAACGATATATAATTTTCGGGGGAAGTCCATCCTTCCCGAGATATGGGTCTTGACATTTTACGATTCTAACGTCGGCAATATGGGCATCGTTTTAAAGCTTATGGAGAGTACTTTTATGCACGCGACCTATTTTTAACCTTTTTATAGGAGAATGTATTAAATTCCTGTTCAAAGCCGGCTACTTAGGAAACTTTAAATTTACAAGAGAGTTTTGATCGCGTAGCCCACTTTTGACCCTGTCCATAGGAGAAAGTTTTAAATCCCCGGCCGAAGGCCGGATACTTAAGAACACTTTCAATTTAAAAGAGAGTTTTGATCGCGTAAGTATGAATTGTGAAGAAGACGAAAGCGCTCGGCACATACGGTGCGTTCTGCGTCGCGCTACAACAACCACATGAAAAATGTGTAAGTGATGCCAAGTTTTTTGAAAAACAACAACATGGCTGGCGCATTAAAGTTAAACATAATTTAACTGTTTTGGGACAACGCGTGTCCCAACGTGTCACTAAACGGACCGTATGTGCCGAGCGCAGAAGTTCCGGCCAAACGAAGGTGCTGCCGACAACCGCATAGTTGGTTTTAATTATTGTTTTTTTATTTTTGTTTTCTTTTTTATATACATATATAATAACATAATAATTTATTATTGGAAAATCTAATTACCATTATTAATTATTGGCGGCATTGGAAAGTACTCTTTGTGAGCTTTAAAACGAGTCCCATATTGCATAGGTTTTAAAAATAATGGTGATAAAAGTAAAAAAGTCAAGACCCATTTTGCAGCAGTGGTCCTGATTATATCTTCACACGTTTTTCTGGAGAAATTCTTCGAAATGGTTCCCAAATAACTACATTCGTTGGGATATTTGCGTTCAATCGGTCGGTTACCTTCCACAATTACGATTGTACACAGATTGTCAGTTCTTTGTACACATAGAAGTCTAAAGTTGTGTAAACTGACAACAATTTATTATAAATGAGAACATAGCCCATACGGCCAAGAGCGGCCTTCCAGATCCACAGCATTGGTGAAACTAATGATGAAAAATATTCTATTAACTTTTCCATTAATCCTTTTTTGCGGCAATTTGTCCCTCGTAACCGTCGGCAAATCAATTAAATGAAGAAACAAAGATTTCTCTCACATCAATGAATGTACCCCCTGTCAATGATATGGGGGGACCCACTTTTAATAGCCGAGTCCAAACGGCGTGCCTTAAAGCCCTCGGCACATACGGTCCGTTTAGTGACACGTTGGGACATGCGTTGTCCCAAAACAGTTAAATTATGTTTAACTTTAATGCGCCAGCCATGTTGTTGTTTTTCAAAAAACTTGGCATCACTTACACATTTTTCATGTGGTTGTTATAGCGCAACGCACAACGCACCGTATGTGCCGAGCGCTTAAGACTCCACTTGTAGAAAAGTTTTACATGGCTGAAATTTGAAATGAAGAATGTCACCAATATTACGCTGAAGCGTATTTTTACGAACGTTGAAAATATGATGTCTGGCCTGGAAATCGAACCCGAGAATTGGCAGCCGTTGCTATGGAAAATGAATCTTGAGGAACCTTGCTATGGGAAAATTCATCTCCGTTCTACTTTTCTATACACCTTTTTCACATGTAATTCGAAACATTCCAGACGTAATTCGTAATATTTCATTTGTAATTCGATTATTCTATTTGTAATTCGTGTTATTTGTTATTCGAGAATTCCATTTGTAATTCGAATTATGTTGTACTCTTACGTTTGAGTAAAAGATTTAGTTGTGCTTTTATGTTGTAAATAAAAGACTTATTGATAAATTAACAAACTTAAGCAAGATTTATTCTGTTTAATTCTGGAAACTGAAATACGTTACAATAGTTGATGTGCGTGTTAATACTTGTGGTGTAATACAATGACTGTGTTGTCTGAATGACTGAAAGAGACTGACTGAGTGAGAAAGAGTATAGCATGAGGGTAGCAAGTGTGTATGTGTGTGTATGTATAATAACAATGATGCCTAGTTTCTGATTGTTTACAGTAGAACCCTAACAAATTATTTCATTTGTAATTCGAATTATTCCGTTTGTAGTTCGAATTATTCCATTTGAAGTTCATGTCATCTCCGATCTTCAAGATGTCATCTCCGATGAACTTTTACTAACTTTTCCTACAGGAAATCCGATGAACTTTTCCTATAGGAAATGTCATTTCCGTTGAACTTTTTCTATAGGAAATGTCATCTCTGATGACATCTAAAAACCGTGTTTTTGGTGGAAAAATTATCATTTTTGGAATGTGGATTGAAGGAATGCCAAACACTATTCAATCACAACTGTTATTTAAAAATTTGCGTTTTAATTATGACGATTTTTCCGATACCAAAAAATATAAGTTCCTACTGACTGTTCGGACACCTCCCAAAAAATACGAAAATTCCCTTAAAAAACGCATATTTAAAATAAAACATCATCTTTTCGTTAAATTATTTATAACATTTTCTATTTTTCATTTATAATATGTAGGTTTGTTTTAACACATTTTTTAGGAAAATGCCGGTTTTGTAAATAAAATTTAAAATATAAAAAAAGATGAACAACAAAAAAGTATTACTGCTTAAACTAAAAATTGTTTCGCACCAAAATTTCATTAGTTAAACAAACGAACAAATGCGAGAAGTTTAATATAAATTTCCCTAAAATGCAATGTTCGAAGTTTGTGTTTTTGGTAAAATGCGTAATTCAGCAGTCAACATGGAGCGTAGGCGGAGGTTTTTTCTTCCTTTTTTAACAGATAACAAAGCCTTTCTGATCTACATTTCGTTTGTACAAATATGTGATTCTTAAACAACAAATATAAATCTTAAGAATACTTAATTATGTATTTACAAAAACAAAAAGAAGTCCCTGTTTGTATAAAAAAATCCCACCTTTAAAGAGATTGAGAGTTGTAATTTAAACAGTAATAAAAATCTTAAATTACATCTCTTGAGAATATTTTGGTTTTTTTTTGTCTACTTCTGTGGGATTTGGCAGTTTTTTATAAGCTTTGCAGTTTTTGTACTTCTTTTGTGTTTTCACGATTAACAGTCAACAGACATCAGGAAAAGCTCTGCTTTTTATCTGTGTGTGTGGTTTTGTTTCTTCATTTCTAAACTTAAAACTTAATTAGTGTTATAGTTTAAACTGTAGTTTTTTGTGTAATGGTTTAGAGGCATTACTAACTAAAATAGTAATTAATAAAGATCCCAAAACTTAAATCTAATTCGTTTTTCCACCTGTTATAGATTTATGATCTAAACGTTCTTGTTCCGACAGCCAGGCCATCTTTTGTTTGTGTTGTTGGGCAGCAGCTTCCGCTCTGTCCAATACCATCTTCTCGGTTAGGACACCATCTTCGGAGGCATATACAGCAGCCTGCCAGGAGACACCCAATTTGGAAATTTCACGACCAGACATGCCCTCACACAGTTTGGCCATTTTCGAACAGGCTGCACCATAGTCGAATTGTTCCAATTTGAAACGCCTAAAAGGAGAGAGAAAAAATTATAATATTTTCGCCAAATATGAATAGTTGAAGAAAACTCACTTGGCTCCCTCGGCTGCAGGTTGCAAAACATATTTATCGAAATACAAGCGCAAAAGACGTTCACGTTCCTCCAAACCGGGTAGAGTGAATTCCACCATTTCATCCAAACGATCATTGATGGCATAATCGAACTGTTCAGGTGTATTTGAGGCCAGGACCAACATAAATTTGGAATTTTGTTCAGAGGTGCGATACAAGAAAGCATTAAGGGCAGCCCGCAAATCTTCGGAAATATGTTCCGAGGAACGTTTACGCAAGAAGGCATCAGCTTCATCCACAAACAACAACAAACCACGGCGACTGGTTTGGGACCAATCGAAAACTTTGTGTATAGCAGTAACAGCTTCCTTGCCCATTGGGGCCACATCACCACCCGTCATAATGGCATAATCCATACCTGAATGTTCAGCCAGTTTCTTGGCAAACATGGTCTTACCGGTTCCGGGAGGACCATGCATTAAAATGTTCCTATACATGCCACGATTGATGCGGGTATTCTTGGTGGCAATGGCCACATCTCTTAGACGTTCCTCAAGTTTGGGATTCAACACAACACCTTGCAGGGCATCGGCAGGTTTCGATTTCAATTTCTTCACATATTTAATGGGATGTTGTACGGCATCCAAAATGGCAAAACGTGACGTTTCTCCTACCAATGTGGGTTTGCCAATGCGAGATTCAATGTAACGCGAGGTTACACCGGTGGCACCCTTGGCAGCATAAACACCCAAAGCCAATAAGGAGAGGCCTCCGGCCGCTGTCAAAACTTTATCCCAATCGGTGAGCATTGCCTCAACACCAGTGCCAATAACTGTACCGGCAGTCCTGAAAAAGTTAGATATTATAAAAAATATATATATTTATAAAAATAAGGATTTGAATGTCTTTAAGGGGCATCCTTCGGATCGATTTGCAATTTTTACCATAGTTAGTCCTTCTGGAGATGTCGAGAAATAAGTCACAAAAGATTGAGCAACCATAGACCACAATAAACGTGGATTTTTTAAAGGTTTTTAGGAGCAACCATAGACCACAATAAACGTGGATTTTTTAAAGGTTTTTAGGAGCAACCATAGACCACAATAAACGTGGATTTTTTAAAGGTTTTTAGGAGCAACCATAGACCACAATAAACGTGGATTTTTTAAAGGTTTTTAGGAGCAACCATAGACCACAATAAATGTGGATTTTTTAAAGGTTTTTAGGAGCAACCATAGACCACAATAAATGTGGATTTTTTAAAGGTTTTTAGGAGCAACCATAGACCACAATAAACGTGGATTTTTTAACGGTTTTTAGGAGCAACCATAGACCACAATAAACGTGGATTTTTTAAAGGTTTTTAGGAGCAACCATAGACCACAGTAAACGTGGATTTTTTAAGGTTTTTAGGAGCAACCATAGACCACAATAAACGTGGATTTTTTAAAGGTTTTTAGGAGCAACCTAGACCACAATAAACGTGGATTTTTAAAGGTTTTTAGGAGCAACCATAGACCACAATAAACGTGGATTTTTTAAAGGTTTTTAGGAGCAACCATAGACCACAATAAATGTGGATTTTTTAAAGGTTTTTAGGAGCAACCATAGACCACAATAAATGTGGATTTTTGAAAGGTTTTTAGGAGCAACCATAGACCACAATAAACGTGGATTTTTTAAAGGTTTTTAGGAGCAACCATAGACCACAATAAACGTGGATTTTTTAAAGGTTTTTAGGAGCAACCATAGACCACAATAAACGTGGATTTTTTAAAGGTTTTTAGGAGCAACCATAGACCACAATAAACGTGGATTTTTTAAAGGTTTTTAGGAGCAACCATAGACCACAATAAATGTGGATTTTTTAAAGGTTTTTAGGAGCAACCATAGACCACAATAAATGTGGATTTTTTAAAGGTTTTTAGGAGCAACCATAGACCACAATAAACGTGGATTTTTTAACGGTTTTTAGGAGCAACCATAGACCACAATAAACGTGGATTTTTTAAAGGTTTTTAGGAGCAACCATAGACCACAATAAACGTGGATTTTTTAAAGGTTTTTAGGAGCAACCATAGACCACAGTAATCGTGGATTTTTTAAGGTTTTTAGGAGCAACCATAGACCACAATAAACGTGGATTTTTTAAAGGTTTTTAGGAGCAACCATAGACCACAATAAACGTGGTTTTTTTAAAGGTTTTTAGGAGCAACCATAGACCACAATAAACGTGGATTTTTTAAAGGGTTTTAGGAGCAACCATAGACCACAATAAATGTGGATTTTTTAAAGGTTTTTAGGAGCAACCATAGACCACAATAAATGTGGATTTTTTAAAGGTTTTTAGGAGCAACCATAGACCACAATAAACGTGGATTTTTTAAAGGTTTTTAGGAGCAACCATAGACCACAGTAAACGTGGATTTTTTTAAGGTTTTTAGGAGCAACCATAGACCACAATAAACGTGGATTTTTTAAAGGTTTTTAGGAGCAACCATAGACCACAATAAACGTGGATTTTTTAAAGGTTTTTAGGAGCAACCATAGACCACAATAAACGTGGATTTTTTAAAGGTTTTTAGGAGCAACCATAGACCACAATAAACGTGGATTTTTTAAAGGTTTTTAGGAGCAACCATAGACCACAATAAACGTGGATTTTTTAAAGGTTTTTAGGAGCAACCATAGACCACAATAAACGTGGTTTTTTTAAAGGTTTTTAGGAGCAACCATAGACCACAATAAACGTGGATTTTTTAAAGGGTTTTAGGAGCAACCATAGACCACAATAAATGTGGATTTTTTAAAGGTTTTTAGGAGCAACCATAGACCACAATAAATGTGGATTTTTTAAAGGTTTTTAGGAGCAACCATAGACCACAATAAACGTGGATTTTTTAAAGGTTTTTAGGAGCAACCATAGACCACAGTAAACGTGGATTTTTTTAAGGTTTTTAGGAGCAACCATAGACCACAATAAACGTGGATTTTTTAAAGGTTTTTAGGAGCAACCATAGACCACAATAAACGTGGATTTTTTAAAGGTTTTTAGGAGCAACCATAGACCACAATAAACGTGGATTTTTTAAAGGTTTTTAGGAGCAACCATAGACCACAATAAACGTGGATTTTTTAAAGGTTTTTAGGAGCAACCATAGACCACAATAAACGTGGATTTTTTAAAGGTTTTTAGGAGCAACCATAGACCACAATAAATGTGGATTTTTTAAAGGTTTTTAGGAGCAACCATAGACCACAATAAATGTGGATTTTTTAAAGGTTTTTAGGAGCAACCATAGACCACAATAAATGTGGATTTTTGAAAGGTTTTTAGGAGCAACCATAGACCACAATAAACGTGGATTTTTTAAAGGTTTTTAGGAGCAACCATAGACCACAGTAAACGTGGATTTTTTTAAGGTTTTTAGGAGCAACCATAGACCACAATAAACGTGGATTTTTTAAAGGTTTTTAGGAGCAACCATAGACCACAATAAACGTGGATTTTTTAAAGGTTTTTAGGAGCAACCATAGACCACAATAAACGTGGATTTTTTAAAGTTTTTTAGGAGCAACCATAGACCACAATAAACGTGGATTTTTTAAAGGTTTTTAGGAGCAACCATAGACCACAATAAACGTGGATTTTTTAAAGGTTTTTAGGAGCAACCATAGACCACAATAAACGTGGATTTTTTAAAGGTTTTTAGGAGCAACCATAGACCACAATAAACGTGGATTTTTTAAAGGTTTTTAGGAGCAACCATAGACCACAATAAACGTGGATTTTTTAAAGGTTTTTAGGAGCAACCATAGACCACAATAAACGTGGATTTTTTAAAGGTTTTTAGGAGCAACCATAGACCACAATAAACGTGGATTTTTTAAAGGTTTTTAGGAGCAACCATAGACCACAATAAATGTGGATTTTTTAAAGGTTTTTAGGAGCAACCATAGACCACAATAAATGTGGATTTTTTAAAGGTTTTTAGGAGCAACCATAGACCACAATAAACGTGGATTTTTTAACGGTTTTTAGGAGCAACCATAGACCACAATAAACGTGGATTTTTTAAAGGTTTTTAGGAGCAACCATAGACCACAGTAAACGTGGATTTTTTAAGGTTTTTAGGAGCAACCATAGACCACAATAAACGTGGATTTTTTAAAGGTTTTTAGGAGCAACCTAGACCACAATAAACGTGGATTTTTAAAGGTTTTTAGGAGCAACCATAGACCACAATAAACGTGGATTTTTTAAAGGTTTTTAGGAGCAACCATAGACCACAATAAATGTGGATTTTTTAAAGGTTTTTAGGAGCAACCATAGACCACAATAAACGTGGATTTTTTAAAGGTTTTTAGGAGCAACCATAGACCACAGTAAACGTGGATTTTTTTAAGGTTTTTAGGAGCAACCATAGACCACAATAAACGTGGATTTTTTAAAGGTTTTTAGGAGCAACCATAGACCACAATAAACGTGGATTTTTTAAAGGTTTTTAGGAGCAACCATAGACCACAATAAACGTGGATTTTTTAAAGTTTTTTAGGAGCAACCATAGACCACAATAAACGTGGATTTTTTAAAGGTTTTTAGGAGCAACCATAGACCACAATAAACGTGGATTTTTTAAAGGTTTTTAGGAGCAACCATAGACCACAATAAACGTGGATTTTTTAAAGGTTTTTAGGAGCAACCATAGACCACAATAAACGTGGATTTTTTAAAGGTTTTTAGGAGCAACCATAGACCACAATAAACGTGGATTTTTTAAAGGTTTTTAGGAGCAACCATAGACCACAATAAACGTGGATTATTTTAAAGGTTTTTAGGAGCAACCATAGACCACAATAAACGTGGATTTTTTAAAGGTTTTTAGGAGCAACCATAGACCACAATAAATGTGGATTTTTTAAAGGTTTTTAGGAGCAACCATAGACCACAATAAATGTGGATTTTTTAAAGGTTTTTAGGAGCAACCATAGACCACAATAAACGTGGATTTTTTAACGGTTTTTAGGAGCAACCATAGACCACAATAAACGTGGATTTTTTAAAGGTTTTTAGGAGCAACCATAGACCACAGTAAACGTGGATTTTTTAAGGTTTTTAGGAGCAACCATAGACCACAATAAACGTGGATTTTTTAAAGGTTTTTAGGAGCAACCTAGACCACAATAAACGTGGATTTTTAAAGGTTTTTAGGAGCAACCATAGACCACAATAAACGTGGATTTTTTAAAGGTTTTTAGGAGCAACCATAGACCACAATAAACGTGGATTTTTTAAAGGTTTTTAGGAGCAACCATAGACCACAATAAACGTGGATTTTTTAAAGGTTTTTAGGAGCAACCATAGACCACAATAAACGTGGATTTTTTAAAGGTTTTTAGGAGCAACCATAGACCACAATAAACGTGGATTTTTTAAAGGTTTTTAGGAGCAACCATAGACCACAATAAACGTGGATTTTTTAAAGGTTTTTAGGAGCAACCATAGACCACAATAAACGTGGATTTTTTAAAGGTTTTTAGGAGCAACCATAGACCACAATAAACGTGGATTTTTTAAAGGTTTTTAGGAGCAACCATAGACCACAATAAACGTGGATTTTTTAAAGGTTTTTAGGAGCAACCATAGACCACAATAAACGTGGATTTTTTAAAGGTTTTTAGGAGCAACCATAGACCACAATAAACGTGGATTTTTTAAAGGTTTTTAGGAGCAACCATAGACCACAATAAACGTGGATTTTTTAAAGGTTTTTAGGAGCAACCATAGACCACAATAAACGTGGATTTTTTAAAGGTTTTTAGGAGCAACCATAGACCACAATAAACGTGGATTTTTTAAAGGTTTTTAGGAGCAACCATAGACCACAATAAACGTGGATTTTTTAAAGGTTTTTAGGAGCAACCATAGACCACAATAAACGTGGATTTTTTAAAGGTTTTTAGGAGCAACCATAGACCACAATGCCGCAGAATGTCGTTTATTTACGGTCAAAATTAGTTTATTTGCAATTTATTTTAAAGGTAACTTTCTCTCAGGTAGGAATTTACGCCCTGTACTTGGATTAAGATGACATTTTTATTGAAATTATCCAGCCATTGATCGGGAACAGTAGCAAAATATTTTTACGCGATTTACAGTTTCGAATCCTTTTAGCCTATACCTCGGTAAGTTCGGACGTCCTCACAATATTTATATTGGTGCGATCAGCACTTCACCGGAACTTTATCTACAAAAGAAATTTTGATCTTTCTTTCTTAGAACAAGTTTTTAAATTCCGGTCAGAAGACTGAGGATTTTCAATTTATTCGCGAGCTGATTGCTTTTCCATAGAAAAAATCGAAAATAACGGTCTGCCAAAGCCAATATCTTGACAATATTTATATTAGTCCGATCAATACTTCATTCAGGACCTTGCCTCTAATCAAAATTTCTGATCGCTCGGCCAAGTTTTGCACCTATACGGCAGAAGACCGGCAAATTCAAAAATCGAAATTGGTCATCTTAAAAAAATTAAAACCGATATCTATGACCACTATGCTAGGATGTGGAAGAGACTGAAACAATCGAGGACATTCTCTGTCGGTAACCTAGACTGGCTATCAAAAGACACAGGCTGTTTGGTGTGCATGAAATTGTTTCGCCCTCTTATTTTCCCTGGGTAGACCCCGCAGCCTTGTAACCTTATTGCAGGGACCTTAAGTGCCTATGGGGCGGGTCATCCTAGATTCAGTAAGATCAACTAATCTCCTTTCTCTTCCCTACCACTACGTTTATCTACTCCCCTTCTACCTCTTTCCTGTCCTTCTCCCTTCCTTTCTCCATCCTACCATTTTTATTTGTTTGGCTGGTCTCCAAATGAAGTGGCTGTCAACAATCAACGGCAGCTGTGCATGCTTTAACCTAACCTATGTTAAATACCAAATCATTCCGAGCGGTGCCCCCCAAGAACGTCACTTGTTCCGAAAAAAAACTTACTTGATACCCTCCAAAATAGTGGTACGTTGTTCCTGGGCCTTCAGGCGAATCTGCTCCAAATTGATATCACGATTTTCACGATCAACTTTAGCCTTGACACGCATTTCATGTTCCAATAATTTCAGGCGATTCTTTTCCTTCATTTCAATTTCATGTTCAATTGTTTGGCGGCGCATGGCCTCTTGGCGGGCCACACTTTCCTCTTGCCTAACAAGAAAAAGAACAAACATGTCATTATCAAAGGGTTACATAAATACCCTCCCTCAGTAGATTACTTACTTTCTCAAGTTCTCCTCTTGGACACGCTGTTGCTGGGCCAATTGATCTTCATAGCGTTTGCGGGCAAGTTGATCTTGATATTGGGCACGTTGTTGTTGCTGCTTTGTCTCTTCCTGTTGGAATTAATACATTGAAATCTAGTTCAAATATTTCAAAATCCCATCATTACTTACAATCAAAGTTTTTCTCCTTTCCTCATGGTCAATACGTCTTTGTTCGACCTTAGCCTGTTCAATATGGGCCTCATATTCCTTGACTTTTTGTTGATATTCCTGTTGACGGGTAACTTCTTGCAGCTTAGACAATTCCAAGGCTTCACGGGCATGTTCTTTAAAAAATTACACAATACACACATTTTTAATTAAATAACATCTCAAAATTGTTTATTACTCTTCCAAATCCCCAAAGAAGAAAATACAACACATTGTACACACACAAAATAGGTTATGCAATTGTGTGTGAATTCCATACATCAACCTTTCCCCCACCCCCCCTCTCCCTTTCTATTGTTAGATTAAAATGATTACCCACATTCTCTGATAGAATGATGAAATTTACTTACTTGACCTTTCCAATGTACGTGCTGCCTCAGCAGCCCTTTCCAAGGCCGAGGAATCAAAACGATAAGCTTCCATTGCTTTACGCTCAGCCTTGGTCAATTGGGCATCACCAGATCGTTCGCCGGCTGTGGCTCCATCAGGACTTCCACCATCACTGGGAGGCACATCTTGTGGCTGCTGGGGCCTATTTCTTCCCAATAACCAAGACATAGCGCAAGTTGAATTTAAAAGTTAGTTTTTAATAGAAGAATTTGTTGAATTAACAAAATTTTTCCACACTCATTCACAATTCACTTGCAAAAACGTGATAATAGAAGAAGACAGTGTCAGACGTAATTCTTCTAGTGAATAAAGTACGAGTTAGGGTTGCCATGACAACAAAAACATTCTCTTTTAAGTCGTACCTTAAATTAATTCGCAATCTGTGTGGCATTTCTAGGAAACACATTGAGAGCGACAAACAATTGCCAGCAATGCTAATTGGAATGCGATTTGTTCGCATTTGATGTCCAATTTGAAAACGAGGTCAAGTTGGAAAGTTGTGGGTAGTGTTTTCTTCTAATTGTGAATATAATCAAAAATGTAAAAAATATTTAACAAAAATGAAACTTTACGAATAGTTGGTGTGAATTTGAAGTCAAAATCTCGGCTTATTTATGTATACTTTACACGACATGTTTTTTACATATGGGTTGTCACTTTTTATATACAAAAGGAATATGCAAAGTGACAACACATATGTAAAATAACATATCGTGTAAAGTACCCATTAGAGACCGCCAAAATACGCAATACAAAATATATTATTTCTTGACGACGATCCATTCACTTTTCGATTTTTTAAACGGTCGCACGATGTGAAACTCAATTCAATGATGTGAATGCATTGGTTTCTCTACAGTCAGTCTTGGATTATTTATTATCCCTAAGGGAGATGTTAATCTCTTAACGGGCTCGTTATCCCGTTTGGTGGATGGGAATGTAGTTTTTGTGACGTGTTAAACCAAAATTCTCTGACAGGGTGAAAGTGAAATCTAACAGAGAGAAATATCTAAGAGATATTCGCTTCTCTTTCCTCTGCGAATCCTTTAGATTCTCCTTGGACCAAAAATGGATCGGGATAGTTCTCCTAAAATAAAAAATGGAATGAAAACATGGTGCAGTGCCTAAATAACCCAGTGGGTGCTAGGTGTGGATACCTTGGCACCTGCGTTTAAATTTTTTGATCGAATAGATGTCCGTGTGCATGAAGATAAAATCGATTTTAAATAGCGGAGACAAAAACCACATTACTACAACTTTTTCACATGTAATTCGAAACATTCCAGTTGTCATTCGTAGCATTTCATTTGTAATTCGTAACATTTTATTTGTAATTCGAGAATTCCATTTGTAATTAGAAACATTTCAATTGTTATTCGAATTACATCTGAAAAAGGTGTAGTGGTATAACAGTATAACAGATTCGTAGGAAGGAAAAAACGATTTTAAAGGATATATATTTTAGACTATTGCTCAGGATGTAGAAAATCGGAAATTAAAAAAAAATATTTTTCAAGGACATCTTATGTTTTTGCCTATTACTCAGGATTTAAAAAGGATGCGCTTATACGGAAGGTGGCGTTAGAAAGCTGACGATCTCTCCATAGGATTTAGCATTTCATTGTAGAAAATTTGAGAAAAAAAATTATTTTGAAAAATTTCGATTTTTCCAGAATATAATATGTTTTGGCCTATTACTCAGGATCTAAAAAGGTTGCGCCTATACGGAAAGTTGCGTTGGACAGCTGAGGGTGTCTAGTTTTCAAAACATATCATATTCTTGAAAAATCGCCATATCATATTCTTGAAAATTTTTTCTCAAATGTTCTACAATGAAATGCTAAAATCCTATGCATTTTTGGAAAGGAGAGATTGTCAGCTTTCCAACGCCACCTTCCGTATAGGCGCATCCTTCTTAGATTCTGAGTAGCAGGCCAAAACATATTATATTCTTGAAAAATAGTTTTTTTTTTCAAAAAATTCCGATTTTCTCAACATTTCTAGAATGAAATGCTTAGTGCTATGCAGTCGCGTATCTTTTCTACATCCTGAGCAATAGTCTAAAACATATATCCTTGAAAATCGTTTTTCAAAATCGTTTTTACCTTCCTACGAATCTGTTATACAACCGTTTTTATCTCCGCTAGTTAAAATCGATTTTATCTTAACGCACATTAGATGTCCAGGCGATCTCTCAGGACAATGATAAAACCAAAATAGGTGGAAACTGGTCCATGGCTGGCGGGACCGAAGTCATGGGCGGTTACCTACACGGGACTCTAAAGACTATAGAGGATAGCTTAGAGCAACGAAGTAAAAAAATTCCGCGACCAACTGGAAAGATTTGTTGCAGAAAAAGGAATTAAGGACATGTTGCTCAATCTGGCTTTTACCGACGATGAGCTAGACATCATAGTAAACACGGCAGTCTCCTGAGGAATATGAAAATAACATGGAGGAAGGTGCTGTGGACTTAGCTGCACAACTGGCAGCTATCCCAGCTCCGGCTGGTCCTATATCGACACATACGAGTAAAAAAACGTTAAGAGGCAAAATGCTACAAGGACATTGTCTGACGATGGTGAATCCAAGGGGACTCTAGCAAACGGCTCTAGGGGCAGATCTGCCAATATTAATAAAGATAAAAACTCTACAAAGGTGTTGTGACGACATTTGAACTTACAAGGAGGTCTTCTTCACCAAGGGCTCTTTCATTGAAAATTAAAGTATTTTTCCTTGGACATTTCTTTCTTTTATACAAATGTTTCGTTTCACATTTTCACTGAAACAGAATTGAGCTTCAGATGGATAAAATCTCCTTCCAGACGTTGTAGCTGCTCAAACCAAGGCCTCTAAAGAAGCTGCGGCGACGAAAAAAGTGAAGACGATAAAAACATTCGGCCTCAACCAAAGTGGTGGAGTTAAATTCAGTTCCAAAGCCGGATCCACAGCAGAAATAATGAGGAAGACTAAAGAACCTACCGCTAAGTCGAAAGACATCAGTAAAGTAGGTTAATTGGCGAAAGAGTTTACTTCCAACCCGGACTCAACCCCAAAAGGCAAATGTAAAGCAGAGGGACAATCTGTTCGGGGATTTTCCACAGACTGTAAAGAAGACAAGGTGTTTGAAAACCATAATTTTCTGATAAAACAAGGCACTATAAACGTGCGATCTCGTATCTGCGCAAGTTCGTGGGAAGGGACGCGAACTCGCATTCAAGGAGGGATATTACTTTCATCAAGAGTAAGCTCAAGTACGTTAGGAAGTTCGAAAGAACTTATCCTAACGCACCCAGATGTGAACTCTTGGTGGACAAAATCTTCCTCCCAAACCCTGTCGCTGCTTCAGCCAAAGACTGCGGTGACAAGCAAAAAAGTGGAGGTGAAGCCTGCTGCTTCTGGCAGTAAGGTGGAATCTAAAGCTGTTCCGAAGCCGAACCCAGATCAGAAAGGACTGGAAAAGGATAAGGGGCATAATCCGACACCAAAAGACTCTCGTAAGGGTAGTCAACTGGGGAAGGTGACTGTCCCAAATCCGGATCCTACCCCAACTGACGAGGCTATAGCGGAAGAACAAAAGGTTTCTGAGACTCGCGCAAGCTGTTCGGGAGCCATGACAGGAGGATCGTCTGGGGCACCATCGACTTCTGAGAAGGCGAACAAGTCCTCACAGCCAAAGACGGTGAAGCGGGTTCGCTCTTCAGAAGGCCCACAGCCTTCGCCAAAGAAGACGATGATCTCCCAGGCGGTCAACACGGCGGACTCCTACACTGGCCTTCTTGATCGCAAAGTCAAGGGAAGTAGCACCAGTACTGAGAAGGCGTCCACCACCTCGGGAAAAGCTGCTACCAAGGCCCGTGATCAAGGACATAGGAAACCCTACGCCAAAACGGCCACAGTGGCAACCGATGACGATATCCTGGTTGCAATCATCGACAGAGCTGACCCCTTCGGGAAAATCAGCGAAAGTCACTGGTTGCTCTTCGAGACTCGTCTTCGTTGAGCCATTGTGTCCACTGATGTAGATCAGGGTGACCGTCAGTTTGGCAGTGCCTTCCTTCAGAAGGGAGTTAAGGTAATCAAATGTCTCAGCAGGAGCTCGCAAGAGTACCTTAAGAAGACCGTTAATGGCTTTAACGACCTTTGGGAGGGAACAAAAATTGCTACAGTCTCTGTATCGGAGATTCCATCAAGGAAGGTATTCCCAGCATGGGTTCCCCCACCTCCCGTGGACAAGGAACTTCTGCTGAGGATGCTGGAGCTCCAGAACCCAGGTCTCCTTACTAAGGACTGGACTGTCATACGTCTAACTCCTTGTAAGGAGAATGGAGGGATGGCGTAAAGATGGCGGTAGACTCCTCAGGAGTGGAGTACCTCAAGGTTCGTGAGGGAAAACTGAATTTTGGTTCAGGATGGGTTCGCTTTCGACTGAGTCCACCTCGCGAAACTCGGTAGGAGTAGGTAGGCGGCAGGTGCAACGCATTTTGCAGATTAATCTGCATCATTGTAAAGCAGCTGCCGCCGAACTACTCCTATCCCTCACGAACTCAGAGGTGGACATTGTTCTAGTCCAGGAACCTTATATATACAAAAATAAGGTCTCTGGACTGAACAATGCCAACTTCGAGGTTTCCGCATCGTCCGAAGGGGATAAGGTGAGGCCCTGTGTAGTTGTTGTTGTAGCAGCATATAATGCTGGGTTGGCAGCCGCTGGCCGAAACACTTTTGGTTTCGGGTCAATCCGGTACGTAAGAACCCGCTGCCGTGGGATTGTAGTAGTAGGTAGGAAGAACCTTAATCTAATCTTTCTATCTAATTATAGCAATGGAGACATGTGCACGGTGCGACTGGAGAACGGCAGAGAGAAGGCCACTCTCCTGTCCTCAATCTACATGCCATATGAGGACCCTGATCCGCCAAATCGGGGGGTACACAGGCTGCTAAAGGAGAACCTGGGCGTTTGTAACCTTTCGCTCCTTCGAAAACCCAATAGCCTGCTTATATTATAGCTTTTTGTCGGGTTAACCATCTATATGAGGATTTCTATGACGTATATGCAAAGAAAATTACATTTAAAACCGAGTGGGTAATATGTAAACGTACTATTAGCCTTCGCCCAAGTAGACGATGGTTTCACAAGCAGTTAACCCATTGACCTCATATCCAGCTGTCCTTGACCACAAAGCCAAGGAGAAAGAGCCCAGTACTAAAAAGGTAGCTACTTCCTCGGGTAAACCACCTACAATGCGCATTGAAAAGGACGCAATAAAGCTTATGCCAGACCGGCCCCAATATTGCCCACTGACGACCATCCAGTGGCAATCATTGACAAAGCTTACCATTGACAAAGCGAGAATTAGCGACACTCATTGGTTGCTAGTAGTTGTTTCTCTTTGTTCAGGCTGATAATGGCCTTGGTGAACTTTGGGAAGGGGTAAATCGTACTGCAGTCTCCATATCTGAGATACTGAGAATCCTGGAGCTTGAACTTAAGTTTAGGTATAGTTCACAATCGACACCAGTAGTGCGATTCTCTAACACATTTTTTGAGTTATCGACAAAAATCGGTAAGATTAAAACGCAAAATTATGAATGAAAATTTCAAATAAAAGTTGACAACACTCTCGGTAGAATTTTGCGACTGCTTTTTATTCGTCGCTAACTTACCGAAAAACATCCGTAATTACCGAAATTATAGGCATTTTAATTTTAACGACAATTGTCGGAAACTCAAAAAATTAGCTGCAGAATCGCACTACAGTTGTGGAATTCTGTAACTCGTTTTCAAGTTACCGACAAAAATCGGTAAAATTAAAATGCTTATAACTTCGGTAAATAACGAAAATTTTCGGTAATTGATAATTTTCATTCAAAATTTTGCGTATTAATTTTATCGATTTTTGTCGGTAACTCAAAAAATGAGTTACAGAATTCGACTTCAACTTTCAAATTTAAGCGATATTTATAATAAAAAAAACAAATTCTAATTTGGCTTATGTTTTTTTTTTTTTATTTCCGAATGGAATTACCTAACGAATACTTCCCTATAATGAAGTTGTTTTAAGGCAAAAGTGGAATTCTCACAAAAAAATCTATTTATATCGTAATTGGTCTGTTCCATGGTATAAGTAAAGAGGTAGATTTAAATGAAAAAAATCTATAGAACCCTTGTTTTTCTTGAATTCCTAAAACTTCAAAATAAAAGCAACAAGTGCGTTTGTTTACAATCCATTTTTTGAGCATTTTATAAAAAAAGCGAAAAATGAAAGAAGAGTTAAGTTTTCTCCACATAATCGAGTTGTGAATATGATAAACTGATTGTTTCAATGCAAATCTCACCAATTTCTTCCATACAAATGGTCTAAAAACAATTTTAAAAATCATTGAATTCGATTGTTTTTAAAATTGTTTGGCATATTATTCAAACACCACACACACATACACAGTTTGTTTATATTGTTTTGAACATGGTTTAATAAGAAAGGTTAGCCAAAGCTTTATGTCAATTTAAATTTTTTCATTCGAGTATTCCTAAAACTTCAAAACAATATACACAAAATGTGTATGTGTGTGTGGTGTTTGAATAATATGTCAAACAATTTTAAAAACAATCGAATTCAATGATTTTTAAAATTATTTTTGGAACATTTGTATGGAAATAATTCGTCAGGTTATCATTGAAACAAACATCTTATCATATCCACAACTTGATTATGCGGAGAAACATTGGTCCTTCATTAATTTTTCGCGATTTTTATTAAATGCTCAAAATTGCTGTTGTAAATTGCTGTAGGAATTCAGGCAAAACAAGGGTTCTATAGATTTTTTTCATTTAAATCTACCTCTTTACTTATACCATGGTTTTGAAGTTTTAGGCATACTCGAATGAAAAAAAATTTAATTGACATAAAGCTTTGGCTAACCTTTCTTATTAAACCATGGTCTGTTCCTTTACTTTTGAAAATAGTAAAACCGGCAAAAGTAGTAAAAATTGTAAACTACTCCCATATGAATTGTACGGTGTCTGAAGTAAAGGAACGATTTTCGAGTAAAAAGTGGTAAAACTTGAAGATTCTTGCACGTAAAGGAACAAAGCTATTAATTTGTCGGTCTCCAAGAAATGATCGACTGTATAACGATGTTTTACAGTTCATTTTCGATCAGCTGGGATAATTCATCTACCTTGATTATTTTGCCATGAACTTGGCAACTCTGTTATAAACATCAGCGATCAGCTGTTTTCTTTTGTTTATTGTGGTGCATTCCATTCAACGCTCAAAAATTGTTGCATGTTTTAATTTTGTGAGAAAAATGTACGATATAAACCAAAAGACCATCTTCGTATTGGACCACACACAATACTTCAGTATATCCAGTGAAGATTATATACCACTTGATTTTCTAAAGGGGAAATCAAACAATCCTTCGGATCCTCTGCCGGCAGCATCACAACAAAATCTACAATTTAGTAAAAGTCTGTGGACATCTTCGGTGGAATCATCCATTGAATATTGTCGAATTGTGTGGGATCTGTTTCCTCGTGGCAAATTAATTAGATTCATTGTTAGTGACACGGCGGCCCATATTGTGAATACATGGAAGTTTGCAACACAAAATATGTCGCATGTTTTGAATGCGATGGCTCTGGTGGGAGTTCCACAACGAAATACACCCCAGTCATCAGACTATTCTGTGATACATGGTCTTAGGGCAGCCATAGAAGCATTGGCTGAACCAACGGAACAACAATTGGCTCTAATGCAGGGTCTTGAAAGTGCTGGAGGTGGTGGTATTGAGAAAATACCCAACAAGGGTAGGGTGATATGTATTACATCTGCCCGCGATAATCCAAGCATGAAAAGTTTGGAAGATATTTTTCATAATGTTCTAATACAACAGAACACCGTGGCCATGGCCCAGAAAAAAATTCTGCCCATTGATCATTGTCATTTGGTTATTATCAATATGGTGCCCATGAATATGGAAACCCTGGTCACGAATAGAGTTAAAATGGAACTATCGCCTTGTTTGTCCACAGAAATTCATACAACCATTGCTCCGGAGATATCTAACAAGTTGACACATCTCATAATGAGTCATTATGATTTGGCCAGTACAACTGTCACAGGGATACCAATGAAGGTAAGGTATGCTTAGGATGGGTAGGTGTTGTGAAGAACGTTTTTAAAATTTCTCTTTGTAGGAAGAACAAAATGCCAATTCAAGTGCAAATTATGATGTGGAAATTTTGCATGCTCGCAATGCCCATACGGCAATTTGTGGTAATGAAGCCCTGCTACCCACTAGCATAAAAGAGGGTGCGGAATATGAAACGGTGACATTGAAATGGTGTACACCTCGTGGCTGTGGAGCATCGGATATGTCAGCCTGCCCCCCTTGCTTGGCACAACATAGGGTTACGCCAGTTGATGTTACCAGCCGTCCTTCATCTTGTCTTATTAATTTCTTGCTAAATGGTCGTTCGGTGCTTTTGGAAATGCCAAGGTAAGGCCAATTTGAAATTAAGTTTGTACTTTTGCCTTTTTAACGTTAAGGCGGGGATTCATAGGAAAACTGGTGGTAAGACAACTAGCCACTTGCTTTCGGCCCGTGGTGGAGAAATTTTTATACATGCCTTGCAAATTACCCGATCCTGTCTTGAAGATCCTCCCTCCATATCAGAGGGACCTGGTGGACGCATTACCGATTATCGTATTGCAGATTTTGCTTCGTTTATAAAAGGTCATCGTCTGGTGCCGCTAAAAACCAAGGCAAAACCTGAGGATAATTTAAATATTTCCCGGGAAAGGCTATACAAACGATCTTTATACTTCCCCCTCACACTGTCTACAACAATTGTGTTTAATCTGCAACGTTCCCTGCCATGGTTGTCCAATTTTTTGCGTAAAATTGCCAAGGAAGATATGGATAAAACCGATGAGATCCAGTGTCAACAAAATATTTATGATCTCTATACAGCATCGACCAGGAGGGAGTTGTTGCCATTTTCCAACTTAAATGCCAATAGGTAAATAGAATTTTCAATGTACAAAATTTCTTTGCTTTGAATGATCATTTTTTTTTTTTTGTTTTCAGAATTAAAGGCCACAAAAAAGTGGATCAGTATAAGCTATTTTGTGCTGAACTAGAAGTGATTATTAAGAGTTACGCCTCCACGCCATATCACAAGGTTATATTGGAAAATATACAAAATGTTAGGGCGGCCTGTGGTGATGCTACAGTCAAGTCGGAATTGGATGGCACAAGTGAGAACTTTGTATTTATTTTTGTTTAAATACTTTGTTTAATGTGACCCTCTTTTGTAGGAGATCCAAGTGGTAAGAATATTATAAGAGCAACAACAGATTCTCCGCTGTCTCCGCCACATTCCATGGAAACCAGCTCTTCCGGCACTGGACACAAGGCCACAAAGCGTAGCTTTAGCAATGTTGGACAAAGATCACTATTTGATATAGTAGCCAGCGCTGAGCGTTCCCAGTGCAACAAGCGAACAGATTTCTCAGGACGTTTATGCACTCCAATTGGCCAGGTGGCTAAACTTTATCCCGACTTTGGTTTGAAGGATGGCGAAAGCTCAACAACGGCAACACCAGTAAAGGAAGAAAATTTAGGTATTAAATTGGAGGGTATAAGAACCTAATCGGTGTGGTAACCGGGTAAAATGTTTATATAAAGTTAGGAGAGAACAATATGTCATTACAAAACAAAATTCGAAAATAAAATAAACACACAAATTGTTTTTTTTTTTCTAAATTTTTGGGTAAACTTTTAAATTTTTATTTCCGTTTTAAAAATTGCAAAATATGTATCCTCCTCCTCCCCCACCTTCAACTAAAAAAATTGTGCACATATCTGAGGAGACTTTGGCTCCCACTTTTGGTAAGTGCAATAATTTCCAGCCGTTCTCTTTTAGGCATAAATTGAATACTCTACCAGCTGGCGGATAAATCTGAAATGTTTACCACAGGTAGTTCTTTACGTCCTGATTACAAAAATATAAAGTTTGTTGGGGGGAAGTCCATACTTCCCGAGATATGGGCCTCTGAAGTTCCGAAAATTCCCTTGTTAAAGTAAGAAAAAAAATAAATAAAAAATTTTGTTCCCGTGCCCATAGGAGAAAGTCTCAATTACCCGGCCGAAGGCAGGCTACTTAGAAATAACTTACAATTAAAAAAAATTTCAGATTTTTCCCGCCAGCTGGTAGAGTATTCAATTTGTTCCCTCTTTTATTTTACATGTATCCATTCCCTCTTCTTTTTGCTGTCCTTTAGTCCACTTTGTTGTTGACAATGAACCGTTTATTGCCATACAACAAGATATGCGCCGAATTGAAGATGTCCGTTTGATAAGTTTTCAAAAATTAAATCAAAATGGCTATCCCATTGCCATTGAACCCATGATGGCAGAATATCTCTATCAACTTTTGCAAAAAGGTTGTGCAAAAATTATTTCATCATCAACGAAACCCTGCGATATATATCCCCAACCAATGGATGTATCTTCTGGTGGTGGTGGTGGAGGAAGATGTTCGATAGAAGAACAGTTGAAATGGGATAGATGTAATAATAATTCGGCAAGGCAAGTGCCTGTAAGTATTGTTACAAAGAAATTGCTTAGGACATTGATTTTTTATGAATATTTTCCGAAATTTAGTGACAACTTCGGGTAAAAAGTCTATAGACGACCAGGAGGGAGTCTTTATAGACGACGAGCAGGGAGTCTTTATAGACGACGAGCAGGGAGTCTTTATAGACGACCAGCAGGGAGTCTTTATAGACGAGCTGAAAGGAGTCTTTATAGACGAGCTGAAGGGAGTCTTTATAGACGAGCTGAAGGGAATCTTTATAGACGAGCTGAAGGGAGTCTTTATAGACGAGCTGAAGGGAGTCTTTATAGACGAGCTGAAGGGAGTCTTGGAGGTCTTTATAGATGATCTGGAAGAAGTCTTTATGGACGTGTTGGAGAGAGTCTTTATAGAAGAGTTGGAGGTAGGCTTTATAGACGAGCTGAATGGAGTCTTTATAGACGAGCTGAAGGGAGTCTCTATAGACGAGCTGAAGGGGGTCTTTATGGACGAGCTGAAGGGAGTCTTTATAGACGAGCTGAAGGGAGTCTTTATAGACGAGCTGAATGGAGTCTTTGTAGACGACCAGGAGGGAGTCTTTATAGACGACCAGGAGGGAGTCTTTGTAGACGACCAGGAGGGAGTCTTTATAGACGACCAGGAGGGTGTCTTTGTAGACGACCAGGAGGGAGTCTTTATAGACGACCAGGAGGGAGTCTTTATAGACGACCAGGAGGGAGTCTTTGTAGACGACCAGGAGGGAGTCTTTATAGACGACCAGGAGGGAGTCTTTGTAGACGACCAGGAGGGAGTCTTTGTAGACGACCAGGAGGGAGTCTTTATAGACGACCAGGAGGGTGTCTTTGTAGACGACCAGGAGGGAGTCTTTATAGACGACCAGGAGGGAGTCTTTATAAACGACCAGGAGAGAGTCTTTATAGACGACCAGGAGGGTGTCTTTATAGACGACCAGGAGGGAGTCTTTATAGACGACCTGGATGGCGTGTTTATAGACGACATGGAGAGCATGTTTATAGACGTTCGGTAGGGATTCATTAGGTGGAGGATATTCTTTAGGCAGTTGGTAGCGTGCAAAGAAGGTGGAAGGTTGGGAATCCACGCTCGGGTTGAATCTCTTGGCCTTCGGGTTTGGCTTCTTCACTCCCTTAACTACTCCATTCTAATACAGTTGGTAGCCTAACTGCAACCCTTGGAACACCGATAGGCACGCGTTCGCCTGACACCTCGGCAATAAGGAATCTCTAATTCGTAGGAGATCAACAAAAATGACTGATGAACGCGATAGCTTGCAAATTGAGTATTCGATTTGGCCGGTAAAATTCCTTTCAAATGTACATCAAGTTCCGGAAAGCTTCAAAATTTTCGATGAAATGCAGTTTAAAAGCTTCTCGATGATCGCTTTGAAATTATTACCAAATGTACTTCTTATGGTCCTGTTTACAGCCAGGGATAATGCCCCAAAACTCACTAGATGATCGTATGTTGGCCTTAATTAACTGACGGGCATCATAACTATCGATAGTGACACCCGCCAGACTGTTATTTCTTCCTTCAGGTACCTGATCCACAAAATTACAACACTTTTGCCCTTCAATTCAGTTTAAGGTCAGTATTAAAACTTAGTTCGGCGGCAGCTGCTTTTCAATGATGCAGATTAATCTGCAAAATGCGTAGCACCTGCCCCTATCTACTCCTACTGAGTTTCACGAGGTGGTGGACTCAGTCGAAACCGAACCCATCCTGAACCAAAATTCAGTTTTCCCTCACGAACCTTGAGATACTCCTCTCCTGAGGAGTCTATCGCCATCTTTACGTCCATCCCTACATTCTCCTTACGAGGGTTTAGACTTATGACAGTCCAGTCCTTAATAAGGAGATCTGGGTTCTGGAGCTCCAGCATCCTCAGCAGAAGTTCCTTGTCCACGGGAGGTGGGGGAAGCCATGCTGGGAATACCTTCCTTGATGGAATCTCCGCTACAGAGACCGCAGCAATTTTTGCCCCCTCCAAAAGGTCGTTAAAGCCATTAACGGTCTTCTTAAGGTACTCTTGCGAGCTCCTGTTGAGACATTTGATGACCTTAACTCCCTTCTGAAGGAAGGCACCGCCAAACTGACGGTCACCCTGATCTACCTCAGTGGACACAATGGCTCTACGAAGACGAGTCTCGAAGAGCAACCAGTGACTTTCGCTGATTTTCCCGAAGGGGTCAGCTCTGTCGATGATTGCAACCAGGAGATCATCATCGGTTGCCACTGTGGCCGTTTTGGCGTAGGGTTTCCTACGTCTTTGATCACGGGCCTTGGTAGCAGCTTTTCCCGAGGAGGTGGACGCCTTCTCAGTACTGGTGCTACTTCCCTTGGCTTTGCGATCAAGAACGCCAGCATAGGAGTCCGCCGTGTTGACCGCCTGGGAGATCATCGTCTTCTTTGGCGAAGGCTGTGGGCCTTCTCCTCGCGTCGTCACTCCCGAACAGCTTGCGCGGGTCTCATAAACCTTTTGTTCCTCCGTTTTACCCTCGTCAGTTGGGGTAGCATCCGGATTTGGGGACAGTCACCTTCCCCAGTTGACTACCCTTACGAGAGTCTTTTGGTGTCGGATTATGCCCCTTATCCTTTTCCAGTCCTTTCTGATCCGGATTCGGCTTCGGAACAGCTTTAGGTTCCACCTTACTGCCAGAAGCAGCAGGCTTCACCTCCACTTTTTTGCTTGTCACCACAGTCTCTTTCGAGTCTTTGGCTGAAGCAGCGACAGGGTCTGGGAGGAAGATTTTTCAACCAAGAGTTCGCATCTGGGTGCGTTAGGATATGTTCTTTCGAACTTCCTAACGTACTTGAGCTTACTCTTGATGAAAGTAATCTCCCTCTTTGAATGCGAGTTCGCGTCCCTTCCCACGAACTTGCGCAGATACGAAATCGCAAGTTTATAGTGGCTCGTATCTGCAGCCTCTTTGGGGGATATTGCAAGTTAAGTTGTTGTCCGTCGATGAAGTCTCCTTGGATTCCCCAACGCAGGCTGGAGACTTGTTGGAGTTTCGGTTGATTCCTCATCGTTGGCCATCATCGACTTAGAGTCAGTAGCTGTTGATGGATCCTCTTTAGATTCTCCATCAACATCCATTGACTCAGTAGCAATCTGCCTCCGAAGCTTAGTATCGGCGGGTGCCGATACAGGACCAGACTGGATCAGATTTGTTGGGGATTGCGAACCTAGGTCCACAACCTCTTCGGCCACATCATCGTCAGTGGACATGTCATCATCAGACCTCCTAGTTGACTCAGCTGGGATCATCGTAATGTCCAGTTGGTCGTCAGTGAGGGTGAGATTATTTACCATGTCCTTTGGTGGCATGGTTGGAACAAGTCTCTCCAGTTGGTCAAGGAGTTTCCTACTCTGTCTCCAATCACTTTGAGATTTCCGTGTAGGTCGTCCCTGCCCAAAACTACGGTCCTGTCAGCCGTGGACTGATTTACACCAGTTATGGCTAAAGCGTTGTCCTTTGGAATTTTGCCGGTTCGTCAACTATATTTCGGATTGAATTTTCTGCACTTGTAGCAGTTACAGCTGTAGGTGCCAAGGCATCCACACCTAAGACAGCCGGATCACAATCGCTTGATGAGATGCTGAAGAGCAGAATCATCAACTCCCATCTAGGAGAGAGTTCCGTAAGGAAAAAGGTTTGCAGGGGTACGCCTCAAGGAGGAGTTTTATCACCCCTTCTCTGTCTCCTTGTAATAAACGAAATTCTTGTGAAATTCAACCAGCTAAGGACGAAGGTGGTAGCCTACGCTGACGATGTTGTTGCCGACCATATCAGACCTTATGCAACCTGCTTTAGTCTAGCTGTCTCGCTGGGTTCGCGCCAATGGACTTGGTGTAAATCCAGCAAAGACAGAGCTCGTACTCTACACGAAGAAGCGCAAAAATCCCGATTTCTCGTTACCAAAGCTGGACGGTGTTGCCCTAAAACTTTCATCGGAAGCCAAATACCTTGGCGTTATCCTGGACCAACGTCTATATTGGAAAAGGAACACTGAGGAGAGGGCTAAGAGAGGTTTTATGGCACTCTATTCCTGCAAGAACTCCATTGGTAAAAGTTGGGGTCTCAGACCAAAGATCTTACACTGGCTGCATGATACCGTGGTTCTCCCCATTCTTACCTATGGCGGGCTTGTCTGGTGGCATGCTCTCGGGAACAGTGCACTTCTGTCCAAACTATCTAGTGTTCAAAGAGCCGCATCTCTGCTAATCTCTAGTGCCATCGGAAGCACACCTTAAGCCGCCCCGAATGTGATACTTGATCTCCAACCTCTGGACATCACTATCCACTTTCAGGCGGCGAGGACGGCTTTCAGGCTTAGAGAGTCGGGTGTGTGGCAGTGTTCACGATCTGGACATGCAAAGGTCCTCTCCCCTTTCACCGAATTACTTGAGTTTAGTGGATCCAATGGCGTCAGTGATTATATACCCACTGTACTCAACTTCAACCAAATTAACGTAATAATTGGAAATAAGCAGGGATGCCTGGTCTAGTGGTAGCCCTCCTCTTGGCGGTCTGGCCATCTATACAGACGGCTCCAAGATGGAGGATGGCACAGGTGCCGAAACCCACAAATTAAGCAATCCTTCAAACTCAACGATAACTGCAGCGTTTTTCAGGCAGAGATTTTTGCAATAAAGAAAGCAGTGGAGTTGGTCAAAGAACTTGGGAGCAGCCTCAAAGGACCGGTGACTATTTTTGTCGATAGTCAAGCGGCCCTTAAGGCCCTCAAGTCATGGACCATAAATTCAAAAGCTATCCTCGAATGCAAAAACGCTCTGCTTGAAGTACGTGTGATATCGTTGGACTTTGCTGGGTTCCAGGACACAGTGATATAGAGGGAAACGAAGAGGCGGATGCACTAGCACGGGGTGGCTCTCAGTCGATTGACTTACCACTTGAGTCATCTACCAGACCACCAGTGTGCTACTACATCCGTAAACTTCGCGGTTTCTTTCTTGAGAAGGCAGGGCAAAGATGGCAAACGGAACCTGGTTGTAAGGTATCCAAGGCAATCTGGCCCAGCTACTCTCAATCTAGAACCAATTCTCTCTTTTCACTAAATAAGTTAGGGATAAAGACCATTGTAGGACTCATTACCAGTCATAACATGGAACAACAATAGTGTAGACTATTGTAGGCTATGTCAAGACCCAGAAGAAACAGAGACGGTCGAACATCTACTATGTAGGTGCCCCTCGCTACTCACGAGGAGACATCGATTCTTCGGTAGAAGTGAGATAAATACTCTGACTTTCTTCTCCGGCATAGGCCCCATCTACATATACCAATTTTCCAAAAATCTTACTTGGCTTGGCAAACAAAACTAATCAATTACGTTTTTATTCTTCTTCGCAAAGGGGATAGAAATCGGCACAACTATAAACTACACCTTCAGCCAATCCCACGACGGCCGGTTCTATGTACCGGATTGACCCGAAGAACCATCTTCTCGGCCAGGGGCCGTCACCTCAGCAACTACTTGTTCGTGTTCGTCTTTATTTTTATTTTGGGAGCGGCATGTCCCGGAATGCCTGCTCCGGATTCTTTTGGTCCGTGCCGGGAATGAGATTAACCCCGGGCCATGGTTCTGCACCGTTTGTCAACGTCTCATCCACCATAGGTCGGTGTCTATGAGATGCAACGGGTGTCAAGGATGGGTGCATTTCAGAAACTGTTCAGGCCTCACCTACCTGAGGGAGTATTACGACAGGGTTTATGTTGCCTCGTGCTGCGCCAATATAAACCCCAGTGAGTCTTCATCATCAACATGTCCCAGTTCCTGAAGATGTGACATTCTTGCAGTTTAACTGCGATGGTCTTCGAACCAAGATCAATGAGATCGTGGACTTTATGAGTCGGAGAAATATCATAGTCGCGGGGATCCAGGAAACGAAGCTGAGCAACAACTGCAGTCTTCGGAGTTGTGATGGATACAACGTTCTTCGCCAGGATCGTACGAGAAGCGGGGGTGGAGGGCTTGCATTCCTACTGCACCAGTCTGTCCAGTACAGACCTATCTCGCCTGAGCTAGACTCTAGTGACCCATACTTGGAGTGTATGGAGGTAGCGGTAAGGTGTGGATCCGCCGAGATAGAACTGTTGAATGTGTATATCCCGCCGGTCAATAGCTGTGCCCCGCGTTATTTGCCTAACATCAGGCCTCTGTTGCGAGGTGATAACCGGCTGGTCCTAGGGGATTTTAATGCACATCACGAGTTATGGCATTCAGCTCTAGGAAATGACCAGAGAGGTACAGATCTGGCTGAGCAAATAGATAGCTCCACATTCTGCACTCCGAACGAGGACGCACCCACCAGGATTAGAGGAGACTGCCACAGTTCGCCTGACATATCCATCGTGTCACCTGGTCTGACGAATGACGTGACATGGCAACCCGTCATTTCTCTTGGGTCGGACCATCTCCCAATCCTCATCTCCATAAACAGACCACCAGACTTCATAACCTCTGAACGCCGCACTTTCATTAATCATGGAAAAGCGGATTGGCAAGGTTTCAGAGAGTTCACTAATCAACGCTTCAGAGAACTGCCCAGTCCCTCTGATGTTCGGGTAGCAGAGAGGAAGTTCCGAGACATCATCACTGCTGCAGCCGCTCGCTTTATCCCTGCTGGTCGAATACCTGAAATAAGACCAAATTTCCCAGCAGAGGCGACGGGATTAGCTAATGAGCGTGATGAGCTTCGCCGTACGAACCCTAACGACCCCAGAGTCAGGGAACTGACAATGGAAGTCAATAGATTAGTCAGTGAACACAAGAGGAAAAGTGGCTAGAACATCTGAAGTGCTGCAACATTGGAGCCGGCTGTAATAAATTGTGGACAACGGTTAAGGCGCTATCGAACCCTGGTAGGAGAGACGATCGGACATCTGTCACGTTTAACGGCGTGGCTGTGACAGATCCGAAGAGGTGCGCTGGCTATTTCTGCCGACAATTTATCGAGCACCCCGATAGCGACCGGGCGAAGAGAAGTGTTTTGCGATCTCTTCCAGCCGAAGAAGAACCGCCACAATTTACGATAGATGGTGTTGCAGATGTTATCCGAGGCGCAAAGTCATCCAAAGCGCTTGGACCTGACGGAATTTCTATGGTGATGCTAAAACAGCTGGATGGCCCAGGAGTCGAGTATTTAAGTAAGGTCCTCAACTTATCGCTAGCCACCCTAATAGTTCCCGATGCCTGGAAGATGGGCAGGGTGGTCCCGCTGCTGAAACCTGGCAAAGATGCCAGTAAAGGTGAGTCGTACAGGCCGATTTCGCTTCTATCACCAGTAGCAAAGATACTCGAGGCATTACTCCTCCCCAGCATCAGAACGTGTTATCCAGTTGCAGATCATCAACACGGGTTCCGGAAGCAGCACAGTACCACAACAGCACTGCACGCCATTTCCATATATATTGGACGAGGGCTCAACCAGGACAAACCATGTCACAGAACAGTGATGGTAGCATTGGATCTGACCGAAGTGTTTGATACGGTCAGCCATGCTAGGCTGTTCGAGGATATCGAGAATACTACCCTCCGGCCTTGTCTGAAACGCTGGGTCATCAACTATTTGTGTGGTCGCCAGTCATACGTGGAATTCAGAGACAGGAAGTCCAAACCCCGTAGAGTGAAGCAGGGAGTTCCCCAAGGAGGGGTGATATCTCCGGAACTGTTTAACCTCTACCTCTCTGCAATTCCACGCCCTCCCGACGGCATTGAGTTAATTACGTACGCGGATGATTGTACACTCATGGCGTCAGGTCCCAATATCGGAAACGTTTGTGAAAGGCTAAATGCCTATCTCATTGATCTTGTGGAGTTTTTCCACGCGAGGAATATGAAAATATCCACCACTAAGTCAACAGCCACACTGTTCACCACATGGACGGCGCAAATGAAGCTCCCACTGAATGTGCAGGTCGACGGTGCAACTATTCCGACCACAAACTACCCCAAAGTCCTAGGGGTCACATTCGATAGCATGTATAAGTCGTACCATCATACTACAGTTATCTGCGATAAGCTGAGAAACAGGAACAAGGTCCTCAAGTCCCTAGCCGGCAGCACTTGGGGTGCGGATAAAGAAACCTTGTTAACCACATACAACGCGATAGGCCGGTCTGTGGTAAGCTATGCGGCGCCAGCGTGGTTTGCTAACGTAAGTGATACGCAATGGGATAAACTACAAATCTGTCAGAATGCTGCCCTGAGAACAGCTACAGGGTGTCACCTCATGTCTGCAGTGGACCATTTACATGAGGAGACAAAGATCCTTCCTGTGAGTCGTCACAACAGGATGTTGACGATGCAGTACTTGCTTGGATGCTATAGGCAAGACCACCCAAATCACCATCTGGTGGATATGCCTGAACCCCCCAGGCGAGTAAGGGAGGATTATAGAGATCCAGAGAGAGAGGTCCAAAGATATAAAAGAGAACCTCTAGATCAACGTGCATACCAGGCAGGTTTAAGAGACATTCATACTGATGCGGTTGCAGAGGCTCTGGCAGCCTACAGTGTGAATATAGTCCTCGAAGAGCATCCACCACCCGTTGCAGCGGAAGAGCAGCAGCTGCCAAGACAAACAAGAGTCGTGTTGGCGCAACTTAGATCTGGTTGGTGCAGCCGCCTTAATTCTTACTGGGCCAGGATTGATGGCACGCGGAATATCTGCCCAGCATGTGGCACCGGTCCGCATACTACGCAGCACCTGTTTAACTGCCCAGCCAACCCGACTGACTTAACTCCTCTCTCTCTTTGGACTAATCCAATTCAGGTGGCGTCCTTTCTGAGCTTGGAGCTGGAGGCAGAGCCGAATCAATAAAATAAAGAGTTACATATACTTGTAGAAGCTGCTACAACAACAACACCTTCAGCGGGCACACACCCACATCCTCAGTACACCACTCCACTACATCAACATCTCCACCACAACCTCAGCAGCCAAACACCCATATCCAGTATTCATCACATCCATCACACCAAACCACTCTACATCAACAGAACCAGTAATAGACCAACCACCGTATTTTTCACCTCAGAACAAACCAGTAAACACACATTACGCATAACATCAACCACAATAAACCACTCTACTTCAACAAACCTGCAATAAACCAACCACCGTATATGTATCACCTCAAATAGACCAGTCACCACACACAACAATTTGATTATAAACCGGCATCTATCATCATCACAACCTGAACAACAATACATCAACAACTCTACAATAGACCAACCACAACACACAACCTTTCTAAGGATGATCACAATGGACCTCAAGGTCTCCGAGTGAAGTAGACTGCCAACAACCGGTAGCTGCGCGTCCTAAAATCAAACCAAGACGGGTTTTTCAGTCCCATAGACGTGGTTGTTTGAGCAATTTTTAAAATCCTTTCCACTACATAACGGTATTTCTTTCAAGAAACTTTATGAGAGTTACTTTAGTTCCTTAAGATAATTCACTTTCATACATTTACAGTTTCCCTTTACGTATTCACGTGGCACCTCAACTGCTGATCTTAATGTGTGTGTTGAAAAACAACCACCTTCCCAGTGTTTAAAGTCCAAACCCACTGTGTGCCCCAAGAAGGTTTCATTTTCTTGTGCAACACAAACCCAAGAATCAATGATGATGACCTCTCCACATTCACGGTGTCAAGATGCCAGAGAACAAAGAAGACATAAGAAACTTGCAGCATCATATTTTTCTTAAAAACATACATACATACATATGGAAATGTATTTAAAAAAATTCCGTTAACTATGTATATACAACAAAATTATGGATAAACGAAAAAAACTACTTATATTTTCTAATATTTCTTGGCTTTCTTTTTAAGTTTTTGCTTTAATTTCTTGTTGTTGTTGTTTGGTTTGTTGAAGGATTTTGCAGGGGCATTTGTAGGTGTGATCTTTTTGTTTTGAGTCGTCGACGGCACAGCTGGTGTCTTTGTTGACTTTTCTTCTTTCACCGCAAAATATCTTTGTTTTTCTTTTTTTATTGCACTGGAAAATTCCGGCGACTTGTTGCCCGATGCCTTTTTAACCGTTTCAACGCTACCCAAACGCATATAGTAATCTTTGAGAATGAATTTGAAATCTTCTATTAGGGTTTCCTTTTTAGCCTGTACCCTTTTTGGATCGTGGGCAGCCAATGAACAGCCATTCACTTCATTCACCTTAAATTCTTTCACTTCAAAAGCATTGGGTTTCCAAATAACGGCGATTTCTTTGCCACCACAGGGATTATAGAAGAAGGCAGCAAATTCTGAATAGGCTTCCTGTAGCGAAAAAAAAAAAAACATTTTCGTTTAGCTTGATTGAAGATGGTGCTACAACAATTCACTCCTTAGCTTACCCTCAATTTTTGTACTGCATTTTTCATGAAATTACTACCCGCCAAGGGCATATGCCAATTGGGTTTTGTAAAGTCCACAAATGGTGAACCCAATTCAAATGCCAAGCTATTACTAACAGCTTCCGGCTTAAGTTGTATGACCAAATCATAACCCTCAGTGGGTGCTTTAAAAATGTGTACAGGTTTGATGAAATTGGTGCTGGTCAGCAGTGTGGATTCAATGATTTCCAAACATTGCCTAGCCAATAATGTAACTCGTGCTAAAACGTGTGTATTGGGTTGTCGTTCCGTTGCCCAAATTTTGCCATAATGTTGTCGATCATATGGTGTCACCAGGCACAACGGGGGGAATGAATCTCTTTCGGTGCTGAATTTTTGTTCCAAATCAGAAATCTCAGATTCTAAAAATGAAAAGTGGATAAAATAAAATTAATTAATGAAATCCAAGATAAAAAATATATTCTTTAAAAATCCAAGTTTAGTGACCTGATGGTGCTTGAAAACATATTCTTTAAAAATATAACTTTAGTGGCCTGAATGTGCTTGAAAAAATATGTTTTGGCACAAGTTGAATATACGGACTGGATTCGGATCAATGATAACAAATTTCGATTCAAAGGAAAATTTTGTTCGCGTTAGCCGAGATTTGTTCCTGTCCATAGGAGAAAGTCTTAAATCCCCGGCCGAAGGCCGGCTATATATAAAAACATTTCGATTTCAACCTCGTAAACTTATCATCAAAACCAAGGGAATTTTTGAACTTTTGGAGCCTATATCTCGGGAAGTATGGACTTCCTGCCCATGATACATACATTGGCGTGATCAGCACTGCAAGCCCTACCTGCGATAAAAAATGCAGATAGATCCGAATCCAGTCCAAACATTCCTCCTGGTCCAAATACGCTAAGAGAGTGGTCTGATGGTCTTTGAAAAAAAAAATTTTAAAAAATCCAAGCTTAGGCCTGATGGTCTTTGAAAAAAAAAAATGGTTAAAAAATCCAAGCTTAGGCCTGATGGTCTTTGAAAAAAAAAATGGTTAAAAATCCAAGCTTAGGCCTGATGGTCTTTGAAAAAAATGGTTAAAAAATCCAAGAATAGGCCTGATGGTCTTTGAAAAAAAAAAAAAATGGTTAAAAAATCCAAGCTTAGGCCTGATGGTCTTTGAAAAAAATTGTTAAAAAAATCCACGCTTAGGCCTGATGGTCTTTTGAAAAAAATGCTTAAAAATCCACGCTTAGACCTGATGGTCTTTGACAAAAATTGTTTAAAAAATCCAAGCTTAGGCCTGATGGTCTTTGAAAAAAAAAATTGTCTAAAAAATCCAAGCTTAGGTTGTATGTATCCAAGCTTAGGCCTGATGGTCTTTGAAAAAAAAATGGTTAAAAAATCCAAGCTTAGGCCTGATGGTCTTTAAAAAAAAAATGGTTAAAAAATCCAAGCTTAGGCCTGATGGTCTTTGAAAAAAAAAAATGGTTAAAAAATCCAAGCTTAGGCCTGATGGTCTTTGAAAAAAAATGGTTAAAAAATCCAAGCTTAGGCCTGATGGTCTTTGAAAAAAAATTGTCTAAAAAATCCAATCTTAGGCCTGATGGTCTTTGAAAAAAAAAAATGGTTAAAAAATCAAAGCTTAGGCCTGATGGTCTTTGAAAAAAAAAAATTGTCTAAAAAATATACTCAAAGTTACTCAAATTACGCTTAGGCCTGATGGTCTTTGAAAAAAATTGTTTAAAAAATCCAAGCTTAGGCCTGATGGTCTTTGAAAAAAAAATTGTCTAAAAAATCCAAGCTCAGGCCTGATGGTCTTTGAAAAAAAAAAAATTGTCTAAAAAATATACTCAAAGTGGCCAGATGGTCTTTGAAAAAAAAAAAAATGTCTAAAAAATATACTCAAAATGGCCAGATGGTCTTTGAAAAAAATTGTTTAAAAAATCCACGCTTAGGCCTGATGGTCTTTGAAAAAAATTGTTTAAAAAATCCACGCTTAGGCCTGATGGTCTTTGAAAAAAATTGTTTAAAAAATCCACGCTTAGGCCTGATGGTCTTTGAAAAAAATTGTTTAAAAAATCCACGCTTAGGCCTGATGGTCTTTGAAAAAAATTGTTTAAAAAATCCACGCTTAGGCCTGATGGTCTTTGAAAAAAATTGTTTAAAAAATCCACGCTTAGGCCTGATGGTCTTTGAAAAAAATTGTTTAAAAAATCCACGCTTAGGCCTGATGGTCTTTGAAAAAAATTGTTTAAAAAATCCACGCTTAGGCCTGATGGTCTTTGAAAAAAATTGTTTAAAAAATCCACGCTTAGGCCTGATGGTCTTTGAAAAAAATTGTTTAAAAAATCCACGCTTAGGCCTGATGGTCTTTGAAAAAAATTGTTTAAAAAATCCACGCTTAGGCCTGATGGTCTTTGAAAAAAATTGTTTAAAAAATATACTCAAAGTGGCCAGATGGTCTTTGAAAAAAATTGTTTAAAAATCCACGCTTAGGCCTGATGGTCTTTGAAAAAAATTGTTTAAAAAATCCACGCTTAGGCCTGATGGTGTTTGAAAAAAATTGTTTAAAAAATCCACGCTAAGGCCTGATGGTGTTTGAAAAAAAAAAATTGTTTAAAAAATCCACGCTTAGGCCTGATGGTCTTTGAAAAAAATTGTTTAAAAAATCCACGCTTAGGCCTGATGGTCTTTAAAAAAAAATGTTTAAAAAATCCACTCTTAGGCCTGATGGTCTTTAAAAAAAATTGTTTAAAAAATCCACTCTTAGGCCTGATGGTCTTTGAAAAAAATTGTTTAAAAAATCCACGCTTAGGCCTGATGGTCTTTGAAAAAAATTGTTTAAAAAATCCAAGCTTAGGCCTGATGGTCTTTGAAAAAAAATTGTTTAAAAAAATCTAAGCTTAGGTCTGATGGTGTTTGAAAAAAATTGTTTAAAAAATCCACGCTTAGGCCTGATGGTCTTTGAAAAAAAATTGTCTAAAAAATATACTCAAAGTGGCCAGATGGTCTTTGAAAAAAATTGTTTAAAAAATCCAGGCTTAGGCCTGATGGTCTTTGAAAAAAAATTGTCTAAAAAATATACTCAAAGTGGCCAGATGGTCTTTGAAAAAAATTGTTTAAAAAATCCACGCTTAGGCCTGATGGTCTTTGAAAAAAATTGTTTAAAAAATCCACGCTTAGGCCTGATGGTCTTTGAAAAAAAATTGTTTAAAAAATCCACGCTTAGGCCTGATGGTCTTTGAAAAAAAATTGTTTAAAAAATCCAGGCTTAGGTCTGATGGTGTTTGAAAAAAATTGTTTAAAAAATCCACGATTAGGCCTGATGGTGTTTGAAAAAAATTGTTTAAAAAATCCACGCTTAGGCCTGATGGTCTTTGAAAAAAATTGTTTAAAAAATCCACGCTTAGGCCTGATGGTCTTTGAAAAAAATTGTTTAAAAAATCCAAGCTTAGGCCTGATGGTCTTTGAAAAAAAATTGTTTAAAAAATCCAAGCTTAGGTCTGATGGTGTTTGAAAAAAATTGTTTAAAAAATCCACGCTTAGGCCTGATGGTCTTTGAAAAAAAATTGTCTAAAAAATATACTCAAAGTGGCCAGATGGTCTTTGAAAAAAATTGTTTAAAAAATCCACGCTTAGGCCTGATGGTCTTTGAAAAAAAATTGTCTAAAAAATATACTCAAAGTGGCCAGATGGTCTTTGAAAAAAATTGTTTAAAAAATCCACGCTTAGGCCTGATGGTCTTTGAAAAAAAATTGTTTAAAAAATCCACGATTAGGCCTGATGGTCTTTGAAAAAAAATTGTTTAAAAAATCCAAGCTTAGGTCTGATGGTGTTTGAAAAAAATTGTTTAAAAAATCCACGCTTAGGCCTGATGGTGTTTGAAAAAAATTGTTTAAAAAATCCACGCTTAGGTCTGATGGTCTTTGAAAAAAATTGTTTAAAAAATCCACGCTTAGGCCTGATGGTCTTTGAAAAAAATTGTTTAAAAAATCCAAGCTTAGGCCTGATGGTCTTTGAAAAAAAATTGTTTAAAAAATCCAAGCTTAGGTCTGATGGTGTTTGAAAAAAATTGTTTAAAAAATCCACGCTTAGGCCTGATGGTCTTTGAAAAAAAATTGTCTAAAAAATATACTCAAAGTGGCCAGATGGTCTTTGAAAAAAATTGTTTAAAAAATCCACGCTTAGGCCTGATGGTCTTTGAAAAAAATTGTTTAAAAAATCCACGCTTAGGCCTGATGGTCTTTAAAAAAATTGTTTAAAAAATCCACTCTTAGGCCTGATGGTCTTTAAAAAAAATTGTTTAAAAAATCCAAGCTTAGGTCTGATGGTGTTTGAAAAAAATTGTTTAAAAAATCCACGCTTAGGCCTGATGGTCTTTGAAAAAAAATTGTCTAAAAAATATACTCAAAGTGGCCAGATGGTCTTTGAAAAAAATTGTTTAAAAAATCCACGCTTAGGCCTGATGGTCTTTGAAAAAAATTGTTTAAAAAATCAGCGCTTAGGCCTGATGGTCTTTGAAAAAAAATTGTCTAAAAAATATACTCAAAGTGGCCAGATGGTCTTTGAAAAAAAATGTTTAAAAAATCCACGCTTAGGCCTGATGGTCTTTGAAAAAAATTGTTTAAAAAATCCACGCTTAGGCCTGATGGTCTTTGAAAAAAATTGTTTAAAAAATCCACGCTTAGGCCTGATGGTCTTTGAAAAAAATTGTTTAAAAAATCCACGCTTAGGCCTGATGGTCTTTGAAAAAAATTGTTTAAAAAATCCACGCTTAGGCCTGATGGTCTTTGAAAAAAATTGTTTAAAAAATATACTCAAAGTGGCCAGATGGTCTTTGAAAAAAATTGTTTAAAAATCCACGCTTAGGCCTGATGGTCTTTGAAAAAAATTGTTTAAAAAATCCACGCTTAGGCCTGATGGTGTTTGAAAAAAATTGTTTAAAAAATCCACGCTTAGGCCTGATGGTCTTTGAAAAAAATTGTTTAAAAAATCCACGCTTAGGCCTGATGGTCTTTGAAAAAAATTGTTTAAAAAATCCACGCTTAGGCCTGATGGTCTTGAAAAAAAATTGTTTAAATAATCCACGCTTAGGCCTGATGGTCTTTGAAAAAAATTGTTTAAAAAATCCACGCTTAGGCCTGATGGTCTTTGAAAAAAATTGTTTAAAAAATCTACCCTTAGGCCTGATGGTCTTTGAAAAAAATTGTTTAAAAAATCCACGCTTAGGCCTGATGGTCTTTGAAAAAAATTGTTTAAAAAATCCACCCTTAGGCCTGATGGTCTTTGAAAAAAATTGTTTAAAAAATCCACGCTTAGGCCTGATGGTCTTTGAAAAAAATTGTTTAAAAAATCCACGCTTAGGCCTGATGGTCTTTGAAAAAAATTGTTTAAAAAATCCACGCTTAGGCCTGATGGTCTTTGAAAAAAATTGTTTAAAAAATCCACGCTTAGGCCTGATGGTCTTTGAAAAAAATTGTTTAAAAAATCCACGCTTAGGCCTGATGGTCTTTGAAAAAAATTGTTTAAAAAATCCACGCTTAGGCCTGATGGTCTTTGAAAAAAATTGTTTAAAAAATCCACGCTTAGGCCTGATGGTCTTTGAAAAAAATTGTTTAAAAAATCCACGCTTAGGCCTGATGGTCTTTGAAAAAAATTGTTTAAAAAATCCACGCTTAGGCCTGATGGTCTTTGAAAAAAATTGTTTAAAAAATCCACGCTTAGGCCTGATGGTCTTTGAAAAAAATTGTTTAAAAAATCCACGCTTAGGCCTGATGGTCTTTGAAAAAAATTGTTTAAAAAATCCACGCTTAGGCCTGATGGTCTTTGAAAAAAATTGTTTAAAAAATCCACGCTTAGGCCTGATGGTCTTTGAAAAAAATTGTTTAAAAAATCCACGCTTAGGCCTGATGGTCTTTGAAAAAAATTGTTTAAAAAATCCACGCTTAGGCCTGATGGTCTTTGAAAAAAATTGTTTAAAAAATCCACGCTTAGGCCTGATGGTCTTTGAAAAAAATTGTTTAAAAAATCCACGCTTAGGCCTGATGGTCTTTGAAAAAAATTGTTTAAAAAATCCACGCTTAGGCCTGATGGTCTTTGAAGAAAATTGTTTAAAAAATCCACGCTTAGGCCTGATGGTCTTTGAAAAAAATTGTTTAAAAAATCCACGCTTAGGCCTGATGGTCTTTGAAAAAAATTGTTTAAAAAATCCACGCTTAGGCCTGATGGTCTTTGAAAAAAATTGTTTAAAAAATCCACGCTTAGGCCTGATGGTCTTTGAAAAAAATTGTTTAAAAAATCCACGCTTAGGCCTGATGGTCTTTGAAAAAAATTGTTTAAAAAATCCACGCTTAGGCCTGATGGTCTTTGAAAAAAATTGTTTAAAAAATCCACGCTTAGGCCTGATGGTCTTTGAAAAAAATTGTTTAAAAAATCCACGCTTAGGCCTGATGGTCTTTGAAAAAAATTGTTTAAAAAATCCACGCTTAGGCCTGATGGTCTTTGAAAAAAATTGTTTAAAAAATATACTCAAAGTGGCCAGATGGTCTTTGAAAAAAATTGTTTAAAAATCCACGCTTAGGCCTGATGGTCTTTGAAAAAAATTGTTTAAAAAATCCACGCTTAGGCCTGATGGTGTTTGAAAAAAATTGTTTAAAAAATCCACGCTAAGGCCTGATGGTGTTTGAAAAAAAAAAATTGTTTAAAAAATCCACGCTTAGGCCTGATGGTCTTTGAAAAAATTTGTTTAAAAAATCCACGCTTAGGCCTGATGGTCTTTAAAAAAAAATGTTTAAAAAATCCACTCTTAGGCCTGATGGTCTTTAAAAAAAATTGTTTAAAAAATCCACTCTTAGGCCTGATGGTCTTTGAAAAAAATTGTTTAAAAAATCCACGCTTAGGCCTGATGGTCTTTGAAAAAAATTGTTTAAAAAATCCAAGCTTAGGCCTGATGGTCTTTGAAAAAAAATTGTTTAAAAAAATCTAAGCTTAGGTCTGATGGTGTTTGAAAAAAATTGTTTAAAAAATCCACGCTTAGGCCTGATGGTCTTTGAAAAAAAATTGTCTAAAAAATATACTCAAAGTGGCCAGATGGTCTTTGAAAAAAATTGTTTAAAAAATCCAGGCTTAGGCCTGATGGTCTTTGAAAAAAAATTGTCTAAAAAATATACTCAAAGTGGCCAGATGGTCTTTGAAAAAAATTGTTTAAAAAATCCACGCTTAGGCCTGATGGTCTTTGAAAAAAATTGTTTAAAAAATCCACGCTTAGGCCTGATGGTCTTTGAAAAAAAATTGTTTAAAAAATCCACGCTTAGGCCTGATGGTCTTTGAAAAAAAATTGTTTAAAAAATCCAGGCTTAGGTCTGATGGTGTTTGAAAAAAATTGTTTAAAAAATCCACGATTAGGCCTGATGGTGTTTGAAAAAAATTGTTTAAAAAATCCACGCTTAGGCCTGATGGTCTTTGAAAAAAATTGTTTAAAAAATCCACGCTTAGGCCTGATGGTCTTTGAAAAAAATTGTTTAAAAAATCCAAGCTTAGGCCTGATGGTCTTTGAAAAAAAATTGTTTAAAAAATCCAAGCTTAGGTCTGATGGTGTTTGAAAAAAATTGTTTAAAAAATCCACGCTTAGGCCTGATGGTCTTTGAAAAAAAATTGTCTAAAAAATATACTCAAAGTGGCCAGATGGTCTTTGAAAAAAATTGTTTAAAAAATCCACGCTTAGGCCTGATGGTCTTTGAAAAAAAATTGTCTAAAAAATATACTCAAAGTGGCCAGATGGTCTTTGAAAAAAATTGTTTAAAAAATCCACGCTTAGGCCTGATTGTCTTTGAAAAAAAATTGTTTAAAAAATCCACGATTAGGCCTGATGGTCTTTGAAAAAAAATTGTTTAAAAAATCCAAGCTTAGGTCTGATGGTGTTTGAAAAAAATTGTTTAAAAAATCCACGCTTAGGCCTGATGGTGTTTGAAAAAAATTGTTTAAAAAATCCACGCTTAGGTCTGATGGTCTTTGAAAAAAATTGTTTAAAAAATCCACGCTTAGGCCTGATGGTCTTTGAAAAAAATTGTTTAAAAAATCCAAGCTTAGGCCTGATGGTCTTTGAAAAAAAATTGTTTAAAAAATCCAAGCTTAGGTCTGATGGTGTTTGAAAAAAATTGTTTAAAAAATCCACGCTTAGGCCTGATGGTCTTTGAAAAAAAATTGTCTAAAAAATATACTCAAAGTGGCCAGATGGTCTTTGAAAAAAATTGTTTAAAAAATCCACGCTTAGGCCTGATGGTCTTTGAAAAAAATTGTTTAAAAAATCCACGCTTAGGCCTGATGGTCTTTAAAAAAATTGTTTAAAAAATCCACTCTTAGGCCTGATGGTCTTTAAAAAAAATTGTTTAAAAAATCCAAGCTTAGGTCTGATGGTGTTTGAAAAAAATTGTTTAAAAAATCCACGCTTAGGCCTGATGGTCTTTGAAAAAAAATTGTCTAAAAAATATACTCAAAGTGGCCAGATGGTCTTTGAAAAAAATTGTTTAAAAAATCCACGCTTAGGCCTGATGGTCTTTGAAAAAAATTGTTTAAAAAATCAGCGCTTAGGCCTGATGGTCTTTGAAAAAAAATTGTCTAAAAAATATACTCAAAGTGGCCAGATGGTCTTTGAAAAAAATTGTTTAAAAAATCCACGCTTATGCCTGATGGTCTTTGAAAAAAATTGTTTAAAAAATCCACGCTTAGGCCTGATGGTCTTTGAAAAAAATTGTTTAAAAAATCCACGCTTAGGCCTGATGGTCTTTGAAAAAAATTGTTTAAAAAATCCACGCTTAGGCCTGATGGTCTTTGAAAAAAATTGTTTAAAAAATCCACGCTTAGGCCTGATGGTCTTTGAAAAAAATTGTTTAAAAAATATACTCAAAGTGGCCAGATGGTCTTTGAAAAAAATTGTTTAAAAATCCACGCTTAGGCCTGATGGTCTTTGAAAAAAATTGTTTAAAAAATCCACGCTTAGGCCTGATGGTGTTTGAAAAAAATTGTTTAAAAAATCCACGCTAAGGCCTGATGGTGTTTGAAAAAAAAAAATTGTTTAAAAAATCCACGCTTAGGCCTGATGGTCTTTGAAAAAAATTGTTTAAAAAATCCACGCTTAGGCCTGATGGTCTTTGAAAAAAATTGTTTAAAAAATCCACGCTTAGGCCTGATGGTCTTTGAAAAAAATTGTTTAAAAAATCCACGCTTAGGCCTGATGGTCTTTGAAAAAAATTGTTTAAAAAATCCACGCTTAGGCCTGATGGTCTTTGAAAAAAATTGTTTAAAAAATCCACGCTTAGGCCTGATGGTCTTTGAAAAAAATTGTTTAAAAAATCCACGCTTAGGCCTGATGGTCTTTGAAAAAAATTGTTTAAAAAATATACTCAAAGTGGCCAGATGGTCTTTGAAAAAAATTGTTTAAAAATCCACGCTTAGGCCTGATGGTCTTTGAAAAAAATTGTTTAAAAAATCCACGCTTAGGCCTGATGGTGTTTGAAAAAAATTGTTTAAAAAATCCACGCTAAGGCCTGATGGTGTTTGAAAAAAAAAAATTGTTTAAAAAATCCACGCTTAGGCCTGATGGTCTTTGAAAAAATTTGTTTAAAAAATCCACGCTTAGGCCTGATGGTCTTTAAAAAAAAATGTTTAAAAAATCCACTCTTAGGCCTGATGGTCTTTGAAAAAAATTGTTTAAAAAATCCACGCTTAGGCCTGATGGTCTTTGAAAAAAATTGTTTAAAAAATCCAAGCTTAGGCCTGATGGTCTTTGAAAAAAAATTGTTTAAAAAAATCCAAGCTTAGGTCTGATGGTGTTTGAAAAAAATTGTTTAAAAAATCCACGCTTAGGCCTGATGGTCTTTGAAAAAAAATTGTCTAAAAAATATACTCAAAGTGGCCAGATGGTCTTTGAAAAAAATTGTTTAAAAAATCCAGGCTTAGGCCTGATGGTCTTTGAAAAAAAATTGTCTAAAAAATATACTCAAAGTGGCCAGATGGTCTTTGAAAAAAATTGTTTAAAAAATCCACGCTTAGGCCTGATGGTCTTTGAAAAAAATTGTTTAAAAAATCCACGCTTAGGCCTGATGGTCTTTGAAAAAAAATTGTTTAAAAAATCCACGCTTAGGCCTGATGGTCTTTGAAAAAAAATTGTTTAAAAAATCCAGGCTTAGGTCTGATGGTGTTTGAAAAAAATTGTTTAAAAAATCCACGATTAGGCCTGATGGTGTTTGAAAAAAATTGTTTAAAAAATCCACGCTTAGGCCTGATGGTCTTTGAAAAAAATTGTTTAAAAAATCCACGCTTAGGCCTGATGGTCTTTGAAAAAAATTGTTTAAAAAATCCAAGCTTAGGCCTGATGGTCTTTGAAAAAAAATTGTTTAAAAAATCCAAGCTTAGGTCTGATGGTGTTTGAAAAAAATTGTTTAAAAAATCCACGCTTAGGCCTGATGGTCTTTGAAAAAAAATTGTCTAAAAAATATACTCAAAGTGGCCAGATGGTCTTTGAAAAAAATTGTTTAAAAAATCCACGCTTAGGCCTGATGGTCTTTGAAAAAAAATTGTCTAAAAAATATACTCAAAGTGGCCAGATGGTCTTTGAAAAAAATTGTTTAAAAAATCCACGCTTAGGCCTGATGGTCTTTGAAAAAAAATTGTTTAAAAAATCCACGATTAGGCCTGATGGTCTTTGAAAAAAAATTGTTTAAAAAATCCAAGCTTAGGTCTGATGGTGTTTGAAAAAAATTGTTTAAAAAATCCACGCTTAGGCCTGATGGTGTTTGAAAAAAATTGTTTAAAAAATCCACGCTTAGGTCTGATGGTCTTTGAAAAAAATTGTTTAAAAAATCCACGCTTAGGCCTGATGGTCTTTGAAAAAAATTGTTTAAAAAATCCAAGCTTAGGCCTGATGGTCTTTGAAAAAAAATTGTTTAAAAAATCCAAGCTTAGGTCTGATGGTGTTTGAAAAAAATTGTTTAAAAAATCCACGCTTAGGCCTGATGGTCTTTGAAAAAAAATTGTCTAAAAAATATACTCAAAGTGGCCAGATGGTCTTTGAAAAAAATTGTTTAAAAAATCCACGCTTAGGCCTGATGGTCTTTGAAAAAAATTGTTTAAAAAATCCACGCTTAGGCCTGATGGTCTTTAAAAAAATTGTTTAAAAAATCCACTCTTAGGCCTGATGGTCTTTAAAAAAAATTGTTTAAAAAATCCAAGCTTAGGTCTGATGGTGTTTGAAAAAAATTGTTTAAAAAATCCACGCTTAGGCCTGATGGTCTTTGAAAAAAAATTGTCTAAAAAATATACTCAAAGTGGCCAGATGGTCTTTGAAAAAAATTGTTTAAAAAATCCACGCTTAGGCCTGATGGTCTTTGAAAAAAATTGTTTAAAAAATCAGCGCTTAGGCCTGATGGTCTTTGAAAAAAAATTGTCTAAAAAATATACTCAAAGTGGCCAGATGGTCTTTGAAAAAATTTGTTTAAAAAATCCAAGCTTAGGCCTGATGGTCTTTGAAAAAAATTGTTTAAAAAATCCACGCTTAGGCCTGATGGTCTTTAAAAAAATTGTTTAAAAAATCCACTCTTAGGCCTGATGGTCTTTAAAAAAAATTGTTTAAAAAATCCACTCTTAGGCCTGATGGTCTTTGAAAAAAATTGTTTAAAAAATCCACGCTTAGGCCTGATGGTCTTTGAAAAAAATTGTTTAAAAAATCCAAGCTTAGGCCGGATGGTCTTTGAAAAAATTTGTTTAAAAAATCCAAGCTTAGGTCTGATGGTGTTTGAAAAAAATTGTTTAAAAAATCCACGCTTAGGCCTGATGATGTTTGAAAAAAATTGTTTAAAAAATCCAAGCTTAGGCCTGATGGTCTTTGAAAAAAAATTGTTTAAAAAATCCAAGCTTAGGTCTGATGGTGTTTGAAAAAAATTGTTTAAAAAATCCACGCTTAGGCCTGATGGTCTTTGAAAAAAAATTGTCTAAAAAATATACTCAAAGTGGCCAGATGGTCTTTGAAAAAAATTGTTTAAAAAATCCACGCTTAGGCCTGATGGTCTTTGAAAAAAAATTGTCTAAAAAATATACTCAAAGTGGCCAGATGGTCTTTGAAAAAAATTGTTTAAAAAATCCACGCTTAGGCCTGATGGTCTTTGAAAAAAAAATTGTCTAAAAAATATACTCAAAGTGGCCAGATGGTCTTTGAAAAAAATTGTTTAAAAAATCCACGCTTAGGCCTGATGGTCTTTGAAAAAAAATTGTTTAAAAAATCCACGATTAGGCCTGATGGTCTTTGAAAAAATTTGTTTAAAAAAACCACGCTTAGGCCTGATGGTCTTTGAAAAAAATTGTTTAAAAAATCCACGCTTAGGCCTGATGGTCTTTGAAAAAAATTGTTTAAAAAATCCAAGCTTAGGCCTGATGGTCTTTGAAAAAAAATTGTTTAAAAAATCCAAGCTTAGGTCTGATGGTGTTTGAAAAAAATTGTTTAAAAAATCCACGCTTAGGCCTGATGGTCTTTGAAAAAAAATTGTCTAAAAAATATACTCAAAGTGGCCAGATGGTCTTTGAAAAAAATTGTTTAAAAAATCCACGCTTAGGCCTGATGGTCTTTGAAAAAAAATTGTCTAAAAAATATACTCAAAGTGGCCAGATGGTCTTTGAAAAAAATTGTTTAAAAAATCCACGCTTAGGCCTGATGGTCTTTGAAAAAAAATTGTTTAAAAAATCCACGATTAGGCCTGATGGTCTTTGAAAAAAAATTGTTTAAAAAATCCAAGCTTAGGTCTGATGGTGTTTGAAAAAAATTGTTTAAAAAATCCACGCTTAGGCCTGATGGTGTTTGAAAAAAATTGTTTAAAAAATCCAAGCTTAGGTCTGATGGTGTTTGAAAAAAATTGTTTAAAAAATCCACGCTTAGGCCTGATGGTCTTTGAAAAAAATTGTTTAAAAAATCCAAGCTTAGGCCTGATGGTCTTTGAAAAAAAATTGTTTAAAAAATCCAAGCTTAGGTCTGATGGTGTTTGAAAAAAATTGTTTAAAAAATCCACGCTTAGGCCTGATGGTCTTTGAAAAAAAATTGTCTAAAAAATATACTCAAAGTGGCCAGATGGTCTTTGAAAAAAATTGTTTAAAAAATCCACGCTTAGGCCTGATGGTCTTTGAAAAAAATTGTTTAAAAAATCAGCGCTTAGGCCTGATGGTCTTTGAAAAAAAATTGTCTAAAAAATATACTCAAAGTGGCCAGATGGTCTTTGAAAAAAATTGTTTAAAAAATCCACGCTTAGGCCTGATGGTCTTTGAAAAAAATTGTTTAAAAAATCCACGCTTAGGCCTGATGGTCTTTAAAAAAATTGTTTAAAAAATCCACTCTTAGGCCTGATGGTCTTTAAAAAAAATTGTTTAAAAAATCCACTCTTAGGCCTGATGGTCTTTGAAAAAAATTGTTTAAAAAATCCACGCTTAGGCCTGATGGTCTTTGAAAAAAATTGTTTAAAAAATCCAAGCTTAGGCCGGATGGTCTTTGAAAAAATTTGTTTAAAAAATCCAAGCTTAGGTCTGATGGTGTTTGAAAAAAATTGTTTATAAAATCCACGCTTAGGCCTGATGATGTTTGAAAAAAATTGTTTAAAAAATCCACGCTTAGGTCTGATGGTGTTTGAAAAAAATTGTTTAAAAAATCCAAGCTTAGGTCTGATGGTGTTTGAAAAAAATTGTTTAAAAAATCCACGCTTAGGCCTGATGGTGTTTGAAAAAAATTGTTTAAAAAATCCACGCTTAGGCCTGATGGTCTTTGAAAAAAATTGTTTAAAAAATCCACGCTTAGGCCTGATGTTCTTTGAAAAAAAATTGTTTAAAAAATCCACGCTTAGGCCTGATGGTCTTTGAAAAAAATTGTCTAAAAAATCCACGCTTAGGCCTGATGGTCTTTGAAAAAAAAAATTGTTTAAAAAATCCACTCTTAGGCCTGATGGTCTTTGAAAAAAATTGTTTAAAAAATCCACGCTTAGGCCTGATGGTCTTTGAAAAAATTGTTTAAAAAATCCACGCTTAGGCCTGATGGTCTTTGAAAAAATTGTTTAAAAAATCCACGCTTAGGCCTGATGGTCTTTGCAAACATTTGTTTAAAAAATCCACGCTTAGGCCCGATGGTCTTTGAAAAAAATTGTTTAAAAAATCCACGCTTAGGCCTGATGGTCTTTGAAAAAATTGTTTAAAAAATCCACGCTTAGGCCTGATGGTCTTTGAAAAAATTGTTTAAAAAATCCACGCTTAGGCCTGATGGTCTTTGAAAAAATTGTTTAAAAAATCCACGCTTAGGCCTGATGGTCTTTGAAAAAATTGTTTAAAAAATCCACGCTTAGGCCTGATGGTCTTTGAAAAAAATTGTTTAAAAAATCCACGCTTAGGCCTGATGGTCTTTGAAAAAAATTGTTTAAAAAATCCACGCTTAGGCCTGATGGTCTTTGAAAAAAATTGTTTAAAAAATCCACGCTTAGGCCTGATGGTCTTTGAAAAAAAATTGTTTAAAAAATCCACGCTTAGGCCTGATGGTCTTTGAAAAAAATTGTTTAAAAAATCCACGCTTAGGCCTGATGGTCTTTGAAAAAAATTGTTTAAAAAATCCACGCTTAGGCCTGATGGTCTTTGAAAAAAATTGTTTAAAAAATCCACGCTTAGGAATGATGGTCTTTGGAAAAAATTGGTAAAAAATCCACGCTTAGGCCTGATGGTCTTTGAAAAAATTGTTAAAAAAATCCAGGCTTAGGCCTGATGGTCTTTGAAAAAAATTGTTTAAAAAAAATTACGCTTAGGCCTGATGGTCTTTAAAAAAAAACCCACGCTTAGGCCTGATGGTCTTTGAAAATCCACGCTTAGTGGCCTGAAGGTCACGCTTTGTGGTGTGATGTCCCTTTTTTATTTACACTTACCCTGCATGGCATTATTGAAGTTAATCAAAAACATTTCCGTTTTCCAGTCCGTGTTGGCCAGCAAATGCAAAAATCGTATAAACGACATTTGTGGTGCATTGCTAATAAATTTCGACGATGTCTTTAGGAACTGTGAAGCCACTAGCAATTCTGTACATTCCTCTGGCCATTGACCATCATCAATTAGCTGTGAATATAACCAACGTTTGGCTATCATTACCGTGGGACCAAAAGATGGATGACTTTGATGTATGGCCTTTAAGGCACCCGCCACTTTGGGCAGAATATAATGGCGTTTCTCCAAAGCAATACTTTCGGGACAATCAACATGTTGTGTAATACCCTTTTCAGTTTTCTCCTTCTTCAACAAACCCACCTCCTTGGGATGGGCAATTTCCAAATTAAAACAATAGCCTTGTTTTAGTACCAAAACACCATCAAATGTCACCTTGCATTGTAACTTATGGTGCTCATGCAACAAGGCGGCAATTTGTATGTAAAATGCCGTCTTCAAGGCCCGTAGGGCTGCCAATTCTCCCGGCCATTTTCCACTGAGACCTAGGGGAAAATACAAAAAAATAGTTTCGAAACTAAAAAGCATTTTTTACCATGACCACTTACCAAGTTGTATGATACCATGTTGAACATTATTGGCAAAGAATTGTTCCTGTATACAACGGGCCTGCGGTAGCACCGGTCTTGGATCACAATATCTCAAAACCGGTGATATGGGTGCAATGGATACAATTTCCAATGGCAAATCTTTCAAAGCATTTAATTTCCTCGCCAAATCATCAAATTCCCGAATAACATGCAGCGACAAAGCCTCCGCATCAGTATCCTGTTGTATTTTATATTTACTTTTGATATTGTCGATTTTAAAACTTTTCGTCAACGAATACACTGTATCCAATTCTCCGGCAACATATTCAACATCTTTTGGTTCCAATTGGAAATGATGTTGCAACAAGTAGAGGACAATTGAACGCACTATCAAACGTTTCTTCGCCAGATCATCCGTGGCATTTGCCCAGACAACAGATTCGGTAATGGTACCATCTTGAAAACGTCTCAGCTGGGCCTTTTCACCCCAAAATGCACGAAATTCGGCGGCCGATTCATCTATGGATTCTGGACCTTTATCGAGTATCTCATAAGCATGTTCAGCATTTAAAATTATTCCCAAATGCAGTTCTTGTAATGATTCTGAGGGGGAATCGTTAATATTCCAAGGTGAAACAGCCTGCTCCAGTGGTATTAAAAAGTCTACTCTTTTATCCAGCCCCTTTTTCAAGAGTCTGAAATTGTAAAGAATCATTAGAAACAGAGGGAGCTTTAAGAAAGTTATTACGCTTACTTAGTTATGGTTTTCAGCAGCAGGGCATATGTATAGCCGGCATTGTTGTATTTATCTGCTGGTGTGACATGCATTTCCAATATTTGTTCCACGGCATCGGCTTTGTTGATTCTGCAAAAGAAAATGAAAAAGAAAAACAAAGATTTAAGTCTAGTTTGGTGGCACCATTCGAGTGGCCCTAATTTAAAGGGTGCTTCTATAGGCCCTTTCTGAAAGAAAGGGTGCTCCTGTAGACTCTTTCTAAAAGAAAGGATGTTCAATAGAACCTTTCTGAAAGACACAGTACTTGTACAGACTCTTTCTGAAAGAAAGAATAATTCTACAGAACCTTTCAAAATGAAACGGTACTTCTACAGAACCTTTCTAAAGCAAGGGTCCTTCTCTAGACCCTTTCTAAAAGAAAGGGTGCTTCTATAGACCCTTTCTAAAAGAAAGGGTGCTTCTATAGACCCTTTCTAAAAGAAAGGGTGCTTCTATAGACCCTTTCCAAAAGAAAGGGTGCTTCTATAGACCCTTTCCAAAAGAAAGGGTGCTTCTATAGACCCTTTCCAAAAGAAAGGGCGCTTCTATAGACCCTTTCTGAAAGTAAGGGTGCTTCTATAGACCCTTTCTGAAAGTAAGGGTGCTTCTATAGACCATTTCTGAAGAAAAGGGCGCTTTTCTGGAGCCTTTCTAAAAGAAAGGGTCCTTCTCTAGACCCTTTCTAAAAGAAAGGGTATTTCTACAGAACCTTTCTGAAAGCAAGGGTGCTTCTATAGACGTTTCTGAAAGCAAGGTTGCTTCCATGGACACTTTCTGAAAGCAAGGGAGCTTCTACAGACACTTTCTAAAAGCATGGGACCTTTTCTAGACCCTTTATAAAAGAAAGGCTGCTTCTATAGACCCTTTCCAAAAGAAAGGGTGCTTCTATAGACCCTTTCCAAAAGAAAGGGTGCTTCTATAGACCCTTTCCAAAAGAAAGGGTGCTTCTATAGACCCTTTCCAAAAGAAAGGGTGCTTCTATAGACCCTTTCCAAAAGAAAGGGTGCTTCTTTAGACCCTTTACAAAAGAAAGGGTGCTTCTTTAGACCCTTTACAAAAGAAAGGGTGCTTCTATAGACCCTTTCCAAAAGAAAGGGTGCTTCTATAGACCCTTTCCAAAAGAAAGGGTGCTTCTATAGACCCTTTCCAAAAGAAAGGGTGCTTCTATAGACCCTTTGCAAAAGAAAGGGTGCTTCTATAGACCCTTTGCAAAAGAAAGGGTGCTTCTATAGACCCTTTCCAAAGAAAGGGTGCTTCTATAGACCCTTTCCAAAAGAAAGGGTGCTTCTATAGACCCTTTCCAAAAGAAAGGGTGCTTCTATAGACCCTTTCCAAAAGAAAGGGTGCTTCTATAGACCCTTTCCAAAAGAAAGGGTGCTTCTATAGACCCTTTCTAAAAGAAAGGGTGCTTCTATAGACCCTTTCTAAAAGAAAGGGTGCTTCTATAGACCCTTTCTAAAAGAAACGGTGCTTCTATAGACCCTTTCTAAAAGAAAGGGTGCTTCTATAGACCCTTTCCAAAAGTAAGGGTGCTTCTATAGACCCTTTCTAAAAGAAAGGGTGCTTCTATAGACCCTTTCTAAAAGAAAGGGTGCTTCTATAGACCCTTTCTAAAAGAAAGGGTGCTTCTATAGACCCTTTCTAAAAGAAAGGGTGCTTCTGTAGACCCTTTCTAAAAGAAAGGGTGCTTCTGTAGACCCTTTCTAAAAGAAAGGGTGCTTCTATAGACCCTTTCTAAAAGAAAGGGTGCTTCTATAGACCCTTTCTAAAAGAAAGGGTGCTTCTATAGACCCTTTCTAAAAGAAAGGGTGCTTCTATAGACCCTTTCTAAAAGAAAGGGTGCTTCTATAGACCCTTTCTAAAAGAAAGGGTGCTTCTATAGACCCTTTCTAAAAGAAAGGGTGCTTCTATAGACCCTTTCTAAAAGAAAGGGTGCTTCTATAGACCCTTTCTAAAAGAAAGGGTGCTTCTATAGACCCTTTCTAAAAGAAAGGGTGCTTCTATAGACCCTTTCTAAAAGAAAGGGTGCTTCTATAGACCCTTTCTAAAAGAAAGGGTGCTTCTATAGACCCTTTCTAAAAGAAAGGGTGCTTCTATAGACCCTTTCTAAAAGAAAGGGTGCTTCTATAGACCCTTTCTAAAAGAAAGGGTGCTTCTATAGACCCTTTCTAAAAGAAAGGGTGCTTCTATAGACCCTTTCTAAAAGAAAGGGTGCTTCTATAGACCCTTTCTAAAAGACCCTTTCTAAAAGAAAGGGTGCTTCTATAGACCCTTTCTAAAAGAAAGGGTGCTTCTATAGACCCTTTCTAAAAGAAAGGGTGCTTCTATAGACCCTTTCTAAAAGAAAGGGTGCTTCTATAGACCCTTTCTAAAAGAAAGGGTGCTCCTATAGACCCTTTCTAAAAGACCCTTTCTAAAAGAAAGGGTGCTTCTATAGACCCTTTCTAAAAGAAAGGGTGCTTCTATAGACCCTTTCTAAAAGAAAGGGTGCTTCTATAGACCCTTTCTAAAAGAAAGGGTGCTTCTATAGACCCTTTCTAAAAGAAAGGGTGCCTCTATAGACCCTTTCTAAAAGAAAGGGTGCTTCTATAGACCCTTTCTAAAAGAAAGGGTGCTTCTATAGACCCTTTCTAAAAGAAAGGGTGCTCCTATAGACCCTTTCTAAAAGACCCTTTCTAAAAGAAAGGGTGCTTCTATAGACCCTTTCTAAAAGAAAGGGTGCTTCTATAGACCCTTTCTAAAAGAAAGGGTGCTTCTATAGACCCTTTCTAAAAGAAAGGGTGCTTCTATAGACCCTTTCTAAAAGAAAGAGTGCTTCTATAGACCCTTTCTAAAAGAAAGGGTGCTTCTATAGACCCTTTCCAAAAGAAAGGGTGCTTCTATAGACCCTTTCTAAAAGAAAGGGTGCTTCTATAGACCCTTTCTAAAAGAAAGGGTGCTTCTATATATAGACCGTTTCCAAAAGAAAGGGTGCTTCTATAGACCCTTTCCAAAAGAAAGGGTGCTTCTATAGACCCTTTCCAAAAGAAAGGGTGCTTCTATAGACCCTTTCCAAAAGAAAGGGTGCTTCTATAGACCCTTTCCAAAAGAAAGGGTGCTTCTATAGACCCTTTCCAAAAGAAAGGGTGCTTCTATAGACCCTTTCTAAAAGAAAGGGTGCTTCTATAGACACTTTCTAAAAGAAAGGGTGCTTCTATAGACCGTTTCCAAAAGAAAGGGTGCTTCTATAGACCGTTTCCAAAAGAAAGGGTGCTTCTATAGACCCTTTCCAAAAGAAAGGGTGCTTCTATAGACCCTTTCCAAAAGAAAGGGTGCTTCTATAGACACTTTCCAAAAGAAAGGGTGCTTCTATAGACCCTTTCCAAAGAAAGGGTGCTTCTATAGACCCTTTCTAAAAGAAAGGGCGCTTCTATAGACCCTTTCTGAAAGCAAGTGTCCTTCTCTAGGCCCTTTCGGAATCAAAGTGTGCTTCTATAGACCACCTACCTAAAAGAAAGGGTTTTTATTATGTTAATTTTCAAAACTTACTTGAGTATGTGATCCATTTGTGTATAGAGTGGCACCTTCATCATAAATAAATATTGGAAGCTGTTCAATTTCATATCGTTTAACATGTCCACGGCCAATTTCGCTTCCATTTGTATGCGTTTATATATATCCTCAGATAAATTGGAGCATACGTTATAGAAACCCGAGGCATCAACAAAGACAACTTTGTAATGGGCATGGAATTGTTCAAGGGTGGGTTGATTGGGCACATTATTGGAACCGTTGCTGCTACAAAGGCTAATACCCTTTTCATTCCAGTTAGAGAGAACTAGAAAGAAACAATATTTTTTACATACACACGCATAAAAGATGGAATTCTTTTCTAAACTTACCCAAATTATTCCAAACATTACGAGCCACTTGATAACTGCTCATATTATTGTGTAATTTCTTTTGCCGCCCCAAATAGGCAATAAACATGGCCATAATGTGGCTGTTAAAACCACTATAGCCCAAATCCAATTGCCTTTGCCTTAGCCAAACTTTTAGGAGCAAAAATCCTTCTTGGACATTTTTATGATTTTCAAAAACTTCCTTTAACACCTTTTGATTTCTTTGCAAAGTTAGATCAAATAAAACATTTGAATTGTAGCTTTGTGTGGCTGTATGGACAGCTTCTTCCTCAACACCATATAGGCTAGAACGTATGTTATTGTTCCATGGTACAAAACGATTTAATTTGAAAGAACTCTCATCACCTGCCACAAAGATGCGAAACACCAATTTTTGACACAACTTCTTGCCGGCCATTTCGGGAGGTGTTATTTCCAATATTGGCTTCAATGGATTATTTTTGTAATATACAAATTTCAAATTACTTGCCTCCAGGCCAGGTATACTCTCCGAATCCAACAGGTTTTGAGTTAAATACGTTAAATAAAATGCTCTCTTTTGGTCATATTGTAAATTTAAATAATTCTCCTTTTGCCAACAATCAGCCGGCATTACAACACAAATATCGGCCTGTAATTGAGGGCCCAAAAGTGTGGCGGTATTGCAGGCGCCAATGAAGAAAGGTTCAATGTTGGGTTTTAAAAATTGAAATTGAAACAATTTTTGTTGTTGTACCTTTAAAGCTGGCAAATTAATTGGTACCTTTATGTTGCTCTTTTTTAAAAACGACAATTTGTTCATATCTTCCTTTTCGGGCATGTCTTTAAGGCCCTTCACAAATGTCTTAAATTGTTCCATAAAACTGCTAATGTAGTTGTTGTATTTATCTTTTATCTTAACTTCCTCCAACATTTCTTTGATTTGTAAACGAAAGAGATTGGAGTGGAACAGATTGCGTGTCTCTTTTAACTCATTGATTTCTTCCAAGGTGGGTGGTTTAACTTTTTCGCCGGCCACAATGCCGCCGGTTTTCTTTAGTTTCTTTGCATCGGGTTGTTGGGGAATTGATGCTTGGTCTTGTTTGCGTTTATTGTTGGGTTTCTCGTTCTTTGGGGATTGTTTTTCCTCTTCTTCTTTGTCAGAGAAACCATCATCACTAACGTCATCATCATCATCTTCAATTTCATCCTCGTCTTCTTCTTCACTATCATCACTTGTTCCATTTTCTATCATGGAATCATAACCCTCTGTGTCAACCTGCATTTCTTCTTCATTCTCGGCCTCATCGGATTCCTCCTCTACTGCTGCAACTGGTGCCTTTGGCTTTTTGGTTTTATTTACATGTTCTTCTGCATGTTTTGTGGCCTTCGTTGCATTTTTCTGCAAGAAAATAGTTGTTTATTCATTTTATCCGTATCTAATTTCTATTCATTTACCTTTTTATTCATGTTTTTCTTTATTTGTACCATTATTTCTTATGTTTTTTCTCCAATTAAAATATATTTTTATGTTTCCCGTATCAAAATTTCTCAAGTTTGCACGTGCTTCAACATGAATGTTCTCTCACAATCTGCACCATCTGAGAAGAATTATACATGTAAACAAAGAGTTGTATTCCTTAGTACTGTTGCCATATTTTTTCTCTCTGTCTCTTGGAGAGGGAAATTTAATGGGAATATTACTACAATTAAGCTGAAAGCACATACAACGTTTGAGTAAAGTTTTGCGTTGGGCGTTGACAAAAAAACAGCAACAACAGGGCAACGCCGACATCAAAGTCCGGCGTTGATGTGTTTGCCGGCATATATTTCAAATCAATTTGAATTTTTCGGCATCATGCCCAACAGTGTATAAACGGCCAAAACGACACAAAACTTTACTCAAACGTTGTATGTGTTTTCAGCTTTAGTCCCAATTTACATTAGGCGAGTTTACTTGCGGCAATTGTCAGTTTGTAGGTGAGAGAGGGTGCTGAGAGGCAAAGGGTTACCATATGCCTCACCTCTCTCTCCGACAAAATGACAATTGACGCAAGTAAACTCGCCCAATGTAAATTGGGACTTACTTAAGCTGAAAACAAATACAACGTTTGGGTAAAGTTATGTGTCGTTTTGGCCGTTTTTACACTGTTGGGCATGATGCCGAAAAATTCAAATTCATTTGAAATATATGCCGGCAAACACATCAACGCCGGACTTTGGTGTCGGCGTCGCCCTGTTGTTGTTGTTTTTTTGTCAACGCCCAACGCAAAACTTTACTCAAACGTTGTATGTGTTTTCAGCTTTAGGTAGATGCATGGTACAATTACAAAGGTAGATGCATCGGCGAACAACAAAGCAACTTTTTTTGTAATGTAAACTGTCAAAATTTTCGCCAAATGGTCTCTTGTTGTCTCTTTTTATCGCTTGTGTTTGCCTATAAAGTGTAGACATGCTATCTCTTACTTACCGAATCATATGGTTTTTTGTTTGGATTTTTCATTTCGAATTCCTAGTTTTTTTACGTTTTAGATTCAATCAGCTGGGCTGAGGCATCTACCTTTGTAATTGTACCATGGGTAGATGCAAGAAGCTACTATTTTGGCTTAAATGTCGTTTAGGGGCACCTCTCGGATCGGTCTGAATTTTTTACCATAGGTAGCCCTTGGGACCCTGGACACAACGCTATACAGTTTTCCGGGGGGAAGTCCCTACTTCCCGAGATATGGGTCTTGACATTTCCGAAATTTCGTACTTTAACACCATTAGGTTGTTTATAGGCACCTCTCGGATCGGACTGAAATTTTTACAACGATATATAGCTTTCCGGGGGAAAGCCAATACGTCCCGAGAAATGGATCTTGACATTTTTCAATTCTAACGTGGGAATTATGGGTATCGTTTTAAAGCTTATGGAGAGTACTTTTGTGCACGCGACCAACTCTTACACCTGTTTATAGGGGAATGTATTAAAATCCTGGCAGAAGCCGGATACTTAGGAAACTTTCAATTTAAAAGAAAGTTTTGATCGCGTAGCCCACTTTTGTACCTGTCCATAGGAGAAAGTATTAAACCCCCGGCCAAAGGCCGGCTACTTAAGAACAATTACAATTTGAAAGAAAGTTTTGAACGCCTAGCCCACTTTTGCACCTGGGCATAGAAGAAAGTCTTAAATCTCCGGCCGAAGGCCCGCAACTTTAGTACACTTACAATTCAAAAGGAAGTTTTGCCCACTGTTGCACCTGGGCATAGGAGAAAGTTTTAAATTCCCGGACGAAGCCTGGCTACTAAATCCATAAGTCCATACGTCCCGAGATATGGATCTTGACATTTTACAATACTAACATGGGCAATATGGGTATCGTTTTAAAGCTTACGGAGAGTACTTTTGTGCACGCGACCTATTCTTACACCTGTTTATAGGGGAATGTATTAAATTCCTGGCCGAAGCCGGCTAATTAGGAAACTTACAATTTAAAAGAATGTTTTGATCTCGTAGCCCATTTTTGCTCCTGTCCATAGTAGAAATGCTTAAATCCCCGGCCGAAGGCCAGCTAAATGAGAACATTTACAATTTAAAAGAAAGTTTTGATCGCTTAGCCCCCTTTTGCTTCTGTCCATAGGAGAAAGTTTTAAATCCGGCACGTAAGTAGCCGGCACTTTTTTATTACGTTCACGTATAATAATTTAATAAATTATTATTAGAAAATCTAGTCACCATTATTAATTATTGACAGCATTGGAAAGTACTCTTCGTGAGCTTTAAAACGAGTCCCATTTTGCATAGGTTTTAGAAATAATGGTGATAAAAGTAAAAAAGTCAAGACCCATACCTCGGGAAGTATGGACTTCCTCCCGGAAAGCTATATATCGTTGTGTTCAGGATCCCAAGTGCTACCTATGGTAAGAAGTTTAAACCGATCCGAAAGGTGCCCCTAAACGACACTTGTTCCACTATTTTTTACTACGCTAACATTTCTTCCTTTATGTTATCGGAAAAATAGTAAAAATTAGTAGATTCTTGCATTTCTGGAACAGACCAATTGATTTCCATAGGTTTGGTTCAATCAGCTGTTTGATATGACCTTATGGTTATGTCACGTCTAATTCTACCTTAAATGCAAACGAAAAAGTCAATCTGTATATCCCTAACATATCATATGTTCTGTTCGTTCATTTCACGGAATCGTTGCTTTGAACGACACAACTTTAGAGTGTATTTATCTAAAGTGGACGCGAATGATTCCAAGGAAATGGCTCCAAACGAAAACCAAGTGCTAAAGGTAAACATCTTTTGAGCTACATAATGGAAGGACAATATAAATTTGTGTGCTTGTTTTAGAATAATCCCGATAAAAAGTCTTTGAAAGAGTTGTCATTCTCCGTACTGGGCGATGATGGGGTGAAACGTAACATTCCTGCTTTGGTAGGTATCATAGTGACTGGAACCGCTTTCTGGATACAATATTATGTAAATTGTTTTCAATTCTAGGACAAGCACTGGGCACCACGTTCCATATTTTCCCACTATACCGGTTTGGTAGTTTCGGGAGGTCATTTCAAACAAGGTGCTGCCTTGGATGAGTGGAAACATGAAGCTGAAACGTTTAAAAATGATATGGAGTTTTTGTTAAGCTTGAGTCAACATGAGTAAGTGTAATGTGGTACCATGTCATGTTTTTGCTGGAAAAACTTTTAATTTTCAAAGGATAATTTAACTGGACTTAAGTCTCGTTTAGGGGCACCTCTTGGATCGGGCTGAAATGATGTACATACTTCCCGAGATATGGGTCTTGACATTTTACTATTTTTACTTGGGCAATATGGGTATCATTTTAAAGCTCGTGATTAGTACTTTTGATTGCGTTTACGACTTTTGCTCCTGTCCATAGGAGAAAGTCTTAAATTCCGGCCGAAGGCGGGCTACTTAAGAAAAACTTATAATTTTGGAGAAACTTTTGTTCGCGTAGCCCACTTGTGCTCCCGTTCATAGGAGAAATTTTAAAATCCCGGCCGAAGGCCGGCTACTTAAATCTCGGGAAGTATGGACTTCCCCATGGAAAGATATATATAGTTGTGATCAGGGTCCCAAGGACTACCTATGGTGAAAATTTCAGCCCGATCCGAGAGGTGCCCATAAATAAAGTAATGGTGTTAGTTAAAGTAGAACTTTCCCGAAATGTCAAGACCCATACCTCGGGAAGTATGGACTTCCCCCGGGAATGATATATATAGTCGTGATGAGGGTCCCAAGGCCTACCTATGGTAAAAATTTCAGCCCGATCGAAGAGGTGTCCCTAAACGAGACTTGTTCCTTTAACTGTGTAGCTGGTGTTGAACCCTGTCCATACGTGATATCCTAGGCCGGAGCCTATAAAAGCTTTTAGTTTTTAAAAGGAGATTTGTCAGCTCCATATGTGAATGTCTTAACTTCCCAGCCGAAGGCCAGCCACCCATTTAAACTTCTAAAAGCTAATGGAAATTTAACAGCGGGCTTTACAATGATACCCTTTTCGCATTGTTCGGCTGTAAAAATAGGAAAAATGTTATTTCCAGAACTACGAAGGCCCATATCTCTGGAAGTATGGACGACCAGGTCCTAAACTGGACTTTATCCTTGCCCTATTTATAACGATTTATATTTCTGTTGTGGAAGTCCATACTTTTCTTGATATGGTCCTTTATAGTTCTGTAAACACCCTTGGGTTTAAGCCATTGTTTTGGAAGACCCACCATTTTAAAGCTATTGAAGTCCAACACTAGTCACGTGACAGAATCTCCCGTTATTAAGTCGAATTCTTTTGTGAACAGCCAGCCTTCGGCAGTGAAGTTTAGGCTTCAATCCATGGGCATATTCTAACACCGGTTTCATTTTTCTTGGTTGCCTTTTAAAAGGGCCATATCTCATAATGTATGGACTTCCATTCCTTTAAACCGATCTTAAGCCGTAAATTATTGCAAATTTGAAATCATTTTCTATATTTTTTTTAGATTCTGGTCCTATTTGATCTACCAACAATCCGCCTTGTCTGCAATTGTCTCATTTCTACAAAAGGCAACACCATTTTATATCAGCGTCTTTACCCAATTACCTCCCAGCGAAATTCAAGACCAGTATGAAGAGATTTTAAATTTAATTTTACGCATTATTTGCCGCATACTTTCACCCAAAGAATCCAATGAATCGTGGATAAGAAAAGAAGATTTAAAAAATTTAATTTATGAAAATTATCTTGTTTCAATACCAATGTTATTCGATCTCCTAGTAGCTGTGGGAAATGCTACTCGGGAAAATACGGAATTGTTGAAAAGGATTTTCGATAACCTCCTGTTACTGCAGCCAAATTATAAAAAAGATCTCCAACATGCTTTAAGCTATTTTCGGGTGGCATTCCGCTCCATCCACACCCAAACGGAAAATGAAGGTTTCGAGGGTGCAGGTGGTGGCTTGCCCGATGAGAGTTGTGATACCCCCTTTGATGATGTTGTCCTCTATACTCTGGATTGTGCTTTTACCTTGAGCGTATTATTGGATGTGTGTCCAGCGGCCAAAGCGATATGTTGTGAAATTAAATTGCCACAAGCAATAGCAAACTTTTATGATAATACAGTGCCCTTCCTTTATAAGAATATTTATGTGATAAATGAACAATCGAAAAGCCTTTTGTGGATCAATCATGCTCGTTTGCAGTTTTTGAAAGCGTTTCGCAGCATTGCCTATTCTTATGTTGAGACAGTTTTGGCAAAACCGTAAGTAAATGTGAATATTTTTGGAAACAAGTTTTTTAGCTTTTCTGTTTTTAGAGAGGCTGGCCTTTTGGCATCAGAGGATTTTATTGGTCTCATGACGGAATGTTTATCTGAACAAACATTTGTGGTGGACTATGAACGTCATTATCCCTTGTCATTTGATGTGGAGATTTTAAAACAAGCCTGTCCAGATTTGTAAGTAGCTTTTTATGGAGTTTTGGCAACAATTTCTTTGCATGTTTTTTTTTTTAAACTAGGGATGGTTTCAAAACAGATTTTGTGGTTGATGGCTATCGCAGAGAATGTGCCAGTGCCGTTGTGGATCACATAAACAATAATGACCTAAAACAAGAAATTTATAATGAGAGCCCCAGTCCACCACCTGTAACAAAACCTGTAGAAGTTGCCAACCAAAAGACAAACAGCAAGAGTAATGCCAAAGATGCCCCTCCTGCAACCAGAGATTTAGAATTGGAAGTAACAGTTGTACTCGACTGTTTACCACATTTGGGTACGGGCTTTGTGAGACGTGTCCTCAGCCGTTATAACAATGCAGAGGAGGCAATATCCGCGGTATTAGAGAACAACCTACCACCCGATCTAGCTTCGGCTGATCAAACAGAAGTCTATATACCACCAGACCCTCAAGACGCAGTTTATCGAGAAACGGGTGTTAAACACTTCAATGTCTTTGATGGTGATAAATATGACATCATGACTCAAGATAAACCACAATGTATCATCAAGAAAGGTAAAGGTATGCCAAATGCCCCGAAAAATGTTGCCCAACTTCTTGATGATAAACGTGATTTGGCCGCCATAAGGCACAGATATCAAGAATATTCGTTGGTAACAGAGGGTGGTGATGACGACGATGATAATCAGGATAAAGAATATAATGATGAATATGATGACAGTTATGAGGCAATATTGGAAAGTGAAACACGTGTTGTGAAATCCAAAGATTTGAAATCAGTTTTGGCAAATGTTGTCGACGAATCGGAAGATGATGAAAGTGATGAGGAGGAAGAAGATTCCAGCCATGGAAAGGAAAATCGTAAAACGACAAACTTTTGTGAAAATCCCGAAGATATACGTGCCCGCTACGAGGCACGAAGACAAGCTAAATGGTCCAAGAAAGGTATACCACCACCTGTGGTACAAAATCGTGATGTGGTTGGCAAACAAAAGGGTCAGGGCCAAGAGAAAGATGTACTGCGTAATCGTCAGAAGAAGGAAGCCAATAAGTCATCAAGAGCCAATCATAATCGTAAGGCTGGTGCGGCCTTTAAACGTAGTAAGGGTATGCTTTAAGCGAGATTTGAAGTGCGTTAAGTACATATGTATGTAAATGTTATTTTAATGTATAAAATATGAATTAAACTTTTTTATTTCAATACTGGATTTTGAGATAATTTACAGAAGAACTAAAGGCATTTTATTTTGGAGAAATACGCTGCGTAATGTTTGCCTATGAAAACACCATTCAGGCAGGTTGAATTGCAGTTTTACTAAGGAAAGTGTTGCCATGAAATTGGAAGTATGGTACGTCCAATCATCTAATCGACAATTTTATGTCTTGAAATCCATCTTTCCAAAAACCCCACACAATGAAATAAAACTTCTTGTTTGATTTTTAAAAATCAATAAATATATTATTAAAAGTATTTATCTTTGAGTTGAACTCAACTCCTAGTCTAAAAATATTCCAAAAAAGTACTTCATTTAAGATTTTGTAGTCAATGAATTATGGATGACTTTGGCAGAGGGTCTGCTATTCGGATCTTGGTTGGTACACAAATAAAACAATTCCATTATCAGATTATATTCCTCACTCAATTCGAAGGCCTCAGGCAGTGGTGGTCTGGTACCATAAGGTCTTGATTCATCCATAGATCCCAAAGTAAAGTCACTTTGGTCAAGTGAATTTTCTTCTTCACTTTCGGTGATGACCTCTTCGTCGTCTCCTTTTTCATTTTCGGTATCATCTAACTTTCGGGAATGTGGCGGTATCAAGGCAATTGTCTCGTATATAATCAATCCCAAACTGAAAATATCCGCTTTACTATCGATCTCCTCCTCATCGAGAAGAATCTCGGGGGCGCACCATAGCTCGGTCCCCACATATCTAAGATCAGGATTTTCTTTGAAGTTAATTTTACCTTCCTTATTTAGCGGCAGACTTACACCAAAATCACACAATTTGCAAGTTTCAAAATCCCCTTTAACCAAAATATTGTGTGACTTCAAATCGCCATGTAACAACATAGCATCTGTGTGTAGATAATCCAAAGCACTTGATATATCCGTTAACATTTTCTTTATGTACTGCGCAGGCAATGCTCCCTGCTCATTATCCAAACGTTCTTCGAGGATAGAACCCAATGATGTGCTACAACATTCCAATGCCAAACTATCTACCTCATCGTTCTCTTTTTTCGCAATTGCTCGAAAACCAACAATGTTTGGATGTTTCAGTTTCTTGAGTATTTCGGCTTCTTTCAGTATACGTTCGTTGAAAATTTTGGAATGTTCATAATTTGTACGGCGAGTTCGTTGCGAGACACGTTTTATGGCCCAAGGAGAACGTATCTGTCCACCTGGTTTTGGTGATCTTTCCAAGAAATAAACATTGACGCCAGTACCATAACCTAGTGTTTTCATCAATGGTGATGCGGGAACTTGTAGGGGTGTGTTAACTTCTAAATGTAGATTGCGTAGGGGTTTGCGTGGTGTTTCCATGTCAGTAAAAATTTGGTAATGATCGTAAGGTTTGGAAAATAATTAAAGAAATCAAAATGACGCGCTAGACGACTTGGTCCTTCTTCTTATTTCCTTTTTTTTAAATTTCAGCATGCAACGTGATATGATGGCAGCTTTGAAGCAAAGTAAATTGATAACAGATGGGCTGACTTCCCTATTGTCAATTGCCTTAGTCTTATGCCAGACTATGAAAATTTTCATTGAAAACTCTGTCATTTTCTTCTAAAATTTCATTGACATCCACACACGTATATGAAATCAAATGAAAATTTTGATATTTCCCTTGCTTTAGTCCCAATTTACATTAGGCGAGTTTACTTGCGGCAATTGTCAGTTTGTGGGTGAGAGAGGGTGTTGAGAGGCAAAGGGTTACCATATACCTCACCTCTCTCTCCATCAAACTGACAATTGCCGCAAGTAAACTCGCCTAATGTAAATTGGGACTAATAGGCCGTTTACATATAACCGGGTTAACCCAGTGGGTCTGGGTTTCAAATGTCATTTCCATTGTGTATACTTCAAATAAATCCTCATAAAGAAGGTTAACCCTGCAAAAAACTATAATCTAAACGCCGTATTACATTGGTTTGAGAGTTACGAATTTAAACACAAAGAATAATTTCAGATAACATAACCTTGTGTACAGAATTTCACCCCCTTCACACCTCTTGCCTATAAACTCATTTTCACGTACATGAAAATTTTCATAGTCAGGCACAAGAGTTACAAATGACAAATAATATACAATAGCTCTGTTCCTTTACGTACAAGAATCTTCAAGTTTTACCACTTTTTACTCGTAAAGCGTTCCTTTACTTCAGACACCATACAATTCATATGGGAGCAGTTTACAACTTTTACTACTTTTGCCGGTTTTACCATTTTCAAAAGTAAAGGAACAGGCCAAATGTTTTCTGTTTCTTATCACCGATGTACTTAACTACGAAGCTACGTGTTTCTTAACGTCAAAAACAGGTATTTTTAACGCAGGTAAAAAGCAAACAAGTATCACTTTGCTTTCTGATGCATTCGCATGTGATTTTGATAATTTTGTAATTAAACAAAAAAAATATATAATTAAAATGGATGATTTGCGAAGGTAAGTACAGTGACTGTCACTACAAATGATAGCTTCGTTCCAGTACTTTTTTAATGGTAAAATGTGCAAAAGAGAGATCCGTCAAAAATGAGTTCAACGCACACATTTTTCCAAAATGGACGGGAACGGAAAAATGGCAGAAACGTCAAAAAAAACTGGAACAAATGTCAAAGTCGGCGTGTCAGCCAATCGGAAGCCGACAAAAATGTTGCACATTTTTGCTCGCTCAAATTTGTCGTGTAAAAAGTTTCTAAAGAGAGAGCCATTCAGCGCCATTTTTGTTCAAAGAGAAGTGAACATTTTGCAACTTTTTTGGTGTACGGGAACGCATTTCGGGGAAAAATGTTCAAAATGTTAAATGTGTAAAAACTTTTTAGTTCTGGATCGAAGCTAATGTTTTCTGTTTCTTATCACCGATTTACTTAAAAACTACGAAGCTACGTGTTTCTTAACGTCAAAAACAGGTATTTTTAACGCAGCTAAAAAGCAAACGGAACAAATTTCCTTTACCGACCCTTCGCAGAAAAAAATACAAAGATTTCCTTTAAATCGCAAGTTTTCTTAAGTAGCCGGCCTTCGGTCGGGAAAATAAAAAATTTCTCCTATGGACAGGAGCGAATTTCGGCTACGCGAACAAACTTTTTTTAAATCGTAAATTTTTTCCCAAGTAAACAAGGGAATTTTCGGCACTTCGGAGGCCTATATATCGGTAATGGGGTTTCTACACGGAATGTTTTTTACATATTCATGCATAGCAACTGTCACTTTTTTCGCCCATATGTGATTCCTTCTGCACGGCAAAATTTTATTTTTCATTCCTTTTCTGTAGTTTTCTTTATTTATTCCGCGTACAAACAAAACAGCTGTTTATCTTTGGTTGTACAGACGAGAATAGAGCGTGTTCTATTCGAAAAATATACATATGTATGCACATAACACTTTCATGCATTGAAATTTCTGTATGGTTCACACCATGTGTACAAAATTCAGATTTGTAAAAAGTGACAGTTGGTATGCACAAATATGTAAAAAACATACCGTGTAGAACAGCTTTAAGTACACATTTCCTTAACCATGGTAGAATAAAGTAAAGGTAGGCCACAGCTAACATCTGATTACAATATTTTTCTTTTTATGGCCTAATCTGTCAAAAGCAGGGTTGACATTTTGTACTGTTTTTGACGATATACAATCATAAAGGTAGATGTATCGCTGAATTGTTCCAACTAAAAACTTCTGCTGTAACACTATATCTTAAAATTGAAAACAAGGCCAAAAAATCTGTATTCGCGTGGCAAAATTGTTGATTTTTTTTAGCAAAACTTACGAATGAACAATTTATCAAATATTGATATTAATTTAAATTTGTTCCAAAAGTACGGGAATGTAAACATTACAATTTTTGTAAAAATTCTGCTGACATTTATCTGCAAATCGGATACCAGCAATCACGATGTCAGATTAGTCAAGTAGAAAATAAGTGAATGACATTTTTTCACTGTCATAAGTTTGGGAAGAACTTTTGCTATGTTTTTACACTATATGGCACTTTTAACATATAAAAAGTGACGCTTTAAGTTCCATATGTTGTTGTAATACGGGATAGCTATGCAGGTACATCTACCATTATTATTGTACCATGCCATTTGACGTTTTAAGCCATGGCTGCAGGGTGCCATTTCTCAGTAATTTTCATACCTGGCCTACCTCTACTTCATTGTACCATGTATGTATGTATGTGTGTGTTTTGTATTTTGAAAACAAAAGCCCAACAAAACATGAAATACAAGGTGTGTACGATAACCCAATAATTTGTACAAATTTTTACTGAATGCTGTTCGATAACAAAATTATCCAGCAAAAGAGAGCGAGTTTGGAGAGATTTTTGGAGAGTTTTGTGACTGAGAACTTGCAAATTTTTGCTGGGAAAATTTGTCCCGCAAAAACTTGCAAGTCTGATCAGCTGACTTTTAGTCACCTGTTCAATGTAAACAACTCGAAATGTTAACATTTTTGACCAAGAAAATTTCACAATTGCACATTTTTTTAGATTGTGGATAGGATTAAAGCATTAAATAAGTAAAATGCAATTTTAAAATGTATGTTTTTGTTCCGTTTGGTTTAAAATATCAAAAGAAACAAAATCAAATTTCATACATTTTCGGAAACAGCTGACTTTCTTGCGAGTTTTTGCAAAATGCTGTTCGATAACTTTCCGCAATTTTTCTTGCTTGAGAGAGTAAAATTCACTGAGAGAGGTTGCTGGAACTGACTGAGTAATTCTTGCTGGGAAAGTTATCGTACACACCTACAATTTATTGCAAAGTAAAAATGTTTGTTTTACGAATGAAAACAGTTAATAAAGTTTCAGTCGCGGTTTTTGTGTTTTAAATGGGATTTTGGATTCAACGTATTTGGGTAATACGGACGCTCAGAGAGCGTTGTTGTGGTAGGTAGGTGAATATTTTTTGTACGTCACGACTTAAATTAGGTATAGCTGTTATGCTTCAGGAACTCTTTAAAATACTTACCTCATACCTTACCCTAAAAGACAATAACATAAAAACCAACAATTTCTAACAAATTCAAAAAAAAAAATAATAATTAAATCCACAAAAATTAAATATTTTTAAAGACAATAAAATTAAACAACAAACGAAAAAAAAAACACACAAAAAAGAAGGAGATTACACACTATAAAAAACAGACCACAATTATATTTATCTCATTATCCAGTAATTATCAATCAATTGGAATTTTTAATTTGATTAAATGTATTGTAAATAGACTAATCTCGTTTTTGTTTTTTGTTGTTGTATTTTTTATTTTTTTTAATTTATTTTTTTTTTGTTATTTTGTGTCTGCGGGTATCTCATTCGGCGTTCTTGTATGTGTTTTTGTTAGGGTTTTTCAAATGTTTTTCATTTTTCAATTTTGTTGTTGTTGTAATTTTAATTTCTGTAGCAGATTTTAATATGTACTAGGTATGTATATACTTCATCCATTATTAAATACATAAGTTAAATATATTATGATTTGTTTTTATTTTTTATTTATTTTAAATTTATTTGTTTTATTTTATAAATAATAATAAAAAATTGCTTCAAATTTACAATAGCATTTTGTTGTTGTTGATTTAATTTATTTATTTTTTATTTGTAATGTTTTTTTCTGTTTCTTGGGTTGATTTTGTTCAGAGAAATTTCTTTATTTTTTTTTCTTCTTTTTTTAGTAATGTAAACTAACATTCCTTTTTTGTTTTTTGGTCTGTTCTAGTACTGCAAGAATCTACTAATTTTTACTATTTTTTTCGATAACATAAAGGAAAAAATGTTATCGTAGTAAAAAGTAGTAGCTTCTTGCAGGTTCTCGAACAGGACATTTATGTTTAATGTTTCGGGTGTGTGTGTAAGTCATATCTTTTTTATAGTTTAATTTGAAAGAAGAGCATTTTTTGATGTTCATTGTGTGTTTTTGTTTTATTTTTGTATTTTTTTATTTAAAATTTGTTGTTTTTTTCGCACACAAAAAATGAAAACTATATAACAGAATATTATCTCTTAAATTGCCAAGTTAAATTATACATCTATATAGCAAACACATGTTGTTGTTGTTGGATAACTTAAAATATATTTTTTATACAAAAATAATTTAATATTAAAACTAGCAATAGTTGTTGTTGAACAAAAAAAAATTAACTATAAATTAAAATATTACAATGGATCACTTTAAAGATTAAGAGAGAGGCAATCTTAAAATTTTGTTATTGATTTCAAAAAATATATTGTATAATTTTCTTATTTAATATTAATATAGTTGATTTTTGTTATTTAATGATAAAAAAGTACATATGAAATTAATGCATAATAAGGCGGCGAATAGCATGTACAAAATGTTTGTGAGTATTGCAAATGATTTTTATTTGTTATGAAATAAATGGTAACCAAAAAACCCATTTCTTTAACAAAGAATGGCATATTTGTATCAATTTGCCTAAAAGTATGCAATACCAATGAATAAATATTCCCCTTCATATGTGTAACAACGGCCAAAACAAAATTGCATTCGTTTGGCCGACCATTGTTACACTCACTAGACATTGATTCAGAAAGAGAGAGAGAGAGCGAAATTGAAGCTCTCTGAACAAATAAAATAAAAACTAGCCACGAATAAATGCCATTAAAACACAGTTATATAAAATTAATCTTTTTGCAAATTTATTTAGGGTTTGCCTCCAAAAAACAGTAACTGGTGGTAGAAATAGCCATAATTAAAACAAAATTGATGTGTCAAAGGAGCATTTCCTAATTTCTTGAGACAGCAAACAGGCATGACTTAAGTTCAGGGGCCTAATTATGTGATTCGATGATATCGAGTTGTTTCGACCCGAGTTGGGCCCAGTTTAGAAACTCCGTTTGTATAGCTTTGAAGATTTTGTCTTCACGGCGTAGAAGATTTTGGAAAACGATTAAAGTGGAATTCTTGTTTCAAAGGTAAAAACACAATAGAAGAGTACTCACCTTGTTTTTCGTAAGAACAATCCAATTTGAGTAGAATATTTCTTATAAAATAACGATTAAAGAAAAATTACAAAAGGTTGTTGTTGTTGTAACAGCTTCCACAAGTACATGTACATCTTTATTTTATTGATTCGGCTATGCCTCCAGCTCCAATTTCAGAAAGGACGCCACCTGAATTGGATTAGTCCAAAGAGAGAGAGGAGTTAAATCAGTCGGGTTGGCTGGGCAGTTAAACAGGACCGGTGCCACATGCCGGGCAGATATTCCGCCTGCCATCAATCCTGGCCCAGTAAGAATTGAGGCGACTGCACCAACCAGATCTAAGTTGTGCCAACACGACTCTCGTTTGTCTTGGCAGCTGTTGTTCTTCCGCTGCCATGGTGGATTATCTTCGAGGACTATATTCACACTGTAGGCTGCCAGAGCCTCTGCAACCGCATCAGTATGAATGTCTCTTAAACCTGCCTGGTATGCACGTTGATCTAGAGGTTCTCTTTTATATCTTTGGACCTCTCTCTCTAGATCTCTATGATCCTCCCTAACTCGCCTGGGGGGGTTCAGGCATATCCACCAGATGGTGATTTGGGTGGTCTTGCCTACAGCATCCAAGCAAGTACTGCATCGTCAACAACCTGTTGTGACGACGCACAGGAAGGATCTTTGTCTCCTCATGTAAATGGTCCACTGCAGACATGAGGTGACACCCTGTAGCTGTTCTCAGGGCAGAATTCTGACAGATTTGTAGTTTATCCCACGCTGGCGACGCATAGCTTACCACAGATCGACCTATCGCGTTGTATGTGGTTAACAAGGTTTCTTTATCTGCACCCCAAGTGCTGCCGGCTAGGGACTTGAGGACCTTGTTCCTGTTTCTCAGCTTATCGCAGATAACTGTAGTATGCTGAGACGACTTATACATGCTATCTAATGTGACCCCTTGGGGTAGTTTGTGGTCGGAATAATTGCACCTTCGACCTGCACATTCAGTTCGAGCTTCATTTGCGCCGTCCATGTGGTGAACAGTGTGGCTGTTGACATAGTGGTGGATATTTTCATATTCCTCGCGTGGAAAAACTCTACAAGATCAATGAGATAGACATTTAGCCTGTCACAAACGTTACCGATATTGGGACCTGACGCCATGAGTGTACAATCATCCGCGTACGTAATTAACTTAATGCCGTCGGGAGGGCGTTAGAGGTTAAACAGTTCCGGAAATATCACCTCTCCTTGGGGAACTCCCTGCTTCACTCTACGGGGTTTGGATTTCCTGTCTCTGAATTCCACGTATGACTGACGACCACACAAATAGTTGATGACCCAGCGTTTCAGACAAGGCCTGAGGGTAGTATTCTCGATATCCTCGAACAGCCTAGCATGGCTGACCGTATCAAATGCTTTGGTCAGATTCAATGCTACCATCACTGTTCTGTGACATGGTTTGTCCTGGTTGAGTCCCCGTCCAATATATGTGGAAATGGCGTGCACTGCTGTTGTGGTACTGTGCTGCTTTCGGAACCCGTGTTGATGATTTGCAACTGGATAACACGTTCTGATGTTGGGGAGGAGTAATGCCTCGAGTATCTTTGCTAATGGTGATAGAAGCGAAATCGGCCTGTACGACTCACCTTTACTGGCATCTTTGCCAGGTTTCAGTAGCGGGACCACCCTGCCCATCTTCCAGGCATCGGGAACAATTAGGGTGGCTAGCGATAAGACCTTACTTAAATACTTGACTCCTAGGTCATCCAGCTGTTTTAGCATCACCATAGAAATTCCGTCAGGTCCAAGCGCAAAAGGTCGTGTGTTGTACTGTAGCTTTTTTCAAGAATACTTACTTTTTTCAGATGCTATTGATTCGGACTAAACGAAGGCGGAGCGGCTCTAAACGAAAAGTCATCTACGATGAAGTTTTCTATACGAAAAGCCATCTCCGATGAACTTTTCTATACCAAAAGCCATCTCCGATGAACTTTTCTATACGAAAAGTCATCTACGATGAAAGACCTACAATCCCACGGCAGCGGGTTCTCTGTACCGGATGCTATTGATCCGGGACCACACAACATCAGCGTTCCGGCCAGCGGCTGTTACCTCAGTGTACATGTGTTTGTATTTGTTTCGTCACCCAGGCATATCAAGAAGGATATTCATGCTCTAGAGACAACGGTCCAACAACATAGGAGAGAACCTCTAGATCAACAGGCATATCAGGCAGGTTTGAACAGCATTCACACGGACACAGTTGCTAAGACCATAAGCAGTTATTGTGTGAATGCAGTCATCGGAGCACATTCCCCATCTATCGCAGCTGAAGAGCGTCAGCTGCCACGACAAACCAGAGTAGTTTTGGCTCAATTACGCTCAGGATATTACAGTCGCCTAAATTCCTATTGGACGGAAATCGATCGCGCCGTGCAAGACATCTGCCCAGTATGCGGCATGGGCCCGCACGATACTAAGCACCTATTCAACTGCCCCGCCAAGCCTACTCATCTGATTCCAGTGGATCTGTGGTTACATCCCATCGAAGTAGCCAACTTCCTGGAACTGGAGATAGACCCAGGGCCAGATTGAACAGCAGAACGAACATACAAACATAATAATAAAACACTGTTACAACAACAACAAGAGCTGCAATGTAAACACGGTTTAAGGCTTTAAAATCGTTCCATTCGTGTGTCATAACGGAAAAAGGTAAAACTTCATCTTGAGCCTTTAGAACTCTAAAACAGGGATCTATGGATGGAAAACAGTGAACAGTGTTGTCACTACCTTGTTTCATAAATAAACGTTCGAATTGAATAAAAATCGTCAAAATAGTTTTTTTTTAAAGTAGAATTCAATAGGCAGTTGGGAATGTTCCGGGTCTATCTAATATGTAAATAGACTTATATTGGGAGTTATTCTGATCGTGAATTCAGCGTTAGTTTTCTCATTTTCTAACTTTTATTAATCACTTTAAATAGAAAATTTCGCTCCATATAACTGCTGTAGCATCCAGCAACATCGGTAACTTTCTGGGCAATCTTCCTCCGCATTGGTAAAACTAAGATATGTGTTTTTATAACTTCAAAAGCCTTTATGATAAACTGAATTTGTTAAATTTATATACAAGATAGATGCCTAAAATTCTCCGGTCATCAACATCCATTAAAGTGTTCTTTAATGTGGAACGAACTTTACACGAGTTTTACTTGAATACTTTTATTCATAATTATCATAAGGATTGGAAATGAGTGACGTGAGTTTAAAAACCAGCATATCTCACTACAAAAGAAATTATTTTAAGTTGAGTTTTAGCATTTTATCTAAAGATTTTTTGTTCAAAATTATCTTGGAAATGATTTCAAATCGTTTGCAATTCGTACAGCTCACACATTCATCCTCCATTTGAATGATCTAGCAGAAGAATGAAATTTGGCAATTACTGCGCAATGTGACGTGTCGCGTGACATTTATGAAGTCGCGACGATGTCTATAAAAGACATATACCGCATTTATGAAGTCACGACGATGTCATTTATTCAGTAGAAAAAAAACGCAATATGGACAACATTTCATTCACCGAAAACTGATATCTTCCGCACTTCTCTATACAAAAAACGCACGAAATGATCTAGCAGAAGAATGAAATTTGGCAATTATTGCGTAATGTGACGTGTCGCGTGACATTTATGAAGTCCCGACGATGTCTATAAAACACATACGGCATTTATGAAGTCACGACGATGTCATTTATTTAGTAGAAAAACGCTATAAGGACAACATTTCATTCACTGAAAAATGATATCTTCCGCACTTCTCTATACAAAAAACGCACGAAATGATCTAGCAGAAGAATGAAATTTGGCAATTACTGCGCAATGTGACGTGTCGCGTGACATTTGTAAAGTCGCGACGATGTCTATAAAAGACATAAGGCATTTATGAAATCGGAACGATGTAATTTATTCAGTAGAAAAACGCTATATGGACAACATTTCATTCACTGAAAATTGATATCTGCTGTTCTTTGAATATGAAGATTTTTTCCCGTTTTTTTTTCTCTACAAAAGGAAAGAAGAATGAAATTTGGCAATTATTGCGTAATGTGACGTGTCGCGTGACATTTATGAAGTCCCGACGATGTCTATAAAAGACATACGGCATTTATGAAGTCACGACGATGTCATTTATTTAGTAGAAAAACGCTATACGGACAACATTTCATTCACTGAAAATTGATATCTGCGGTTCTTTGAATATGAAGATTTTTTCCCGTTTTTTTTTTCTCTAATTTTCTAAATTATCTTGGAAATGATTTTCCAATCGTTTGCCATTCCTACAACTCACACATTCATCCTCCATATGAAAACAGCAAAAATATAATTTTCCCAATTTTAACGAAAAATAATTCCCAAAAGAACAAAGTCTGTGTTAAAGGAGACAACGATATGTAGAAGGAGATGACAAAAACAAGCTTAGAAAAAGAGTTTGGAAATGTTCAAATTTCAAAAATTTAGCTATGAAATATTTTAAACAACAGTACATTAGAAGAAGAAAAAAGGAAAGGGAAGCTAAGACATGTGATGATCGATCGAGCCAAAAGTGAGAGATGAAATAGAAGAAACAATTTGTGAAATCAAACTCATTTAACAAGTGGTGAATGAATGAAAATAATAAATTTTGATTTTTTTGTTTTTTAATAGGTTTCTTTTATATTTTTCGGCTTTTCTTTTTTTGTTTTCTTGTGGGTTTTTTTCTTTTTCTTTCTCGCATGTTTTTGTATACAAATTAAACTGTTGATGATTTGCGCCCCCTCGTTTAAAAAAGGCTAAGTTTTGTTTTGTTAAATTATATAAGTTGTGATTTGTTTCTTATTTTTTTGTTTTTACTCTTTCTGTTTTTGATCATCATCTTTTTTCTTTAATCTTTTTATCATATCATCATATATGCTGTATATGTTGTTGTATATCATGTTATCAATCTTTTTTGTTTGTTGTTGGTTTTTTTGTTTAATTTAATTTATAATATAATTATAATAATTTATAATAACGCAAAAAAAAATAATAAATTGATAATAATTAAAAAAATAAAATAAAAAATATTTTGCTTAAATGTGGTTGTTGGTTTCCTCTCTTCTTGCTTGGTTTTTGTTGTTGTTGTTTTTAATAAATCATAATAATAATGCTAAATTAATAATGTATGTATAATATAATTTTTATTTTTTATGGATTTTTTTTTAATGTTTTTTTTCTGTTTTTTTTTCTTGTTTGTTTAACTTTAAATGTTTTTAAATTACAACGGAAGTGTCGGTGTATTAGTAGTTGGTGTAGGCGTCAGCATTGACGCGGATGGAGGATAACGCAACGTATGTTGTGACGTTGCCTGTTGTATATAATCCTGACTTGGATTATTTAGAACGCTATCCCTTGAATTTGAATGTGAAGTGGCGCGTAGCAATGTAACTGCTTCGCGTTCTGGACTACATTGGACACCATCTAGTCATTTTTGACGCGATGATTTCTTCTTCTTTCGTTTAAAGAAACAACAACATCTGGAAAAAAGAAAGAAAGAAAAGAAGATGGGTTATTAAGGGAAAAATCATGGTTTAATTAAAAGGGTTAGCTAAAGCTAGCTGTCAGTTTAAATTTGCTCTTTCGAGTGTTTCTAAAACTTCAAAATTATATACACAATCTATGTATGTGTGTTTGCTGTTTGAAACAATCATTTCATCATATCCACAATTAAATTATGTGGAGAAAAATGCTCAAAAAATGTATTGTAAACAAACCCACTTGTTGCTTTTGTATTTAGTAATTTTGACGTTTTAGGAATTCAGGAAAAACCAGGGTTCTATAATTTGTTTTCATCTAGATCTACCTCTTTACTTATACCATGGGAAAAATTATAAATCGTTATTTTTTGTTTTTATGTAGGGATCCATAGATGGAAAAATTTAAACAGTGTTATCATGGCGTGTTTTCATTTAAAAGCGTCTAGGGTCAGTTGTAGGAGAGAAGTCTGAGAGGCTCCCACTTTAGGAATGGTTTTTCCATAGTTACTAAAGTGAAAAAAGTAGTATGTCGAGATTTTCGGGTTTGGCTTTCTGTGATACAGAAATCTAACATACTAATTTTTTACTTTGATTTAAAGGGTTTTAGTTGTTGTTGTTCTCAGTGTTTTTATTATGTTTGTATGTTCGTTCCTCTGTTCAATCTGGCTCTGGGTCTATCTCCAGTCCCAGAAAAATGGCAGCTTCGATGGGATGTAGCCACAGATCCACTGGAGTTAGATGGGTAGGTTTGGCGGGGTAGTTGAAAAGGTGTTCTGTGTCGTGCGGGCCGCATACTGGGCAGATGTCTTGCACGGCTCGATCGATTTCCGCCCAATAAGAATTTAGGTTACTGCAATATCCCGAGCGTAGTTGAGCCAAAACTACTTTGTTTTGTCGTGGCTGCTGACGCTCCTCAGGATGTACTCCGAGGACTTTATTCACACTATAATTGCTTAAGGCCTTGGCAACTGCATCCGTGTGAATACTCTTTAAACCTGCTCGATACGCTTGTTGATCAAGGGGTTCTCTCCTGTATCGTTGGACCTCTCCCTCTAGAGCATGGATATCCTTCCTGATCTGCATGAATGTGTCGGGCCAACCCACAAGATGGTGATTGGGATGGCTCACACGGTAACATCCAAGCAGGTACTGCAACGAAAGCATCTCATTGTGTTGCTTTACTGGAAGAATCTTTGCCTCCTCATGTAGATGGTCCACTGAAGACTTGATGAAGCACCCTGTTGCTGTTCTCAGGGCGGCATTCTGGGAAGTTTGAATATTTTTCCAATTCGTATCACATAATCTCGGGGACCAGACTGGAGCCGCATAGCTTACCACAGACCGACCTATCGCGTTATATGTGGTCAACAAGGTGTCATTATCTGCACCCCAAGTGCTGCCGGCTAGGGACTTGAAGACCTTGTTCCTACTTTTCAGTTTGTCGCAGATAGCTGTGACGTGCGCGCACGACTTGAAAGTAGTGTCGAATGTGACCCCTAAAATTTTGGGGCAGTTTGTGGTCGGAATTCTGCTACCGTCGACCACGACATTCAACTCACGTCCAAACTGCGCTGTCCATGTGATGAACAGAGTGGCTGTAGATTTTGTGGCGGAAATCGGCATGTTCCTCGAATGGAAACAGGTGGTAAGATCGGTTAAATAGTTGTACAATCTCTCACAGATGTCATCAGGGTAGGTACCCGACGACATGATAGTGCAATCATCCGCATACGTTACGATCGGAATACAGGAGAAGTTAAACAGTTCCGGAGATATCACCCCACCTTGGGGGACTCCCTGTTTCACTCTACGTGGTTTGGACTTCTTATTATTCCTGAATTCCACGTACGACTGGCGTCCACACATATAGTTGACTATCCAACGTTTCAAGCTTGGCCAGAGGGCTGTCTGTTCAATGTCCTCAAACGGCGTGGAGTGCCTGACTGTATCAGAGGCTTTTGATAACTCAAGCGCCACCATCACTGTTCTATCGCACGGCCGTCTCTGGTTGAGTCCTTTACAGATATATGTGGTAATGGCGTGCAGCGCTGTTGTCGTGCTGTGCTGCTTACGGAATCCATGCTAATGATCGGCAACTTGATAGCTATTTCTGATACTGGGGAGGATTAAGGCCTCAAGTGTCTTTGCTACGGGCGACAAAAGCGAAATCGGCCTGTACGATCCACTTTTGCTGGCATCCTTGCCTGGCTTTCGTAGTGGGACCATCCTGCCCATTTTCCAGACTTCGGGAACAACGAGGGTGGCTAGCGACAAGTTGAGAACTTTAGTGAGATACTCCACTCTCCCGGCACATCCAGCTGCTTCAGCATTACCATGGAGATTCCATCAGGGCCCAACGCTATGGATGATTTAGCGTTTCTGATGGCATTGGCAACATCATCCATTGTAAACTGTGGTGGTTCCTCATCGGCAGGAAGAGATCTGATGCGACGTATACTCTTCTCTTCGCCCTGTCACTCTCGGGGTGCTCGACAAACTGTCGATTGAAATTACTTGCGAACCTCTTCGGGTCAGTCAACGTAACGTCGCCAAACGTGACTGAGGTCCTATCTTCCAGGGTTCGAGAGTAACTTAACCGTTGCCCACAATTCAGCTATACCGGCTACAATGTTACAGCTCTTCAGATGATTTAACCATTTGTTCCGCTTATGCCCAGCCTGTTAACTTCCAGTGTCATGTCCATGACTCTGGGGTCATTGGGGTTGGCACGACCAAGCTCATCACGCTCATTTGCTAATCCCGTCGCCTCTGCTGGAAAGTTTGGTCTTACTTCGGGTATTCGACCAGCAGGGATATGGCGAGCGGATGCAGCAGTGATGATGTCTCGGAACGTCCTTTCCGCTACTCGAACATCAGAAGGATTGGGCAGTTCTCTGAAGCGGTGATTGGTGAACTCTCTGAAACTGGGCCAATCAGCTTTCCCATGATTGACGAATGTGCGGCGTTCAGAGGTGATGAAGTCGGGTGGTCTGCTAATGGAGACAATTATGGGGAGATGGTCTGATCCAAGGGAAATGACGGGTTGCCAGGTAACGTCATTTGTCAGACCAGGTGTCACGATGGTTATGTCTGGCGCACTGTGACACTCTCCTCTAATTCTGGTATGGGCGTCCTCATTGACCGTGCAAAACGTAGAGTTTTCAATTAGCTCAGCCAGCGCTGTGCCTCTCTGGTCGTTTCGAGGGCCGAATGCCACATCTCATGATGCGTATTAAAGACCCCCAGGACCAGACGATTATGACCTTCCAAGAGCGGGCTAATGTCAGGCCTATAATCTGAGATACAGCTACTTCTCGGCGGGATGTATACGTTCAGCAACTTTAACTCGGCAGTTCCACACCTGACTGCTACCCCCATACATTCCATGTACGGGTCATTAGAGATAGGCTCAAGCGAAATAGGTCCAATACAGGGACAGACTGGTGCAATAGGAAAGCTAATCAACCACCTCCACTTCTGGTGCGATCTTTCTTTAGCACATTGTAACCATCACAATGCTCTAAGCTGTGGTTGTCGTTCAGCTCGTCCAGAGCAACTCCTTAGATGCACCCACTCCTGACATCTATTGCATCTCACCGAACGTTGAATGTTGGTGAAGATGTGGATGTGACAAACTGAGCACAGATATATTGGTCCTGGGTTTTCCTCCGTCCCGGCACGGACCAAAAGCATTAGGAGCAGGCATTCCGGGATATGCTGCTCCCAACACAGAAAAACGAAACAAATACAAATATATGTACACTGAGGTGGCAGCCGCTGGCCGGAACGATGATTTTGTGTTGTTCCGGGTCAATCCGGTACGAAAGAACCCGCTGCCGTGGGATTGGAAAGGGTTTTAGTAGACAAGACCTCTGGTCTTTCGTTGGGATGAACACTCGATACTGGCCTATTACATGTTACCTTTAGAGGCCTTTATACCTCGGTACATAAAGCGGTTGGCTTCTTGCTTAAGTTACTTATGGTAAAGGACTAAAAGGCAAAAAGCAACCTAGTTCGAATTTTGCTCGACAGTTCTATATTCATTTGCAAGCTAGAATGTCAAGCCTCTTATGTGCCGAGAGCTTTAGAACACCCATGTCCGCACGAAATGATCTCCTACCAGAAGAATTTCTGGTCAAAGTCAGTTCTTTTGTGAGAAGACTATGAGAAATCCAATAACAGGAGATCTCCCTCTCTCTCTGTTAAAAATAAAGCGCAAAACGCATTCAATGTTTCAATAAATTTGGACGACATTTCTGATGAAAGAATAAAGAAAAATTCGATCTATGTTGCCCTGGATCTTTTATTCTTTTATGAGAAATGACGCCCTACTTTACTGGAACGTTGGATGTGTTTTCGGCTTAAAGGCACACTATGAACATAAACCCTATATAAACGCCAATTCAGTAGAAAAACGCAATATGGACAACATTTCATTCACTGAAAACTGATATCTCCCGCACTTCTCTATACAAAAAAACGCACGAAATGTTCTAGCAGAAGAATGAAATTTGGCAATTATTGCGTAATGTGACGTGTCGCGTGACATTTATGAAGTCGCGACGATGTCTATAAAAGACATACGGCATTTATGAAGTCACGACGATGTCATTTATTTAGTAGAAAAACGCTATACGGACAACATTTCATTCACTGAAAATTGATATCTGCTGTTCTTTGAATATGAAGATTTTTCCCCGTTTTTTTTCTCTACAAAAGGAAAGAAGAATGAAATTTGGCAATTATTGCGCAATGTGACGTGTCGCGTAACATTTATGAAGTCGCGACGATGTCTATAAAAGACATACGGCATTTATGAAGTCACGACGATGACATTTATTTAGTAGAAAAACGCAATATGGACAACATTTCATTCACTGAAAACTGATATCTTCCGCACTTCTCTATACAAAAAACGCACGAAATTATCTAGCAGAAGAATGAAATTTGGCAATTACTGCGCAATGTGACGTGTCGAGTTACATTTATAAAGTCGCGACGATGTCTATAAAAGACATACGGCATTTATGAAGTCACGACGATGTCATTTATTTAGTAGAAAAACGCTATACGGACAACATTTCATTCACTGAAAATTGATATCTGCTGTTCTTTGAATATGAAGATTTTTTCCCGTTTTTTTTTCTCTACAAAAGGAAAGAAGAATGAAATTTGGCAATTATTGCGTAATGTGACGTGTCGCGTGACATTTATGAAGTCGCGACGATGTCTATAAAAGACATATGTACGGCATTTATGAAGTCACGACGATGTCATTTATTTAGTAGAACAAGTAAAAAAGTATCAGTCGGCTTTGCCGACAGAGATATACCCTCAGCCTGTATATATTGAAACAATTTTTTTCCAAAAACTTATGTATTTAGGGGTTTTTATAAATTTTGGGAATTTGAACCGACAAAAATGTTCATTAGGATTAGAGATCAAAAGTTTTGCGGAGGAGATATTTAAAGGAATGGATCTACATTGACCATTATGGAAGTGGATCTTCAGCCACTACATATGGTGTCATATGTGGGTTTTACACACTTTGGGATGTTCACTTAAGAAGTATGGACTTGCCCCTGAAAAAACGTTTACCATCGTAATTGAGGCAGCGAATGCAAGTTGCTTCAACAAAAATCAAAGTGATTCGATAGCAGCTCTTAAAGTGAACTTATCCGAAATTTTGTGTGTTAGGTACCGGACGGATTGGACAAATATAGTCTATATTTGAACCTGATCTATATCAAGTAGATATATTAGGATGTGTAAAGTATGGACCAATTCGGCCATTCTCTTTAAGAGTTACCGTATGAACAAATTTTCCGAACATTTTTGAACTTTTGTGGGGAGGTACCGGAAGGAGTGGACCGATACGGCTTATCTTCAAACTTAGACTATGTTTGGACAATATATTACTAAGGCCAAATTTTGGACCGAATCGGCAGATCCGTTCTAGAGTTATCTTGCGTTCCAACCACCTCACACGGTGTCATAGGGGTTTTTTGAAACTTTCAGGCTATTTTCTCAGGAAGTATGGACTTGCCCCTAATGAAACTTGTACCGTCGTATAGAGGGCACTGAACACAAGTTGCTAAAACAAAAATCACAGTTACTCGAGAGATGGCCCTAAACTGAACTTTTCCAAAATTTTGTGTGGGAGGTACTCGAAGGAGTGGGCTGGTTGAGACCATATTGGAACCTCATCTTCCTCTTGTAGAATGTTTACGATATACAAAGTATGGACCAAATCGGTTACTCCCTTCAAGAGTTATCGTGCGCACAAGTTTTGCGACAGTTTTTGAACATTTGTGGGGGAGGTACCTGAAGGAGTGGACCTATATGGCCCATCTTCGAACTTAAATCAATCTGGATAAAATATTTCGATACCCAAAATTTGAATCGAATCGATTGATCCGTTCGAGAGTTATCGTGCGCACCAGCCAGCCAGACAGACCGACAGACAGACAGACAGACAGACGGACGGACATTGCTAGATCTACTCAAAATTGTCTGAAACGGATATCGTACAAACATACTTGGGGTCTAAAACCATTACTTCGATGAGGCACATTTTTGGTCGTATCAAAGTGTAAATACCCTCTTTAGCCTAAAGGCTGAGGGCTTTAAAACGCTATACGGACAACATTTCATTCACTGAAAATTGATATCTGCTCTTCTTTGAATATCAAGATTTTTCCCATTTTTTTCTCTATAAAAGGAAGAAGTGTTGCTTTTAACGGTGTTTTTCTGCCGTATATCAGTTTTTATTATACATATTTTAATTAAAGCTCTGTTCCAAAACTAAAAAGTTTTTACAATTTTTACCACTTTTATACATTTTGCGTTCCCGTACACAAAATTTATATGAAAATCTTTTACGGCTTTTACAACTTTTTCGACTTTTACCACTTTATAAAGTACGGGAACAGGCCATAAATTCGTTATTTTATAGTTAAACAATTTACTTACTTTGTTTCATCGACTAATTCGACTTCAGGCTGTTGCGTTATGGGAGTATTTGAGTGACCAGCAGTGGGATCGTCCGCATTTAATTCGCCATTTGTCGAACTCACAACCTAGAATGAAAGAACAAGAAAAAAAGAAAGAAAAATAAAATATTAAAAAAATCGGCATTAGGCTATAGTCCCCCCGTTGTTGAGGGGAGAAAATCGAAAGGAAACACAATTGAATACATATTGACATAAAACTCTGGATACGATTACAAAGGGAAAATAGTACAATAGGTATACAAATAAGAATAACGGCAGTGTGGCACTTTTTTAAATATTGTTTTTTGTTTTCCTATATAAAATGCTGATTTTAGGTGTAAGAAAGGAACAGAAAAATAACCCCCTAGAAAAATTTTTTCAGTTAAAATTGCTGCTGCCTTTTTGGGAAAAGGAAAATGGAATTGGGGGAATGGAGGAGGAAACATGGTAAAATAACCTAAATCAGCATTTTTTTTTTCTTTAACCAATTCCACCCAATTGTCTTAATTGACACTAAAAACCATAACAAAGAAAAACAAAATACTTTGAAAAAACACACATCACATCATGAACAACAACAAACAGTTATAGAAAACAATTACAAAACATTAAACATAGACGACGACTAAAAAAACGACATTTATTTCTAAATACCTTTTTGGAAAATTTTGTTGAAAAAAAAAAAATTTAAAAATAAAACCAAAAATTGTTTTTCTCTTATTTAGTTTTCTGTTGTTTTCTTCTCTCAAGAAACTACAATAAAACTTAAAAACTAGAAAGTTATTGGATTCAATTTCTTGTGCGTTTGGATAGCGAGCGAGAGAGGGGGTTGGTTGGTGGTGGGGATGAGGGATTTTTGACATCACTATTTTTCATTGCTTGTATCTTTCTTTGAATTATTGCTGGTTGTGGCGGTATTAGTGGGGGCAACAGGTGCAGCAACAACAGCCTTGGGAGCAGCAGTAGCAGCCTTAACTGATTTCTCTTCTTCCTCACTACGGTATGCCTCAAAGGGACTATCATCATCAGAACTATCATCTTCGGGAAATTTCTAAATTGATTGATCGAAGTTATTCGGATAAAGGATATGCGGTTTCAAAAACACGTTTTTGTTCCTCTCATCATAACAAACAAACAAAAAAACCGAAAATAAATAAATAAATCTTGCATTTCTTGTTGTTTTCTTACAAATAGAGTTAATTGAGTATACATATCTGGCAGGTTATGTTTTTAAAACTTTCATCATCATGCAATATTATTGTATAAATAAATATTATTTAAAAGAAACTTATTTTTAAACATTCCACAAAAAAATGAAAATAACACAAATCACATGCAGTGAAAAAAGAAAATTTTACATTGTAGAAAAATTTTGTGGCGTAAGGGGAAAATAAAGAAACTCTTCGTTTTCCTTACATCTCCTTCAGTGATAATATGATGTGAGTGAAGTTACGTTTTTCATTTATTTTAAGAGAATACGAAAGTGTTTTTTCTAAAGTTTAATTTTGTACGATTTGTTTTCTTTAATGATGTGAGAATATAGATTATAATTAGATTCAATCTTTTGAAGATGTTGTATTTTTAATGTAAATGAATATAGTATTTTATTGGAATTGAAATTATGTAATCATTTTTCCGTTACCGACAAAAAAACGTTAAAATTAAAACGAATTAACAGTTTAAAACACAAAAGTTGACATAATGTGTGTTCGTTTACTCAAAATTCGTACAAATTGTTACTGGATGTTGTTCGTTTACACTACAGTACAATGCAAAAGACCTTAGTTCTTTACAAGAAGTTACTGGACTTGTACAAATTTGTACAAATTGTCGAGTAAACGAACACACATATTGTTGCTATCGGTTGTTGTAACAGTAGGTCTGTGCGACAACTTTCCCAGCAATAATTACTCAGCAATTTCCAGCAACTTATCTCAGTGAATTTTACTCTCTCAAGCAAGAAAAATTGCAAAAAGTTATCGAACAACATTTTGCAAAAACTTGCAAGAAAGTCAGCTGTTTCCGAAAATGTATGAAAATCGTTTTTGTTTATTTTGATATTTTAAACCAAATGGAACAAAAAAATAAATTTTAAAATTTGCATTTGACTTATTTAAAGCATTAATCCCATCCACAACGCTTTAAAATATAAAAAAAAAAAATTGAAAATGTGAAATTTTCTTGGTCAAAAATGCTAACATTTTGAATTGTTTACATTGAACAGCTGATTAAAAGTCAGCTGGCCGAACTCACAAATTTTTACGGGATAAATTTTCCAAGCAAAAATTTGCAAGTTCTCAGTCACAGAACTTACCAAAAATCTCACCCAACTCGCTCTCTTTTCCTGAATAATTTTGTTATCGAACAGCATCAAACGCTCGACGTATTTCGGTAGTTCTCATAAGAGTACACGTGTTCTACTTTTTTTCACCACACACGCCCTGGGTATACGGTCGTATACAGGTATGGGCCTTACACATACATATATCAAATACTAGGTCTGTACGATAACTTATGACATAGGGGATGGAAGATACCAAGGAACCGTCCTGACCGGTTTTAACATGGCAAAGCCCAGGATTTATCTTGGTCCCTCTTTAATCTCAAGTGGACACTGACCACCCCGTGGTGTCACCTGGGGAACTGCCTTTAACACGCGTTAAAGGTAGTGAACTATCATTTTCCGTGCGTTCACCCATAAGAACGTTAAAAACTTGGGTTTGGGCGTCGGGTTAGTAAACCTCCCCTAGAAAAAACAGCCTACTATGAAAAAACGAAAGAAAAGAAAAACAAACCCCTCTAAAGTTGACGAACCCCGCAAACGTTTTAAGGACCATGATCTGCGAATCTGCACCTGGAATGTTCGCAGTCTTTATAGAGAAGGTGCAGTTTACGCATTGGCAGATGTATTTAAAAAGTACAAGGTCGACATTACTGCCATACAGGAAATACGATGGATTGGGCGAAAGGCGTCACAACAACACCTAAAGGTGACGCACTGTATTATAGCTGCCATGACGTAAAGCATCAGTTTGGTTGCGGATTCGTAGTTAGTCGGAGGCTAAAATATTTGGTATCAAGCTTCATCCCAGTGAATGAAAGACTCGCTTCAATTCGATTCAAAGCAAAATTCTTCAACATCAGCTTTATTTGCGTGATAGATGGAAGACATTCATCGAGCGTGTTGGATGTACGATCGTTCCGAGGCGCAAACATTGATTCGGACCACTACCTTGTTGCAGCAAAGGTACGTACCCGTCTAAACGTTGCAAATAAAGCACGAACATACACAACGCGGAAGTTGGACATCGACAGGCTGCAAACACAACAGATAGCCACAGCATATTCCACTCAACTAGCCCAATTGCTTAATCAAAGCACTCCTCATACCGATAACATATTAGCGCAATGGAAAAGCATTGCCCACTCCATGCAAACAGCCGCAAAATCTATACTTTGAACCAGAGACCTCCACCAAGGAATCCATGGTATGATCAGGAGAGATGGAAAAGAGGGAGTGTGAAAAAATCGAGATGTACAGGAGCCAGAATTAAGTCCGAAAATTGTACCAAAGAGTCAAACCTGTAGAGATCAGCAAGGTAATTTTGTAACTGATACAGATAGTGTGCTCAGGATATGGAAAGAACATTTTTCAAAACTGTTGGTATCCAATAGCAGCAAAGACGACGAAGATACCACAGACCCAATCCTAGAAGATGGTATAGAATGTATACCGCCCGGCCAAGATGAGGTAAAAACAGCAATCAACCGGCTGAAGAATAATAAAGCAGCCGAGCTGTTTAAAACCGGAGGCGACTCGCTGATAAGGTGTATGCATCAGCTAGTTAGCACCATCTGGCAGGAAGAACGCGTACCCGACGATTGGAACCTGAGCATCCTATGTCCCGTCCACAAGAAAGGAGATAAGACTGTATGCTCCAACTATAGGGGCATAAGTCTTCTCCCTATTGCCTATAACATAGTGTCAGGGATATTGTGCGAACGACTAAAGTCAATGGTCAACGAAATAATTGGACCATACCAATGTGGCTTTGTCGATTATAAAGCAGCCTTCGACAGCCCGCTGCGCTCAAAGGTTTTCCAAGCCATGCCTGAATTTGGTATCCCCGCAAAGCTCAACCTGTTTGTAAAATGACTTTAACTGACACGAGGTCCTCAGTTAAAATAGGAAAGAACCTCTCCGAAGAGTTTGGTACCAAAAGAGGTTTCAGACAAGGAGACAGCCTTTCGTGTGATCTATTCAACATCCTGCTGGAAAAGGTTATACGAGAGGCAAACATCAAAAGAAGTGGCACAATCTACACCAATAGTCACATGTTACTTGCTTATGCTGATGATATAGACATCATGGGTCGATCAGTAAAAGAAGTAACTGATACCTTTATGAAGGTCGAAGGAGAATCTGCTAAAGTGGGTCTGGCGGTAAATGGTGAGAAAACCAAGTTGATGGTGTCGACGCGCAATGCGTCCATTGAGCTCGGACCAACTGTGGAAGTTGGTTCCTATAATATTGTGGTAGTAAAAGACTTCGTCTACCTCGGCACCTCCGTAAACACAACAAACGACAGTTGTGAAATAAAAAGAAGAATTGTATTGGCCAACAGATGCTACTTTGTTTTAAGTAAGCAGTTTAAAGACAAAGCCACATCACGTCAAACAAAAATAACCCAGTTGACAGTTTCTACAAAATTTCTGTAGGAATTACCATATAGAAGTTTTTATAGAATTTCTGTTGAAATTGTTATAGAAGTTCATACTGAATTTCCACAAAAGTTTCCATATTATTTATATAAAACTTTGTGTAAAGCCCTGTTCCAGAACTAAAAAGTTTTTACAATTTTTACCACTTTTAAACATTTTGCGTTCCCGTACACAAAATTTATATGAAAATCGGTTACGACTTTTACAACTTTTACGACTTTTACCACTTTATAAAGTACGGGAACAGGCCATAAATGTGCTTTAATTCATTCAATGATATTATACAATACAAAGCCTGACAATATGTGTATTCGTTTACTCAATAGTGGTTATTCTGAATCAAACTGCCGTCTCTGTCTAGTTTAAGTTAACGGAGAGAGTGAGAAAACTCATAGGGAGTTTTTATTCAGAATAACACCTAATAATTTGTGGAAAATTGTTACTGGATGTTGTTCGTTTACTCAACAGCTATTTGTACAAATTATTGAGTAAAAGAACACACCTAATGTGACAGAAAACTTGACGCAGTTCGTTTACCGCAACAATAATAAAATACGCGTTTTTATATAAACGGACAAAATGGAAAATATATATAGCCCAATTATGAATGTCAACTCCCCGTGAGTTTTCTCCCTTTCTCCTAGAAGTTGAAATTGCAGACAAAGACAAAACTCAGGGGAGTTTACATTCAAAGGAGTGAGAATATATGTAGGTCTTCAGTACAAAGACGTAAATACAACTAAGACTTGACAAAATGCATGCAACAAAAAAATGTTTACGAAACTTTGTATAGAAACATTACCCTTAACAGGTTGCAGTTAATTCAAAATCGCAACCAAGGAGGAACATTTCATGTAATGGTATCAGAAACGAAATTTATGAATTCAAGGATCTATTCAAGAATAATTCCATGTCAATTGGATCGGTAAATTCGGTTAAATACGTAAAAATTTATAAAAGAAAAAAATGTTATTTCACCATATTGTAATATAACATTATGTTAAATTCAAAAGCCATTCACTGAAGAATGATAGCAAAAAATATGTCTTATCTTGTTGTATTTAAGTCTTTGTTGAGTATAAGCATCTAGTTTATCTAAGTGAAAAAGTGATGATGTTTTTTTCTACTGTACGTCGAATTTTAGGTGCCACATTCTTCTTCTTTGGTAGAACTTGTTCACATAACCTAAAACAAGGCTTACTTCAAACAATGAAATGATTATTTAGTCTAGAAAAAAATTGTGTATAATTGAAGAAAAATCTACTGCATTACACTGCACTTTACAAAATAATCTACTGTTCAAAGAAGTGCACGGATTTGTGTGAAACTAGAATATATTGAAAACAATTTATGCTTGGTAATTGAAAACACTACAAACTTATACCCTACACCATATTACCACAATAAATGTGAATGATGTGAACGTGATATCAATTTTGAAAAGTAAACACAATTGCTCTGTTCCAGAACCTGCAAGAAGCTACTATTTTTTACTACGATAACATTTTTTCCTTTATGTTATCGGAAAAAATAGTAAAAATTAGTAGATTCTTGCAGTACTGGAACAGAACAACGCACATTTTTTAGTAATTCACTTGGAATTGGAGAAAGTTGCGAAACAAATCGATAAAGTCTTTGATGTTTAAAGCTGTAAACACATCCAACGTTTCAGTAAAGAAGTTGGGGGTCATTTTCTGATAATAGAATAATGAAAAAATCTATCAATGTTGCCCTTGACAGCTCTATGTAGCAGCCACTATTGAAAATTGTCACATTGGGTCTCATAGTAATCGATGGTAAAACCCGAAGTGATGGTGTGAACCCCCAAGACATTTCCAAAACTTGTAGGGCCGATGAAAAGCAGAAGTTAATACCAATCTAGCGACCCCTATATTCTACAATTTAATTATTCGGTAGTTTGTTGAATGAAAATGATTCTTATGGTATGTTTACATTTACCAAAATCCACTCGATTTCAACTGCCAATTTCATTTAAGGGATTGATATTTGCAATCTACACGATTTCGTAAATGTAATCGGGACTATTATGGAGTTTTATGAAGAACAACTACTACCATTATGGTGTAAGGTATTGAGATATCAACAACATTTCTTTCTAACTACAATAAAGCCAAGTGTGGTGGTAAGACAACTTTGGCCACCAACAAATTATTTATGGACCACATAAAACATTTTTTTTAGGTTAGAACTTTTAGAATTTGTAATACCTTGAATGAATGTAGAGTAAATCAAGTGAAAACATTATAACTGAAAACACCAAAAATATAATGGTCTGTTGATGTTGTTTTTGTCGTTTTGGTGTTCGGTGTAAAGAAGGGGGGAGGAAATAGTAGAAGTAGTAGCAGAGTAATAGCAGAAACAACACACAGATTGGATCATGGGGGAGGAAGAAGAAGAATAATAACAATAAAGAAAAAGTAAAATGTTTTACAAAAAATATAAACGTTTTGGGGATCAGAGAAATATGAAAGCAACAACAAATCATTCAAACAAAAAGGCAATTAAGAAACAAAGACAAAATACACTTGGAAACGGAATAAACATAACCTTAAATTTAAGCATATTTTGAATTTTTTATGTATTTTCTTACTAAACATTTTCCGAACAAGACTAAACACAAACAAACACAAATTTCCAAAATAGAACATTTTCAATTTCCACATAAATTTATATTCCAGTGGTATGTTTTTGTTTTTTTTTTTTTTGGAATTTTAGAGAAAACAATCAACAAAAGAATGGAAAAAGAAGAGAGAAGAAAGACAACAAATGGAAATTTCGACACTCATTACGACTTACCTGTACAGAACCATGCCTATCGGCAGGCGTAAGATTGCCCAGTGTAGCACCTGGTTTGGGTACATCTGGCCACGCGGCAACACCTCCTTTGGCATTTGTCTGTGTGTGTGTTGGTGGTTTGGCGCGTATTGGTGTTGTTGGGTGGTAAGGAATGGATGATAAACAATCGATAATGTCATCCGTTAAAGGACAGGTTTTTTGAATTTTATATAAAGGGTTTTGAAGCAATTTAAAGGTATATCAGGCATCACCCATCATGTAACCCCACATTCACAGTTGATACGATATTTAAATTTCATTTGAAAGGAGGTGTTACATTTTATGTTTTGTTTTGTTTGATTTTTTTTTTTTTTTTTGAAGGGAAACATTATGAAAAAATAAAAAATAAATAAAATTTGTTTATGAGTTTCAATTTTCCACACACTCATCATCATCATAACAAAGGAAAAAAGATTTTTGCTAAATATGGTTTAATATTTGTTTTTAGAGAGCATTTTCTAATGGAAAAAAGTACAATACAATGTATGATTGTTGCTGTTGTTGTTTTGTTTGATAATGTACATATGTATATCGGAAATATGATGAACCTTTAGCCATTTGTTGAAGTAGAAGAAGAAGCGAATAAATGTAGAAAGGTACCAAAAAAAGGAATAAAGAAGTAATAAGTAATAATAAAACCGAAAAACCAAAACAAATTCAAATCCAAATACAATAGAATGGATGAATGAAATAATGGGAGAAGCGTTCGGGAAAGCCGGAGTTACTGCTCTAAATTTTTACTTTTTTTCTTAGCAATACCACAAAGAGCATACGAATGGAAGAAGCTTGGGGTTTCACAATAAAACTGACAAATACTTGTAGCCAAATACACGAGACATTACCTTGTAAAATTTGGTTAGTAAAAGCGCTTATATACATAATTCAATAGAAGATTAGGGGTCAAATGTTTTATATAAAGGAGCTAATTATATAAAGGTCCCATCACCAAAGCTTAAAGCATTTGAATGTTATTAAAAATATGTACTTTTATTTATGTTATTATGTTTACAATCAAGTCCTTAATTAAGGTCCAATTAATTAAATCTAAAAAAGAGTTGAGTTAAAAGTTTGAATGAGTCGGAATTTTTTCCTCCGTCATCATCGTTTTATATTCTATGTCGCCACGTTTAATATTCAATGTCGTTGTAGGAAATACAAGCCCGTACAAACTATCTCAGAAATTGCCAAATTGTCTTGTTCAAACATTTTAAAATTTTAAGTTGTTTTTGACAGCTCTATGTGGCAGCCACTATTGAAAATTGTCACATTGGATCTGATAGTGATCGATAATAAAACCCAAAGTGATGGTGTCAACGCCCAAGACATTTCCAAAACTTGTAGGGCCCATGGTATAAGTAAAGAGGTAGATTTAAATGAAAAAATCTATAGAACCCTTGTTTTTCCTGAATTCCTAAAACTTCAAAATTAAGCAACAAGTGGGTTTGTTTACAACACCAATTTTGAGCATTTTATAAAAATCGCGAAAAATGAATGAAGGACCAATGTTTCTCCGCATAATCAAGTTGTGGATATGATAAAATGTTTGTTTCAATGATATCCTGGCGAATTATTTCCATACAAATGTTCCAAAAATAATTTTAACAAGTAAGAAAAGCGTTAAATTCGGTCGGGCCGAACTTTTTATGCCCTCCACCACAAATTTCAGCCATTTCGGTGGATTAATGTGGCCACAACCTTCAAAATACCGAAATTCGGAAGGTACCGTTCTATGGGGGCTATATGATGGCGTGGACCTATACCTACAAATTTCTGGGGGAAAGTTTTATACGCCTAAAGAAGACTAAATACCAAATTTCAGCCATATCGGTGTGATAATGAGGGTAAAACGTTCAAAATATCGAAAATCGGGAGATATTGTATTATGGGGGCTATATCAACACGTGGACCTATATAAACATTTTATGGTAGAAATGTTTCTTAGCCTCTGGGAACACAAAATACAAAGTTACAACCGATTCTTTGGTCAAATGGGTCTGATACATTCAAAATATATTAAAATGACGCGTACTTTATAAGGGGTCTTATGTGGGGACTATACCAAAACGTGGACCTATATAACCCAACTTTGGTAGGAATGTTTTCTGGCCTCTGAAGACACAAAATACCAAATTACAACCAATTCTGTGGTCAAATGGGTCTAATACATTCAAAATATATTAAAATGACGCGTACTTTATATGGGGCCTTATATGGGGGCTATACCAAAACGTGGACCTATATAACCCAACTTTGGTAGGAATATTTTTTGGCCTCTGGAGACACAAAGTACCAAATTACAACCAATTCGGTGGTAAAATGGGCCAAATATCTTAAAAATTCCTTAAAACGACGACGCGTCACGCGTCATTTTGTATGGGGGCTATACGAAAGCGTGGACCTACATAGCCCGCTTTCAATACCAAAAGTCCTACGTAAATATAACATATTTTCCCAAAATTTCATCAACCTACGTCAATCCGTTCGGACGCTAGAGTGATTTCCACAGACGGACAGACGGACAGACAGACAGACGGACGGACATGGCTATATCGATGTAGAATTGCACGCTGATCAAGAATATATATACTTTGTGGGGTCTACAATGATTATTTCGAGTAGTTACAAACGTAGTGACAAACTTAATATACCCCCATCCTATGGTGGAGGGTATAAAAATCATTGAATTCGATTGTTTTTAAAATTGTTTGACATATTATTCAAACACCACACACACATACACAGTTTGTGTATATTGTTTTGAAGTTTTAGGAATACTCGAATGAAAAAATTTAAATTTACATAAAGCTTTGGCTAACCTTTCTTATTAAACCATGGTAGGGACGATGAAAAACAAAAGTTAATACCAATCTAGCGACCCCTATATTCCCCAATTTAATTATTCGGTAGTTTGTTGAATGAAAATGATTCTTATGGTATGTTTACATTTACCAAAATCTACTCGATTTCAACTGCCAATTACATTGCTTAAACGTCACATGAATTCTATGGATTTCAGATGAATTTTCATTTAAGGGATTGAGACAGTTGCAATCCACTCGATTTCGTAAATGTAATCGGACTATTGTGGAGTTTTATGAAGAACAACTACAACCATTATGGTGTAAAATGTAAACGTACTATTATGGAATTAAACATTAGGTCTGTCTGGTTACTTTCCCAGCAAGAATTGTCCAGCAAGAACTTTCTCAGAGAGTAAGAAGTTTTTGTTCACTTTTGCTAGAAAATGGTAAAAAGTAAACAGACACCTTCCCAGCAAAAACCAGAAAACAATCAGCTGACTTGCCAAAACAGAACAATTTGTCCGCCAATAAAGAAATCAAAGGAAGCAAACATGTTGTATTTTATTAAAAATAATAAAAAGGAAATGAACTAAAAAATGATTTTTCCACTTTGCAAATTTGTTCTTTAAAACACAAAACAATTAGGCTTTGCTAATTCGACAATAAAATTGTATTTCCTTTTCACAAACATAAATCAACGAAAAATTAAAAACAGATGATTTTTTGTTTTCAGGAAGAAGAAGAGTTGCAAATGGTTGCTAGAAGAAATTTGTCCAGCAAGAATTTGCAAACTCTCAGTTAAAGAACTGTCAAAATGTCTCTCTCGATTTGCTCTCTTTTGCTGGCTTTTTGTGTTATCAGACGACTTCCAGCAACAATTGGTACAAATTGTTACAGACAGACCATGGTACAATAAGAAAGGTAGATGCATCGGCGAATTGCTACAACAAAGCAACTTTTTTTGTAATGTAAACTGTCAAAATTTTCGCCAAATGGTCTCTTGTTGTCTCTTTTTATCGCTTGTGCATGGTACAATTACTTAGGTAGATGCCTCAGCCCAGCTGATCGAATCTAAAACGTCAAAAAACTAGGAATTCGCCATGAAAAATCAAAACAAAAAACCATATGATTCGGTAAGTAAGAGATAGCATGTGTTCACTTTATAGACAAACACAAGCGATAAAAAGAGACAACAAGAGATCATTTGGCGAACATTTTGACATTTTACATTACAAAAAAGTTGCTTTGTTGTAGCAATTCGCCGTTGTTTCTACCTATTTAATTGTACCATGTGTACATGTTTACTTGCGGCAATTGTCAGTTTGTAGGTGAGAGAGGGTGCTGAGAGGCAAAGGGTTACCATATGCCTCACCTCTCTCTCCTACAAAATGACAATTGCCGCAAGTAAACTCGCCCAATGTAAATTGGGACAAAGAAAACAAATCAACTTTATGTTGTACACGTAAAATGTCAACATTTGTTGTGTTTTGTATTAGAATTTAATTTACAATAACTTATTTTGGCAGTTAAAGATCGATCAGCTGGTATTTTCTGTTACGCCAAACAAAAATAACTGCGTCAACAACTTTTTCTCGGAAAATGTTATGTATTCATCTACCTTAATTGACAATAAAGAAATTGGCCTCAAACATATTCCGTGTCGGCGAAAACAAATGTTTCGCCTTTGTTTATGAATTTTGACATTTCAAATCTTTGTTATTGTCATGGTACAATAAGAAAGGTAGATGTATCGGCGAATTGCTACAACAAAGCAACTTTTTTGTAATGTAATCTGTCAAAAATTTCGCCAAATGGTCTCTTGTTGTCTCTTTTTATCGCTTGTGTTTGTCTATAAAGTGTAGACATGCTATCTCTTACTTACCGAATCATATGGTTTTTTGTTTTGATTTTTCATGGCGAATTCATAGTTTTTTGACGTTTTAGATTCGATCAGCTGGGCTGAGGCATCTACCTTTCTAATTGTACCATGGTTATTGTTTGAATTCGCTTGAGAGAGGACCTATATAATTGGGCCATGGACCAAAGGTTATCCACGTAGTAATCTCCTACAAAACAGATATCCCCTAATGCCGGGGTGCAGGCGAATTCGTGCCCATGGATATTCCAAAGTTTGTTGACTCCACACCTGTGCGTGTGGTTTAATGAAAAAAACCCTTCTCCACCAAAAAACAAGGTGTAGAGAGGTAGTTCAACGGGGAAATTACACCCGAAGGCTAAGAGAGCAAACACGAGTCATGACTCCAAGCCATCTATCTGCCACCAAAAGACTGGGAGCCAGCGAGATGCCACTGCAAGGTACCCTCACAAGATAGCCAAGGCCAAAAATCATCTTTAGGATCTCTTCTTACGGATAGCACTGTTGAAAAGAGCAGCAAACAACTGATGGTTCCATACGAACTTTGAGACGCGGTCATGGATACAACTGATCCTGATGGTAAAATCTGTGACAATCGATATCTGTTTATAGAAGATCGACTGAGAGACATTGGATTCGCGGGCAATGGATATCCTTCAATGCATAGTCAATTCGGTATTGACTCCCCTATAGGAAAGTCAACGTTATCTGCTGCCATGGACTGCGGAGATGAGAATATCAATTCCAATCACCAACTATCCCAAGATCCTTGACAAGGCCACAGTTATCTGCACAAAGCTTTAAGGTACAAAAACGCTCCTAAGACCCCTAAGCGACAACACTTGGGGAAGAAACCAAGGCGAATTTAGGAAGGTGATACAAAAGGCGAATTCAGGTCCGTTGTTGTTGTTGTGACAGTGTTTTTATTATGTTTATATGTTCGTTCCTCTGTTCAATCTAGCTCTGGGACTATCTCCAGTTCCAGAAAAATGGCTTCGATGGGATGTAACCACAGATCCACTGGAGTTAGATGGGTAGGTTTGGCGGGCCAGTTAAAAAGGTGTTGTGTGTCGTGCGGGCCCATGCCACATACTGGGCAGATGTCTTGCACGGCGTGGTCGATTTCCGCCCAATAAGAATTTAGGCGACTGCAATATCCCGAGCGTAGTTGAGCCAAAACTACTCTAGTTTGTCGTGTCAGCTTACGCTCCTCAGCTGCGATAGATGGAGGATGTACTCCGAGTACTTTATTCACACTATAATTGCTTAAAGCCTTGGCAACTGCGTCCGTGTGAATGCTATTCAATCCTGCTTGATATGCTTGTTGATCTAGGGGTTCTCTCCTGTATCGTTGGACCTCTCCCTCTAGAGCAAGGATATCCTCCCTGAATGGGCCGGGCCTACCCACAAGATGGTGATTGGGATGTCTCACACGATAACATCCAAGCAGGTACTGCAACGAAAGCATCTCATTGTGTTGCTTTACAGGAAGAATTTTTGCCTCCTCATGTAGATGGTCCACTGAAGATTTGAGGAGGCACCCTGTCGCTGTTCTCAGGGCGGCATTCTGGCAAGTTTGAATCTTTTTCCAGTTCGTATCACACAATCTCGGGGACCAGACTGGAGCCGCGTAGCTTACCACAGACCGACCTATCGCGTTATACGTGGTCAACAAGGTTTCTTTATCTGTCAGGTGAACTGTGAACCTCTCCTCTAATTCTGGTAGGGGCGTCCACATTGACCGTGCAAAACGTAGAGCTATCAATCTGCTCAGCCAGCACTGTACCTCTCTGGTCGTTTCCGAGGGCCGAATGCCACATCTCATGATGCGCATTAAAATCCCCCAGGACCAGACGATTATGACCTTGCAAGAGCGGGCTAATGTCAGGCCTATAATCAGGGATAAAGCTATTTCTCGGCGGGATGTATACATTCAGCAACTCTATCTCGGCAGCTCCACACCTGACTGCTACCCCCATACATTCCATGTACGTGTCATTAGAGATAGGCTCAAGCGAGATAGGTCTGTATTGGACAGACTGGTGCAATAGGAAAGCCAATCCCCCACCTCCACTTCTGGTGCGATCTTTCCTCAGAACATTGTAACCATCACAATGCTCTATGCTGTGGTTGTTGTTCAGCTTGGTTTCCTGCACCGCCGCGACCTTGATGTTCTTCCGACTCATAAAATCTACTATCTCCTTGATCTTACCTCGGAGTCCATTGCAATTCAATTGCAAAAAGGCTGCATTTTCGGGGATTGGGACAATAACGGCTGGTGTTAAAGGCTGCGTGTGCGGTTGTTGTCGAGGGGACTGTCGGGGGAGTTTCGTAATCAGACGACGAGGGAGTCTCGTAATCCGACGACGACTCACTGGGGACTGTGTTCACGCAGCATGCAGCAACATAGTCCCTGTCGTAGTCTCTCACGTGGACGAGTGCAGAGCAACCCCTTAGATGCACCCACTCCTGACATCTATTGCATCTCACCGAAGGTTGGATGTGGGTGAAGAAGCGGATGTGACAAACTGAGCACAGATATATTGGTTCTGGGTTTTTCTCCGTGCCGGCTCGGACCAATAGAATTCGGAGCAGGCATTCCGGGATATGCTGCTCCCAATACAGAAAAACGAAACAAATACAAACATGTACACACTGAGGTGGCAGCCGCTGGCCGGAACATTGGTTTTTGTGTTGTTCCGGGTTAATCCGGTACGAAAGAACCCGCTGCCGTGGGATTGTCTTTGTCATTTTCTTTAGTCCCATTACGGCTTCCCTAAAAATGTGAACTTTGACCGCGTTTTGTTTTAAAATTCCTACGGGGATTTTTTTTTGTTTTTCTCATCTATGAACATTGTCGTTTCAGAATCCGCAACAACTTCCCAGGTGTAAGCCCTTTAAATTTATTTAAGGCGCACCGTGAGTTACCTAGGTCTTATAAATGTCAAGATGTTTATTTAAAGGTCAAATGTCTCATATAAGAGTAAAACAGTTAGTTCCCCTATTTATGGAGTTATTTTTCCTGGTTTTCCGTATAATTACAAACGAAATAAATTTGTATATATTTGTAGGTTAATAGGCCACAATACCATTATTAGTTAAATACATCACTTAAAGTTGACTCTATCAATAGGTATTCCCAAAAAAAGGATTCACTCAAAGCATTACAATATTTAAATTTAAAAAAGCATCACTAAAATAGGGAAGGCGTCGTGGGGAAAAAATACACTTTAGGAATAATGGTTAGGATTAATTAAGGATATTTGAAGCTTTTATACAACAACAAAAAAGAAGTACTCATCTAACCTATATCAAATAACTAGCAAATTACTCTGCTACACAATAGCCACTGCAGAAGAGCGAGAGTTCTAGCTCCACTCCTCTCACACATTTGCTATTTTCGATAGAAAAATCAAAAAAGGACTACCACACAAACACCGTAATTTAGGCTATTACGTACGCAATAGTTAAAAATAGGAGTAAAAAAACAAACTCCCTGTTCTAATAACATAGTAATAATAGTAATAGTTGTTGTTGTTATTGAAAATCTAACCTCCAAAATTAAATATTCTTCTTCATCATCATCATCATAATCAAAATAAGAACCATCCTTTTGAGTATGAAGAGGAGAAATGTCAAATGAAATACAAATAAAATACACAATAAAAAAAGAAGAATAAAAAATTTTACATTAAATAAAACAAATACATAGTAAAAGAAAAAACAACAAAGTAACCAAAATTCAAAAGTAGTACAATAAGAAGAAGATGAAGAAAAAGTAGTAAAAAATATATAATAATATAACCCAAAGATACATATGTATGTATAATTTGTAAAAAATAGGTTTGTTGTTGTGAACAAAATAAATACAAAAATTTGTTGTTTTTGTTGTTGGAATGAATAACAAAATATTTTTAAATATGTAGTAAGTAGTAGAATATGATTTTACTAAATTTTTTGTTTATGGATTTGTAATTATGTAAGTTGTTATGTATGCAGTATATATATATAGGAGTTATGTAATATGTTTTATATATTGGTACATACATATATAAAAAAAGGAAAAGAATTTCTATACATTACCTTGCCTGTTATATTATGACGATCTTTATTTGGTGAAATGATAACTTCATGACCCGTTTGTAATGAACCAACCGGCGTTGACTGCATTTTCGTGTTGTTGTTATTGTTGAAGAAATACCGTGTTCCAATTATCAAATAAATGTTAGGGAGGTTGGTTTCAAGTTGATGGTGGTAATATGGTGTTTTTGTTGTTGTATGGAATAGTTTTGTGTCAAGAGTTTCAATTGGGAAGAACAAGCACATTTTCATTTCATTCATGGAGATCGTGTTTGGACAGCAAACAGACACATTGAACACATATTGATTGGTGGATTTTTGGTTTTGGAAAAAAGAAAAATAATTTATGTTATTTTATGAAAATATTATTGGATTGTTGTTGTTTTTAATCATATTAAGAAAATTGGTTTATAAATTGGACCACAAAATAAGAAATTAAACAAGTAAAATATGTCGTCGACGGCATTGCAGGATGTACCCTCACACTCAGCCTGTGTAAATTGAGATTTGCATCTTGGACATACCCGATGGGGGTTATCATGAACGGCAATTCCCCGTGTATTTTTTCACTTTCTCCCTTAAGTTGCAACGGCGGAAAGACGAAACTCACGGGGAAATTTCATTCATGATAACCCCCATCGTGTAGGGCAAGCGAAATCCCTTTTTCTAAAAATTATTTATTTTAGGTGGTTTTCTGTGGCCTTTTTCAAGAAGTATAAAGTTGTCGACAAAAATATAGGGCTTTTTGTAAACATAGGGGTATTTATTTTAATGATTGTGGACGTTCCGAGTAATTCTGGAAAAAGTGTTAAACTTTTGCAGAGGAGCTACTTGTTGGAATGGCCGGGCATAGTCCATTTGAAAGTGGATCCAATTTTGAGAATGATTCCTTTCGATAGATATCGCGCCAACCAGCCATTTTTGTTGATCACCGTGGAACTTTTAAAGTTTTTCGGTCATTATGTCAGGAAGCATGGATTTGCGCACGAGAAAAATTTGTATCGTTGTAATCAGAACCGTGCCACCGTGGTGCAATGGTATGCACACCCGCGTTGCACGCTAAAGGTCTTGGTTTCGATTCCCAGGCCAGGCAACATCAAATTTTCAACGGTGTCAAAATACCCGACATTTCCTGAGTATTTCAGCCTTGTAAAACTTTTCTACAAGTGGTGTCTTAGGACACGCCGTTCGGACTCGGCAATAAACAGTAGGTCCCATATCATTGAGCTAATATGAATCGGGGTGCACTCATTGATATGAGAGAAGTCTCCCTTGTCCCATCTGGTATGTTTGTGGAACAATTATATATACATATGTATATGTAATCAGAATCGTAACGACTAAATTTGGTAAAAATATCAAAACAATACTCGGGGGGCTCAGGCTTTAAACTGCACTTAAAGGAAAATCGTGAACTTTTGTGAGGGGAGATACTCGAAAGAGTTCTCTGATATAGTCCATCTTCGAACTTGATTTAAGTTTGAGACAATTATTGCGATGTGCAAAGGTTGGAGCAATGTTCAGTGGTTGGAATAACTTTCACGGTGTTACCCCGTGACCTCCTAATGGGTCATTTATATATAGAAGACCACCAAAAGGGTCTACATGTATAGAAGACCTTTTAAAGGGTTCTTTTGTAGTTAAAAGGAGGATCTAAAGGGTCTACTATAAATAGAACCAGTAAGGAAAGGATCAAAGTCGGGCGGGGCCGACCAAATGCGAACGGATTACGATATAATTTGGCACGTATATTTCTAGACCAAACACCGTCACACATTCCAAATTTCACCAAAATTAGACATACATAGCGTCTTTGGTGCATCAAATACCTTAAATCGGCCAAAAATATATATGGGAGCTATATCCAAATCCGAACCGATTTCGATAAAATTTGGCACACTTATTTCTAGACCAAATTCCGCCACACATTCCATATTTCATTGAGATCGGACGTATATAAGGTGTTTCGTGCACCAAATACCACAAATCGGCCGAAAATATATATGGGAGCTATATCCACATCTGAACCGATGTTGATATTATTTGGCACACTTATTTCTAGGCAAAATTCCGTCACACATTCCAAATTTCATTGAGATCGGACATATATAACCTCAAATTGGTCGAAAATTTATATGGGAGCTATATCCAAATCTGAATCGATTTCGATATAATTTGGCACATTTATTTCTAGACGAAATTCCGTCACACATTTCAAATTTCATTGAGATCGGACATATATAACGTCTTTCGTGCACCAAATACCAAAAATCGGCCAAAAATATATATGGGAGCTATATCCAAATCCGAACCGATTTCGATAAAATTTGGCACACTTTTATCTAGACCTAATTCCATAACACATTCCATATTTCATTGAGATCGGACATATATAACGTCTTTCGTGCACCAAATACTTCAAATCGGCCGAAAATATATATGGGAGCTATATCCAAATCTGAACCGATTTTGATATTATTTGGTACACTTATTTCTAGACCAAATTCCGTCACACATTCCAAATTTCATTGAGATCGGACAAATATAACGTCTTTCGTGCACCAAATACCAAAAATCGGCCGAAAATATATATGGGAGCTATATCCAAATCTGAACCGATTTCAATAAAATTTGGCACACTTATTTCTAGACCAAATTCCGTCACACATTCCAAATTTTATTGAGATCGGACATATATAACGTCTTTCATGCATCAAATACCAAAAATCGGCCAAAAATATATATGGGAGATATATCCAAAACTGAACCGATTTTAATATTATTTGGCACACTTATTTCTAGAACAAATTCCGTCAAACATTCCATATTTCATTGAGATCGGACGTATATAACGTGTTTGGTGCACCAAATACCAAAAATCGGCCAAAAATATATATGGGAGCTATATCCAAATCTGAACCGATTTCGATATTATTTGACATACTTATTTCTAGACCAAATTCCATCACACATTCCAAATTTCATTGAGATCGGACATATATAACGTCTTTCGTGCACCAAATACCAAAAATCGGCCAAAAATATATATGGAAGCTATATCCAAATCCGAACCGATTTCGATAAAATTTGGCACACTTATTTCTAGACGAAATTCCGTCACACATTCCAAATTTCATCAAAATTGGACAGATACAGCGTGTTTGGTGCACCAAATACCTCAAATCGGCCGAAATTATATATGGGAGCTATATCCAAATCTGAACCGATTTCGATATAATTTGGCACAATTATCTATAGACCTAATTCCGTAACACATTCCAAATTTCATCAAAATTGGACAGATACAACGTGTTTGGTGCACCAAATACCAAAAATCGGCCGAAACTTTATATGGGAGCTATATTCAAATCTGAACCGATTTCGATATAATTTGGCACAATTATCTATAGACCTAATTCCATAACACATTCCAAATTTAATCAAAATTGGACAGATACAGCGTGTTTGGTGCATCAAATACCTCAAATCGGCCGAAAATATATATGGAAGCTATATCCAAATCTGAACCGATTTTCACCAAAAGCAATAGCGTTCTTCGTTAAAAAATTATCTTCCCCAATTTTCAGCCAAATCGAATAATAAATGCGACCTGTACTTTGCGAACGGACAGACGGACGGACATGCATAAATCGACACAGAAAGTGATTCTATGCATATCCCTAGAAGGAACTATGGGTCTATCTCTTTTCCTTAGGCATGTTACATACAAATGCACTAACACATAATACCCTTACCACAGGGTGGTGTAGGGTATAAAAATTGTATCGTTGTAATCAGAATCACAACGACTAAATTTGGTAAAAATGTCAAAACAATCCTCGGGGGGCTTTAAACTGCACTTAAAGGAAAATCGTGAACTTTTGTGAGGGGAGATACTCGAAAGAGTTTTCTGATATAGTCCATCTTCGAACTTGATTTAAATTTGAGAAAATTATTGCGATGTGCAAAGGTTAAGGGCAATGTTCGGTGGTTGGAATAACTCTCACGGTATTACCCCGTGACCTCCTAATGGGTCATCTATATATAGAAGAACACCAAAAGGGGTCTACATGTAAAGGGCTCTTCTGTAGATAGAAGGAGGATTTAAAAGTGCTACTATAAATAGAAAACCCCCTGAAGTGGTCTTTTTATAGATAGAAGACCTACCTCAGGGGTCTTTTCTACATAGCAGACCTTCTAAGGAGGTTTTCCATAGGTAAAACATTCCCTAAATGAGGTTTCTATTGTCTTTTTTATATAGACAGAAGACCTCCGAAAGGGGTCTTTTTGAAGATTGAAGGCCTCGTCAAGGACATCCAGAAGGGACCTTTTATAGATAGAAGACCTCCTGAACCTCCCTTGTCCAGTCCGGAGTGTTTGTGGGAACATGTGTATTAATTAAAGAACGCTTGGTTCCATCAGATTACTTCAACGAGAGCATGGCATTGTGGTGCTGTGGTGGTGGTGTGGAAGAACCTTCAACGTCTCATGTAGATGGTCCACTGAAGACCCTGTTGCTGTTCTCAGGGCGAAATTCTGACAGGTTTCAATATTTTTGCATCGCGTTGCACTAACATATACTCGGGGGCCATAATGGCGCCTCATAGTTTACCACAGACCGACCTATTGCATTATATGGTTTCAGGGTTTCTTTATCTGCACCCCCCGAGTGCTGCCGGCTGGGGTCTTGGGGACCTTGTTGTTCCTACATCCTAGCTTGTCGCAGATAGCTGTGGCATGCACGTACGAAATAAACATGGGCTGACTTCTTAAACGTCAGTTGCTTTGTATTCGTGCATGAATTTAGGGGTTCGTAGATCGAGTTCCCCACTACTGCAATTTCATAAAATTATTCTAATATGGAACTCGATTTAAGAATCCCTAGTTTCATGCACGAATACAAAACAACTGGCGTTTCGGAAGTCAGCCATGCTGTCGAATGTGACCCCAAGAATTTTGGTGTAGTTTGTGGTCGGGATTCGGCTACCGTCGACCATGGCATTCAACTCTGTGGTCGTAGATTTAGTGGCGGATATTTGTATATCCCTAGCGTGGAAAAAGGTGGTAAGATCAGTAAAATAGAAGATTAGCTTTTCACAAATGACATCATGGAAGGTACTTGACATCAAGATCGTACAAACATCCGCATACATTACAATCTCAATGCCGTCTGAAGGTGGAATTCAAGAAATGTCGAGGTTAAAAAGTTCCGAAGATTTCACCCCACCTTAGGAAACTTTCTGTTTTACTCTACGGGGCTTGGACTTCATGTTCCTGAATTCCACGTACGACTGACGTCCACACATTTAATTGATTATCCAACGTTTCAAACTTGGGCGGAGGGTAGTCTTGTCGATGTCCTCAAGCAGCGTGGAGTGCTTGGTGGTATTAATGGCTTTTGGTAAGTCGAGCGCCACCAGCACTGTCTTATCGCACAACTTGTTCTGGTTAAGTCCTCAACTAATATGAGTGGAGATGGCGAGCAGAGCTCTTGTTTAGCTGTTCTACTTACGCAACCCATGTTGATTATCTGCAACTGGATAGCTATTTCTGACGCTAGAGAGGATTAAAGCCTCAAGAGTCTTTGCTACGGACGACCAAAACGAAGCCGGTCTGTACGATTCACTTTTATTGACATCCTTGTCAGGCTTCAGTAGTGCGACCAATTTAAAAGCCTCCAGCCACCAGCACTGTATTATCGCACAGCTTGTTCTGGGTGAGTCCTCAACTAATATGAGTGGAGATGGCGAGCAGCGTCTTGTTGTGCTGTTCTACTTAGGGAACCCATGATGATTGTCTGCAACTGGATAGCTATTTCGGATGCTAAAGAGGAGTAAGGCCTCAAGAGTCCTTGCTACGGTCGACGAAAGCGAAGCCGGTCTGTGCGATTCACTTTTATTGGCATCCTTGTCAGGCTGCAGTAGTAACGGGATCAATTTTAAAGCCTCAAGAGTCTTTGCTACGGTCGACCAATGCGAAGCCGGTCTGTACGATTCACTTTTATTGGATGAGTTAGCATTCCTGATGGCATTCGGACCATCATCCATTGTAAATGGTTTTGCTTCTTCTCTGCAGGAAGAAATCTAATGCGATGTAGTACTCTTATCGTCGCCCTGTCACTACCGCGGTGCACGACACATTGTAAGAGATCTTCGGGTATGTTCTGAGACACACTTTACCTCTCACTTCACGCCTCAAGCATTTTGTTTACCCAATTTACGCTGATTTTTCGAGTATTTTATGGATGGACTAGGTTGTACTCTTCTTTTTAAATACCCTAATGAATCTTAGCCCCAAGGAGTAAATGGGGTGGACAAAATGCTTGAGGAGTGAAGTGAGAGGTGAAGTGTGTCTCAGAACATACCCGGTAGGTTAATATAACTGGCGCCCCTCATCAGATGAGACAGCGTAGGTTCTATGTTCTTTCTTTCCATGGTTCGAGCGTGATTTAACGGTTGCCCACAAATCACAAATTCCGGCTCCAATGTTGCAACTCTTCAAATGATTTAACCACTGGTTTCGTTTGTGCTCACCTACAAACCTGTTAACTCACTGACTTCGGGGTTACTAGGATCGACTTGATGAAGTTAATCACAAACATTTGATAGTCCCATCGTCTCTGCTGGGAAATTTGTTCTCACTACCGGGTATTTGACCAGCATGTAGGTATATTGCAAGCGGCTGCAGCAGTATTGATGTCTCGGAAAGTCCTCTCTGCTACCCGAACATCAGAAGGGTTGGGCCTATCGCTGAAGCGGTGATTAGTGAACTCTCTGAAACTAGGCCAATTATCTTTACCATGATTGGTTGTTGTTTTTGTTGTTGTAGCAGCATATAATGCTGGGTTGGCAGCCGCTGGCCGAAACACTTTTGGTTTCGGGTCAATCCGGTACGTAAGAACCCGCTGCCGTGGTACTGCAGGATTGGTGAGAGTGTCACGTTCAGAGGCAATGAAATCGGTTGTTCTGCTGATGGAGACAATTATGTGGAAATGGTCTGAGCCAAGAGAAACATCGGGTGGCCAGGTTACGTCATTTGTCAACATTCAGACCGGGTGAAACTAGTATACTATACAACTACATATATGTGCTAATCAGTTTTCAGAGCTTTTGGGCCATAGTATGGACTTGCCCCGAAAACACTGCACAACGAAAACACTGCACAACCTCCAGGAAAATAATTCAACCCGAACGGAGGCATGTCCTTTAACCGCACTTTGAAATTTTTTTTGTGGGAGATTCTATGAAGGATTGTTCCGCTACAGACCATATTCGGACCTGATCTATTTCTGTACGAAATATTACAGAGTTTGGCGAACCTTTTTTGAACTATAGTAGGGGAGGATCCAAAAAGGAGTGGAACATAACTGTCCATCTTAGAACCTACTCACAAGGACTAATACTTTCGGTAAAAATTTCAAATTGATCATCGAATAGACTTCAAACTGCATTAAGTGAAAATTTTGAACTTTTGTGTTCACAATTTTGAACTTTTGTGTTCACTAGGCAGACAGTCCAAACGCTTATCTAGGTTATGTAAAAAAGAGATGCTAAATTTTCGAAATTTGTCTGCAAGTTAGCAACAAAGCAAGCAACAGTGTTGGGAACTCCTTTCCCTTACCGACCCAACGCAGAAAATTATGAAAAAATTACCACAGATAGTGCTTTTTATCCCGATTCCAGCCATGTATTGCTTTTGTTGCGGAAATGTATACTTCACGAGATATGGGCCTCCAAAAATCCGCGAAGGCCCTAACCTATAACTTTGGCAAAACATCGCAGAAAATTATGAAAACAATTGCCAAAGATCGTGCTTTTTATCCCGATTCCAACGATGCATTGCTTTTTTTCGAGATATGGGCCTCAAAAGATCCACAAAGGCCTTAACCTATTTTTTTCTAAAGAGCCGGCCTTCGGCCGGGATTTAAGACTTTCTCCTATGGACAGTTGCAAATCTCGGGAATGAGAACAAAATTTTCTTTTAAATTAAATATTTTCGTTGGATTCGGTGTAAAAAGTACTATCTGTGGTAATTTTTTAATAATTTTCTGTGGTGGTTTGCCAACATTTTAGACTAGGGCCGTTGTGGAACTTTGGAGGCCTATATCTCGGGAAGGATACATTTCCGCAACAAAAGCAATACATGGTTGGAATCGGGATAAAAAGCACTATCTGTGGTAATTTTTAATTAATTTTCTGCGATGGTTTGTCAACATTTTATACTGGGGCCTTTGTGGAACTTTGGAGGCCCATATCTCGGGATGGGAATCGGGATAAAAAGCACTATCTGCGGTAATTTTTTCATAATTTTCTGAGGTGGGTCGGTAAAGGAAAGATAAGCCCAGTGTTGTCAACATTTATTGGTACTTTTCATTAATAATTTTCCGTTTTATTTTTAACGATTTTTGCCGGTAACCAAAAAATGAGTTACAGGAAAATCTCCTTTCTCCTCCTACATAATGCCTTTAATTGAAGACCCAGAGAGTTGGAGTTCGGAAAACCTTTTGACGCTTAATTTCGTTCATCTTTTACAATGTAAATGATTTTTATTTTGTGGTCCAAATTAATCTACAGCTGTCATAAAAGATAAAAAAATAAATTTCATTTAGCATCACACTCATCACTAGCATACTTTTAGGCGTTTTTTTTTCTATTTGCAAAATACACTTGAATAGAGTAGTTTTTAAATTAATTCAAAACAATATAACAAACAAATGATACAAAACAAAACAATACCTTATCCGATTTGTTTTTGGCTAAATGAGAAGGTGGTGCATTTTTAATAGCTTTCATTTGATCAAGTTTATCCTTGTTCTGTTTGTTCGGTCGGGTGTATGAAGCGCGGGCAAGACATACAATTTATAAAAAAAAATATGTATAACAGAAAATTTAACATAAAATACATAACAATGATTCAATTAATTTTGAAAATAAAATAGAAAACAATTGTGATTTTCAAGTATAAAAAAATGATAATATAAAATATCACTTATAAGGGATTTCGTTTTCAATATGTATGGATTTGCTTAATATTTATTGTTGTGATGTTTTTGAAAAAAAAGAAAATTAATGTTGATAAAAATATACACAAAGTAAAATGGAGAAAGGGTCAGAGTACAACAATTTCCTTTTGGATGCATTCATTCATTGCAATTTCATTCTTCTTTTCTTTCATTTTTCTTTTCTTCTTTCTTTTGGTTTCAATGGAAATTGAAATGTTGTTGCAAATGTCATTGAATCTTGCAAATATGAAATGATAATAAGAATTTTGAAATGTTAGTTGGAAATTAAAAACAAATGAATGCACTCACACCTTCTTTAAATTCTTTTAGGTTGTTTGAGGAGTTATTTTGACATTCCAAATTCCTGAGGGAATTTCCAAACAAAATGCATACATCCATAGCTCATTCAAAACAAAATTTGACATAAAAATTTGCATAAGCATTCTCTTGCAGTCTTCAACATTCACTCTCTGGCTTGTTATTCATTTTAAAAATCTTGAAATTGTTTGCAAATTTTCCCACTCATACCAAAAAAAATTTCATTCTCATCTCAATTTTTCAAACATTTCAAAAATTCAAGTAACTATGCAATATTTGTCATCATCATGTTAGTACTGTTTGCCGTTTACTGACCATTGTCTTCCCTGTCCAGTCAAATTCTCCATCATCCACATAGCCTTTACGGTCGAATAAGTCTTGGAACAGTCTTCGCAGAAAATCATAATCGGGGGTCTCAAAAAAATCTAGCCGCCTCACATAGCGTAAATATGTGGCAAATTCTTCGGGATGGCCATCGCAAAGTACCTGTAGAGGAGCAGAAAAAAAAATAAAACGTTATAATCATGGAAATTAAAATGTGGAATGGGGGGTGTTCTACTTTACCTCAATGGGTGTTGCTCGTTTGGTATCGCCAATTTTTTGATATCTTTCCTTAAGTGTATCGGCCTTAAGACCTTGCCATGGCAGTGAACCTCTTAAGAAATACATGAACATATGACCTAATGCCTCTAAATCATCACGTCTCGATTGCTCTCTGCCCATGTGTGTGTTTATAGACATATATCTAGCAGTACCCGTCAGGGATTTATGTTCCCGATATGGTATGTGTCTATTTGTATCTAAATCAATATATTCTTTGGCCAAACCGAAATCTGTTGAGAAAGAAGGAAACAAAGAATAATTAAAAAGAAGACAAAAGGTAAATGTCAATAAACACAGTGTGCCACGAAAGGGTTTCTACAAATATTATTGTTTTAAATGTTGCTGAATTATAGGTGGAGACACATAAGACGCTGTCAAGCTGTAAACAGATACAACGTTTGGGTAAAGTTTTGTGTCGTTTTGGCCGTTTTTACACTGTTGGGCATGATGCCGAAAAATTCAAATTCATTTGAAATATATGCCGGCAAACAGATAAACGCTGGACTTTGGTATCGTCGTCGCCCTGTTGTTGTTGTTTTTTTCTCGACGCCCAACGCAAAACTTTAATCAAACGTTGTATCTGTTTTCAGCTTCATTCTTGCTTTAGTCATTTCTGGTCAAACAATAAAAGGTGAAGGGCAACCTAGTTCGAATTTGCATAGGTAGTTTTATAGACATAAACCAACAACAAAATTAACGTTTGCGGAAAGTTTTACGTTGGGCGTTGAGAAAAAAAAAAACAGCAACAACAGGGCAACGCCAACACCAAAGTTCAGCGTTGATCTGTCTGCGCCTGAATATATTTCAAATGAATTTGAAAATGTGCAGTGTCGTGCGGGCCTGTGCCGCATGCTGTGCAGATGTTTTTCACGGTGTCATCGATCCTTGTCCTTTAGGAATTTAGACGCTGCACCATCTCGAGCGTAGTTAACGCTTCTCAACTGCGATAGACAGGGGGATGTTCTCAGAGGACCGCATTCACACGACAGTTGTTTATGGCATCTGCGTCTTCATCTATGTGAATTTAAACCTGCTTGATAGGCTTGTTGACTAGGAGTTCCCTCTTGTAACAACAAGATTTACTTATCTGTACCCCAGCTAAGGGCTGGAGGATCTTGTTCCTACATCTCAGCTTGTCTCAAGTAGCTTTGACATGTGCGGACCACGTGAACATGCTGTTGAATAGAATCTTGCGGTAGTTGGTGGTCGGAATTCTGCTGCCATCCACCATGACATACAACACAGTATTCACCTCTGCCGTCCATGTGCTGAACAGAGTGGCCGTAATTTTAGTAGCGGATATATTTCCATATTCCCCGCGTGGAAAAAGATGGTTAGATCAGTCAAACAGGAGTTCAGCCTTTCACAACTGACACCGGGGAAGGTACACATGACGCCAAAATCGTATAATCATCCATATACGTTACGATTAGGAGGGGGTGGAATAGAGGAGAGGTAAAGGTTAAACAGTTCCTTGGGGAACTCTTTGTTTCACTCTACTGGGCTGGGACTTCTTGTTCCGGAATTCCACGAACGACTGGCGTTCACACATACATATAATTGATTATCCAACGTTTCAAATTTGGATGAAGAGTAGTCTGCTCGATGTCCACCAACAGCGTGGAGTGATTGACAGTGTCAAATGCCTTTGACAAGCCAAGTGCCACCACCACTGGTCTATCACACGGCTTGTTCTGGTTGAGTCCTCGACTAATGTGTGTGGAGATGGCGGGCAGCGCTGTTGGCGTGCTGTGCTGCGAACGGAACACATACTGATGATCGGCAACTGGACAGCTATTTCTGATGCCGGAGAGGACTAAAGAGAAATCGGTCTGTGCGATTCACCTTTGTTGGCATTCTTGCCTGGCTTTAGAAGCGGGACCACCCACCAGCCCATTTTCCAGACTTCGGGAACGATGTGGGTGGCTATCGAAAGGTAGAGAACTTTACTCAGATACTCGACTACCGGCACATCCAGCTGTTTTAGCATTACCATGGAGATTCCATTAGGGCCAAATGCATTTGATGATTCAGCGTTCCTGATGACATTTTCAACATCATCCCTTGTAAATTGCGGTGATTCATCCTCGACAGGAAGTGATCTGTAGTAAAATTCTGTAACTCATTTTTTGGGTTTCTGACAAAAATCGGTAACATTAAAACGCAAAATTATGAGTGAAAAGTATCAATAAAAGTTGACAGCACTGTTGTTATTGGCAGAACAGTACCATGTACAATTACAAAGGTAGATGCATCGGAGATTTTCTACAACAAAGCAACTTTTTATACCCTACACCACTATGTGGTAAGGGGTATTATGTGTTAGTGCATTTGTATGTAACATACAAAAGGAAGCGAGATAGACCCATAGTTCCTTCTAGGGATATACATAGAATCACTTTCTGAGTCGATTTATGCATGTCCGTCCGTCCGTCCGTTCGCAACATACAGGTCGCATTTGTTGACCGATTTCGCTGAAAATTGGGGAATACCATTTTTTTAGCCGTCGGAAGATCAAGTTCGAAGATGGGCTATATCGGTCCAAGTTTTGGTATAGCCCCCATATAACGGTACCTCCCGATTTAAGGTATTTTAAGGATCTTAGCCGCATTTGTTGCCCAAACCAGCTGAAATTTTACATTTGAGGTTCCCAATGGCCGCGAAATTGCTCCACTAAAAATTGTCAGGATAGGTCCACGGTTCGGTATAGTCCCCATATAACGATACCTCCAGATTTAAGGTATTTTAGGGATCTTAGCCACATTTTTTGCTTGAACTAGCTGAAATTTTACATATGTGGTTCCCAGTGGCCACGAAATTTCGCCACTTAAAATAGGTCCATGTTTTTTTGTAGCTCCCATATAACGGTACCTCCCGATTTTAGGTATTTTAACGATTTTCCCCAAATATGGCTCCAATTTGCGTATTGGGATGTATACTAATTATTCCATTTTTACATATTTCGACTGGTGTAGGGTATTACATAGTCGGCCCCGCCCGACTTTGGTCTTTTCCTACTGGTTTTGTAATGTAAACTGTCAAAATTTTCGCCAAATGGTCTCATGTTGTCTCTTTTTATCGCTTGTGTTTGTCTATAAAGTGTAGACATGCTATCTCTTACTTACCGAATCATATGGTTTTTTGTTTTGATTTTTCATGGCGAATTCTTAGTTTTTTTGACGTTTTAGATTCGATCAGCTGGGCTGAGGCATCATCTACCTTTGTAATTGTACCATGTAGAACTTAGCAACAGCCATGGTACAATAATACAGGTAGCATTATCATGCCAGCTGATGGTAACATAATGTGTCAATTGCATTGAATTGATGTCAAATTTTGACATCTTATGTTGCCAACAATTGCCGATGCGGCTACCTGTGTATTTGTACCATGGCAACAGCTTTATTTTGGTTGTTAACTCTTATGTTACACGCTGAAACTTGCATACGAAACTTTCCCATTATTTTGGCGTTCCTAGGTCGAATTCCCCATTACACTAATTTCATAAAACTACTTTTGTATGGAACTCGATCTATGAACGCCAAAATAATGGGAAAGTTTCGTATGAAAGTTTTAGCGTGTAACATAAGAGTTTCTTACCGAAAAATTTCGTTAATTACCGAAATTAAAAGCATTTTCATTTGACCGATATTTGTCGGTAACTCGAAAAATGAGTTACAGAATTCCACTACTGGTGACGTAGTACTCTTCTCTTTGCCCTGTCATTCCCGGAGTGCTCGACAAACTGTTAATTAAAATAGCTTGCGCACCTCTTCGGATCAGTCAGTGTAATGTGTTCTTCTTTCTTGTTTACGCTATAGGCGAAAACACAATAAACGTTTGAGTAAAGTTTTGCGTAATTTTTGGTAAAGGAATAAAAGTCAAACACACAGTAAAGTTTGAATTTGGCATTTGGGCATTTAGTTCTGTATTCTTCTACCAAAATTTTACTCAAGCGTTTATTGTGTTTTCGGCTTTAACGCAAAACTTTACTAAAAGGTTGTTTTTTATTATTCGGCTTAATGTGTCTCCGCCTTAACTCTTGTCCCGACTTTGAAATTTTTCATAAGTAATTATTTGATTTTAGATAAGAAAGGTGGAAAGAAGAGCTACTTTCCTTTCAAAGTTTGTTTCCGGCCTTTTTTATATATAAAACAAAAAATATTGTAAAAATTGTCAAACTTACCAATTATGTGGATAATTTTTTCTCGTCTCGTCGATGTTCTGCCAATAAGAAAATTTTCTGGCTTAACATCTCTATAAATTAGGTGCCGACTATGAACATATTCGATCCGGTGGAGCTGTTATGATGTTACAATTTTTTTTTTTGTAAATATAATAAAAATAAAACATACATATATTAGTTACATTATTTTTAAGTTGTTTTTTTTTTTTTAATTTTTTGTTGTTGTTTGTGTTAGATGGGATATATGTTAACATACAGAAATTATTGATTTTGAAAAAAAAAAACGAAACGATTATAAAATTAATACTTCTCTAAAGTGGTCATTACATTTTCATGGATCTTCCATTCCGTTGGTTACTTTTTGCCACAAAAATTAACATTTGAGCCGTAACATTTAAAATTTTTTACTTTAATTCATATAAAAGTTATTGTTGAACATCTTGTAAATGTAAATAGGCCCATTACATTTATAAAAGCCAAAATTCCATGATAAGCTATTAATTAGGCGGCCATCAGACCATCTGCTTTTTCACTTGTATGTTGTCACTTTGGGTATACTAATATACAGAACAGCTGATGTCATACATGTGAAAAAGCAGATGGTCTGATGACGGCCTTATGCTATGTTTAAAAAAACATTTGACGTTTAACCAATGGAATTGACAATTGAAATCGAGTGGATTTCGTAAATGTAAACCAAGCATTAGTCTGTTCAGTTGAAAGAACTGCGGTGTGTCACTGGCATTCATACCCTGATAACATATGTTGAGATTTGTGTAAAAACGCCGTTATATTTTAATGATTAGTAAATGTAGTGTAAATACGACCATTTATTATGTTTAAGAACACATAAGCCGTGTCTTTTTACGTGATAATTAGTAATAATTATTACTAATGTTGCAGATTTTGACAGTTGTATAAAGGAAAATTTGCTGAAAAAATTGTTTCAGCAACATTTAGTAAGTAAAAAGACACACCAATAACACTGTGAACACAAATTTTGGGGCAGAGATAATTCTTTTTGGAGATGAAAGTCCTTGTTGAGTATATTAAGAATCCCAAAGGACAGATCCCCCGTGAGTAGAACTTCCGCGTTATGGCGTAATGAAGTTTTTGCTAGAGACTCTTCTCTAAGAGGAATTTGCCTTGCCCCAGACTTTCACCTCCATTTTGTTGCACCGTGTAATTACTGTTTGCAGTAGAGGTTTGGCGATATGTTTATATCCGTGTAAAAACGCTGTGTGGTGTTATTAACACTCGTGTAAATACGCCTTTCAAAACATTTGCACTGTTTTGCGGTCTAAAAAAACTATAATTGTGTACAATGATCATAAACTGTATGAAAACTGCCAAATAAATGTTAAGCTACTTGACCACACGTCAAATTATCACAAAGTGAAAACCAGCATCAGCTGCTTTAGAGCAAATGTGTTCTTCTTTGACACAGCGGTGCCGAAGTTTTTCGGCAATTTACACACATACGACCCGAATGCATAGAAAGAGCGTACGAAAAAGAGACAATGTTTTGTTTTGTTTTTGTTTTGTAGCGTGCGTGCATAAAAACACACTAACACACAGTCATAAGTTGCCAATAGTTTGAATACATTCACATTTTGGGCTGTTCTCTTTTTGGTCACGTCTGCTTTAGAGACATCGTTTCGAGAATAGAGTTGTACATTCGAGTTCATTTGAAAGATCTAGTTCAATAGTTCAGCTCTTTTAACTGAACTAGTTCAGTAATCTAGTTCATAGTTAACTATCCAGTTCAAACATTCGGATCATAATCGTTCAATAAAACGCATACATACACCAAATAGAAACAAACAATAGAATAATATAATTTAACTACACCAGAACAAAAATATTACATTTACGTTACATTTATTCTAGTAATAAAGAAACACTAAGTTTGTATTAATTTAAGTAAACACGTCCTTCATGTAGGTGGCTGGCAAAAATCTTATGTTGTGTGTGTAGAAACTGTCAATGCAAAAATGCTTTGTGCGCGTGTGTTTCTTTTTATTTCTATCCAGAACAAGGCACATTCAATATGGGAATATGTGGAATTTGTTGTGTTTTTGAAGAAATCACTTCACTTTCGAACAGCTATTCATTGTACCTTGATCCAAAACGTAAACAAACTTATCACATTACGAAGGCATCACTTAACACAGATGACGGCGTAACTTTATGCATATGTGAACGACATGTTGAACTAGATTGTGAATCGTTCGTTCGTTGATCGTACGTACGGTCGCCGACTGATTATAGTTCTGTGAACTATAATGAACTATATCGACTGATCTAGTTCATACGCTCTATTCAATGAATCGTTCAATTGGACTAGTTCGTTCATGAACTATACAACTCTATTCGAGAATACTCCTCTTCATCCTATTATTAAGTATCTCTTGTGCCAGACACTGAAAATAACAAATGAAAATATTTTAGCTTTTAGAAGAGAGCGGAGGTGAAGGAGCTCCCTTTCTCCCTTCTTACCCATAAGCTCAAAACATTTTCATGAAAATTTTCATAGTCTGGCACAAGACTATTTTATTAATAGTTTAAAAGCAACATTTTTGACAATGTTTAACAGAAATGGAAATTCAAGTCCATTTTCACATATTTCAATAAAGAACAACATCAAATAAGTAGGTGAAATATGTGAGTGCGTATACTTAAATATTGTGTAAACACGGCCAATTAAACATGTGTACTAAAAATGCATTTTACACATGCGTTTAAAACAGGTGTTTTGGGAATTTACGTCATTCATTTGACAGATATTCTATGAAAGTGACAAATGACGCATGGTTTAGATGTAAAAGCCACTTAAAGGCGCAAAAAACTATACAAAATGCATGCCCTTTCAAGACTCTATTTAAAAAATAAAGAAATGCAAGATCGCATTTAAATTAGGTTGTGGCTTTCTATTATTTTTTTACACGAAATTGAGTGCGAAATGAGCAGCAAATATCAACAACAGCATTACACGCCATATCCACACATATGGCGACTGAACACAGTCATGGCGGCTCTTGACATATTGAAGGCAATTGAAAAGTTGGATAATCCATTATATGTGTGGACATCAGTCGGTTGTGAAATTCAACCACTAACAACCCCAAAATATTGCGTGTAATTTTCGATAGCTTAAGTCGTCCGCGCAAGCCACAGTATTTGCGATAAGATCAGAAGTAGGGGCAACGTCGTCAAGTCGCTGACCGGCATCACTTGGGTTGCTGATAAAGACACCTTGTTGAGCTTGGACAAAGCAATAGTCAAACCTGCAAGAATGTCACACTGAGAACTGCAACACAGGATGTTGTCGATGCAGGGGCCTAATGAAGAGATTCGATTCGATCGAGTATTTGCTCGAGAATGAAAAAATCAAACTATGAAAACCTATTCGCGCCACCAACTGTACATTTACTAAGGTATATGCTTTAGACATTTGTTACAACAAAGTCAAAAAGTTTTACAAAAATATATAATTTCGCACAGTTTTCTAGCACATCTTCATTCCGAAAGTATTATTCAACGATTTCAACAAATATTTACATTTTTTCGTTAATAATTTTGTTTTTTAGTTTTTGCTTTAAAATAAACAATTTTTTTACCATCTACCTTCTTAATGTTCTTTGGAGAGGACAAAGGTGTTCATAGCTCGATTTTTTCATTCACGAGCAAATTCTCGATCGAATCGAATGTCGTAATTAGGCCCCAGTACCTGGTTGGGTGTTATCGCCATTAGCTTCCCATGAGCGTCAGGTGAGATCTTCATGATCTAGAGAGAGAGGTCCAAAGGTAGAAACCTTTAGACCAACGAGCCCATCAGACAGGCTTGGATAGCATTCACACTGATGCAGTCGCGCAGGCAGTACAGAGATACAGTGTGAATGCCGTACTTGGGGACCACAACCATCGCAGCAGGAGAATATCAGCTGCCAAGGTAAACACGAATGGTTTTAGCCCAGTTAATATCCGGACGATGCAGCCGCCTCAATTTTTATTGGGCTCGAATTGATGCCAGGATACCCAAAACATCTCCTACATGTGGATTGGGATTACCCGACACGTTGCATTTGTTTAACTGCCTAGATAATACCACTCACTTGTCTGTCTCCTGATTCTTTATGGACGCAACCAGTCCAGGATGCAGACTGTTTGAGTCTGGATATAGTAAAACACGGGTGATTTTAGCCCAGTTAATATCCGGACGATGCAGCCGCCTCAATTCGTATTGGGCTCAAATTGATGCCACGATACCCCAAGACATGTCCGACATGTGGATAGGGATCACCCGACACGTTGCATTTATTTAGCTGCCCAGATAATTCAACGTAATCTTTTAATGACATTTAGTAAATATAATTTAACGTATGGCCAGACCACTTAATAAAAGAGGAAGTTGACGACGTTGAAACAGCTGCCATGGCAAACACGGGTGGTTTAGCCCATTTAAGATCCGGACGATGTAGCCGCCTCAATTCGTATTGGGCTCGAATGGATGCCACGATAGCCAAAACATATACGACATGTGGATTGGGACCACCCGACACGTTGCATTTATTTAACTGCCCAGATAATCCCACTCACCTGTCTCCTGATTCTTTATGGACGCAATTAGTCCAGGTTGCAGAATGTTTCAGTTTGGATACAGTGGAACCAGAAACTGATAAGACGCGAAGGAACATATGTAAACATATGCGTTGCTACAACAGCAACAGCGAGTTCATTACTTCAACGTAAAGTTTTAATGACATTTAGTAAATCTAATTTAACGTACGACTCCACCACTTAATAAAGCAGGTTGTTGTTGTAACAGTGTTTTATTATTATGTTTGTATGTTCGTTCTCCAGTCTGGCTCTTGGTCTATCTCCAGTTCCGGCAAGTTGGCTACTTCGATGGGATGTAACCACAGATCCACTGGAGTCAGATTAGTAGGCTTGGCGGGACAGTTGAATAGGTGCTTAGTATCGTGCGGGCCCATGCCGCATACTGGGCAGATGTCTTGCACGGTGCGATCGATTCCCACCCAATATGAATTTACTGCAATATGCCGAGCGCAATTGAGCCTAAACTACTCAGGTTTGTCGTGGCAGCTGACGCTCTTCAGCTGCGATAGATGGGGAATGTACTCCGATGACTGCATTCACACAATAATTGCTTAGCAACTGTGTCCGTGTGAATGCTGTTCAAATCTGCCTGATATGCCTGTTGATCTAGAGGTTCTCTCCTATATTGTTGGACCGTCGTCTCTAGAGCATGAATATCCTTCTTGATATGTCTGGGTGTATCGGTGGCCAGCAGATGGTGATTGGGATGGCTCTCACGGTAACACCCGAGCAAGTACTGCAACGATAGCATCTAATTATGTTGTCGTACTGGAAGAATCTTTGCCTCCTCATGTAGATGGTCCACTGTAGATTTGAGGAGGCACCCTGTTGCTGTTCTCAGGTCGGCGTTCTGACAAATTTGAATCTTATCCCACTGCGTGTCACATAAATTCGCGGACCAAACTGGCGCCGCATAGCTTACCACAGACCGACTTATCGCTTTATACGTGGTCAACAAGGTTTCTTTATCTGCAAAACAAGTGCTGTCGGCTAGGGACTTGAGGACCTTGTTCCTACATTTCAGTTTATCGCAGATAGCTGTGGCATGCGCGGACGACGTGAAAGTGGTGTCGAATGTGACCCCTAGAATTTTGGGACAGTTTGTGGTCGGAATTCTGTTACCATCGACCCTGATATTCAACTCTCTTCTATACTGCGCCGTCCATGTGGTGAACAGATAGGTCATCGATTTAGTGGCGGATATCTGCATATTCCTCGCGTGGAAAAAGGTGGTAAGATCGGTTAAATATGAGTTCAGTCTCTCACAGATGTCATCCAGGGTAGGTACCTGACGCCACGATCGTACAATCATCCGCATACGTTACGATCTCAATGCCGTCTGGAGGGGCGGAATACAGGAAAAGTAGAGGTTAAACAGTTCCGGAGATATCACCCCTCAATGGGGAACTCCCTGTTTCACTCTACGGGGCTTGGATTTCTTGTTCCTGAATTCCACATACGACTGGCAACCACACATATAGTTGATTATCCAACGTTTCAGACGTGGCCGGAATGGTGTCTGCTCGATGTCCTCGAACAGCGTGGAGTGCTTGACAGTATCAAAGGCTTTTGATAAGTCAAGCGCCACCATCACTGTTCTATCACACGGCCGCTCCTGGTTGAGTCCTCGACAAATATGTGTGGAGATGGCGTGCAGGGCTGTTGTCGTGCTGTGCTGCTTACGGAATCCATGCTGATGATCGGTAACTTGATAGCTATTTCTAATGCTGGGGAGGACTAAGGCCTCAAGGGTCTTCGCTACAGGTGACAAAAGCGAAATCGGCCAGTACCATGCACCTTTGCTGGCATCCTTGTCTGGCGTCAGTAGCAGCACCACCAAGCCCATTTTCCAGACTTCGGGAACAATAAGGGTGGCTAGCGACAGGTTGAGAACTTTAGTAAGATACTCCACTCCCGGCTCATCCAGCTGTTTCAATATTACCATGGAAATTCCGTCAGGGCCCAACGCTTTGGATGATTTAGCGTTCCTGATGGCATTCGCAACATCATCCAATGTAAACTGTGGTGGTTCATCCTCGGCAGGAAGAGATCTAATGCGACGTAACACTCTTCTCTTCGCCCTGTCACTCTCGGGGTGCTCGACAAACAGTCGATTGAAGTAACTTGCACACCTCTTCGGGTCAGTCAACGTAACGTCGCCAAACGTGACTGAGGTCCTGTCATCCCTCCTTCCGGGGTTCGAGAGTGACTTAACCGTTGTCCACAACTTGCTTATACCGGCTCCAATGTTGCAACTCTTCAGATGATTTAACCACTTGTTCCGCTTATGTTCGCCGACCAGCCGGTTAACTTCCAGTGTCAGCTCCCTGACTCTGGGGTCGTCGGGGTTGGTTCGACAAAGCTCATTACGCTCATTTGAAAATCCCGTCGCCTCTGCTGGGAAATTTGGTCTTACTTCGGGTATTCGACCAGCAGGTATATGACGAGCGGCTGCAGCATTGATGATTTCTCGGAACGAACGTGCGGCGGTCAGAGGTGATGAAGTCGGGTGGTCTGCTAATGGAGACAGTTATGGGGAGATGGTCTGATCCAAGGGAAATGACGGGTTGCCAGGTAACGTCATTTGTCAGACCAGGTGACACGATGGTTATGTCAGGCGAACTGTGACACTCTCCTCTAATTCTGGTAGGGGCGTCCTCATTGACCGTGCAAAACGTAGAGCTATCAATCTGCTCAGCCAGCGCTGTACCTCTCTGGTCGTTTCCGAGGGCCGAATGCCACATCTCATGATGCGCATTAAAATCCCCCAGGACCAGACGATTATGACCTTGCAAGAGCGGGCTAATGTCAGGCCTATAATCAGGGATACAGCTATTTCTCGGCGGGATGTATACGTTCTGCAGCTCTATCTCGGCAGCTTCACACCTGACTGCTACCCCCATACATTCCATGTACGGGTCGTTAAAGGCAGACTCAAGCGAGATAGGTCTGTATTGGGCAGACTGGTGCAATAGGAAAGCCAATCCCCCACCTCCACTTCTGGTGCGATCTTTCCTCAAAACATTGTAACCGTCACAATGCTCTAAGCTGTGGTTGTTGTTCAGCTTGGTTTCCTGCACCGCCGCGACCTTGATGTTCTTCCGACTCATAAAATCTACTATCTCCTCGATCTTACCTCGGAGTCCATTGCAATTCAATTGCAAAAAGGCTGCATTTTCGGGGATTGGGACAACAACGGCTGGTATTAAAGGCTGCGTGTGCGGTTGTTATCGAGGGGACTGCGGGGGAGTTTCGTGATCAGACGACGAGGGAGTCTCGTAATCCGACGACGACTCACTGGGGACTGCGTTCACGCAGCAACATAGTCCCTGTTGTAGTCCCTCACGTGGACGAGTCCAGAGCAACCCCTTAGATGCACCCACTCCTGACATCTATTGCATCTCACCGAAGGTTTGATGTGGGTGAAGATGCGGATGTGACAAACTGAGCACAGATATATTGGTCCTGGGGTTTCCTCCGTCCCGGCTCGGACCAATAGAATTCGGAGCAGGCATTCCGGGATATGCTGCTCCCAATACAGAAAAACGAAACAAATACAAACATGTACACACTGAGGTGGCAGCCGCTGGCCGGAACATTCGTTTTGTGTTGTTCCGGGTCAATCCGGTACGAAAGAACCTGCTGCCGTGGAATTAAAGTTGACAGCACTCTTGCTATCGAAAGAATTTTACGACTACTTTTTATTGGTCACTACTTTACCGAAAAATATTGTTAAGTACCGAAATTATAAGCATTTTATTTATTTGAAATTTTGCCTATTAAGGCGAAGGTCATTTTAATATTAATTTTTAATTTCTCGTTGGAAGTCGAGCTTAATGACCGATAATATTTGCAAGTGAAATGGTAAAACTGGAAAAAATTAGCAAAAGTTCATTTGAATTAATAGAAAGCTGTAAAATCAGCAAATTGAAGAATCAACTTGAGGTGTGGCATGGCCGCTTAAGACTTTGGGTAATTTGTCAGTGTCGCACACATGTGCAGTTAAACAGTATGACAAACTTGAAACCGTTAGTGAGAGATACATCTCTAATAAGGAGATCAAGAGAAGTGTAAATACGGCCAAATGGCAGGGTTGGATAATTGGAATTAGAAAAGAAAAATTTTTAATTCTTAATTTCTCGTTGGGAGTCGAGCTTAATGACCGATGATTTTTGCAAGTGAAATGGTAACATTGGAAAAAATTAGCAAACGTTCTGGACTGTTCTTATATTAATTGTATGCGTTTTGAAGGGAATGTATTTCGTGTAAAAAGTCGCAAAAATTGAAGATTCAATATACAACAGGTGGTGCAATTTTGGTACAATTTTAATGTTCATGATTACTGTGTAATAACGACCACAAACGCGATGGGCCTTTTTGTTACTTTGCTTTGTAAAAATTGTTTATAAAATGTATACAATTGTATAAAATTACGTCTCATCATCTATTTTGTAAACACAGCTTAGCGACGAACGAAATTGTGACAAACAGAAGGCAAGTCTCGTAATTTCCACACATTACAGTAACAACAACCACAAATATGTTGCATACGCCACATACATTTGGTTAACTAAAATTGGTGTATGGCCATGCCACTTAATGCAATTATCATTGACTGATTCAGGTTAACTAGATTAGGGCGTACTTACATTTGTATGAAATGCATCAATCAAGTTGTCAATGTGTTTGAATGCATTTGTCAAAACACATGTTTTAATGTATCACTCAAGCTGAAAACACATACAACGTTCGAGTAAAGTTTTGTGTTGGACGTTGAGGAAAAACAACAATAACAGGGCGACGCCGACACCAAAGTCCAGCGTTGATTTCAAATGAATTTGAATTTTTCGGCATCATGCCCAACAGTGTAAAAACGGCCAAAACGACACAAAACTTTGCCCAAACGTTGGACGTGTTTTCAGCTTCACTGAAAATATGTTAGTCTGTGTTTAGATACACAAATTTCTCGGGAAAGTAAATTGAGTTTTTGGGAGAGAGCAGAGAGGAAAGAGCTCCTCAATACTCTTTCCTACCCCCTATGGCCTAAAAACTGAATTTACTTTCCTGTGTGTCTAAACACGGACTAAGCCTTTAGAGCTGTTTAAAATCTGGTTGATTTCCATGAATAACGTGTAACCACGGCCACAAAAATATATAGCTTTCATGTTATTGTGTAAAAGTGGGTATATTTATCAGAAATTTGTGTAACTTCATGTCATTACATTTTGAAAAATGTGGAAAACAGTAAAATAAATGTATCTTAAGTTACAAATATTAGATTTTCAAAAAATATTAATAAAATTTCAACGGTTTTTTTTTTTTTCAAAAATCAAATAATTTTTGTATGTTATTCATGTACGTTTGTATGTAAATGTGTGTAAGCACAGTTATGTTTGTTTAAAACATGCATGAGAATAATTTCACTTAGCTTAAAATAGGCAGTAAATATATATTTTTTTAAAGAAAATAAAATAATAGTGTCTCAACTAGCGCATTATTTCATTTTTTTCTTCTTTTGGATACTAAAACACATTTAATAATGATATTCTTGGCAAATTGTATTTTTAATAAATTTTATGATTTTTTTGATATTGAAATTGTAGCAATTCGATTACTTTTGTAAATGTAAATTATTATTTACTTTTGATTTTTTTTTTTAATAAAAAGCAGTGTTATAAAAATTAAAAAAAAAAAAATAATTCAAAATAAAACTAAATAAAAAAACTAAACTTTGTGTTGCTGTTTTTTACTGTGGTTGGTGGTAAAAACATGCTTCCAATTTAAAAATAAATCATAATCTTATGTGTGTTGTGAGAAATAGCTATATAGGAAAAAATATGTATTGAATAAAACATTCTAGTAATGATTTTATTTTTGCTAAAACGTCTAAATGGTGATACAAAAAAAAACCTTAACCATTTTTTTAATTCGATTTTATAATGCAGTTTGTTTGGTTATTAGTCAAAGGTTAATAAAACAAAATGATTGGATTATTTTCAAACAATGATGACAATTTTTTTTATTAAATGAACAAAACGAAATGTATGTGTAACAAAGAACAAAAAATAATATAGGCCAAAATAAGTTAAAAAAACAATGTGATATTCATGTCAGATACATTTGCTAACATATGGTCTGAAAAAAGTCCAAAGGAAATGCCACAAAATGTGCGAACAGTGGTATTTTTTAATAAGTTGTTAGTAAATTGTAATTAAAAGATAGATAATCAATGAGTTAAAAACATACATTTTCATTTGAATTAATAAAAACCTGTAAAATCATCAAACTGAAGAATCAACTTGATGTGTGGCATGGCCGCTTAATAAAAACCTGTAAAATCACCAAATTGAAGAATCAACTTGATGTGTGGCATGACCGCTTAATAAAAACCTGTAAAATCACCAAATTGAAGAATCAACTTGATGTGTGGCATGGCCGCTTAAGGCTTTGGGTAATTTGTCAGTGTCGCACACATGTGCAGTTAAACAGTATGACAAACTTGAAACCGTTAAGCTGAAAACACATACAACGTTTGAGTAAAGTTTTGTGTCGTTTTGGCCGTTTTTACACTGTTGGGCATGATGCCGAAAAATTCAAATTCATTTGAAATATATGCCGACAAACAGATAAACGCTGGACTTTGGTATCGTCGTCGCCCTGTTGTTGTTGTTTTTTTCTCGACGCCCAACGCAAAACTTTAATCAAACGTTGTATCTGTTTTCAGCTTTAATCAAACGTTGTATCTGTTTTCAGCTTTAGTGAGAGATACCTCTCTAATCAAGAGAAGTGTAAATACGGCCACCAAATGGCAGGGCTGGATAATTAGAATTAGAAAAGAAAAAATTTAGAATGTTGCAAAAAATAGATGTTCTATTTATAGATGAGTATTAAAAGCTATTCTTATCCCTATTTTCCTTTAAAAGACCTTTTAATTCTTTTTTTTTTGTCGCCTAAAACCTGTGGATTTTATCAGACTTTTTTCAAACCATATGTTGCCATTTTTCATATTTTAAGGGTGGTGGTGATTTGTTAAAGCGGTGTTTTATTTCGTTTCTTATTTTTTGAATAATTTTCATTATGATGTTTGTGTCTTTGTTGTTGTTTTTTCGTTTAAGTTGAAGAAAAAAAGAGTTATTTGATTTGGTTTTGTTGGTTGGTTGTTTGGTTTTTTTTTTTGGTACTTACTAATTGTATAGCTATCAGTAGTACTGTCTTCAAAGTGAAACGTCTGCCGCAAATATCAAATAAATCTTCAAGTGATGGACCGAGCAATTCCATAACAAGAGCATTGTACTTGCCGCATGGTCCGAAGTAATATACTTCGGGTACACCTTCTGCTACAATAATAATAATAATAACAAACAAAAACAATAACAACAACAATGGAATTTTGGTTTGGTTAAGTAGTAAAGCAGTTTCTGTTTCTTATAAAAAAAATGAAAATTAAAGAAGGGCATATTTTTTTTTTTGGTAAAAAATATTTATGTAGTTAATAAAAAAACTGGGCGGCTTAGTTTTTAGTGGAGGGGGCGCGCTTTATTAAGAAGAATTTGTTGCGTAAGGCTTTGAAAATGTTTCAAATTGTTGTTGTTGTTGTCGTCTGGATTGATTTACTTTTTAACATTTTTTGGTTGAATAGAAGAGCAGATCTGTTAAAATATTTTCTCTCTATTTTATTTTGCTTTCAAGCTTTGAATTTTACTTTAATTTTAGCCAAGCCAATACAAAAAAAAAATTAATTTTAAGCTTAAAACATTTTGTTTTATTTACCACCTTCATTTTAGTTTCATTGTCATCATTATCTTTATTATTACAAAAGAAAAAAATTTATTCTCTCTTTGCATATTTTCGAAATGGAAGTCAAATGCTTGCTTTTTCTTTAACTATTATAAGTAAGAAGAATTGCATAGTATTTTTATGTTACAGTTTTTATATACTTACAACAATATATTGATATTTTTGTTTAATGCTAAAATCCCGTCAATGTCTGTTAAAATATATTTACAATCCTCTCACAATCTTTGTAGTAACCCACAAAAACACTCATTGTATGTAGAGTTTTAGAACAAATATGGCAACACTAAAACATATAGAAGAAGTACTGCTACATTTTCTTTACACATACGCTAGGTCTTGGTATGACAAATGTTTTTAGAAAATTGAATGAGTTTAACATTACTGTAATGTAAACGCAATTCTTTAATCACTATCTACATTTTAAAAAACAGTGAATGAAATTCCTTCTATTGCCCATTATTAACCACCCATGGATACGTTTAACATCTGCATGTGATGTAATAACGGCCATTATAAATTTGTAGCTTAACGAAACGGATTATAGTGACTGTTATTCCATCAACAGACAACATAAAATCAGATATGTGTTGTTTTTACACTATTTTACACCTTTATAGAAAAGCAACTTGACGTGTGGCCGGGCCACTCAAGACATTATGTAGTAATTTGTCAATGTCACACACATATACAGTTAAACAGATAGTGGCATCTCTCTGGTTTAAGAGGTTAAGAGAGTTGGTTGTGTAAAAACGGACAATTGACAGGGATGGAAAACCTGAATTGTACACCAAAAAAAGATTCTCAGCTCAGTTGAAATACCTCTGTGGTCTTAAAGCCATTTTACATATAAAAAGATAATTTCAGTTGAATGGAATTAATTTATATGCCGTTATCACATCAAATGCTATTGATAAATTTTAACCCACATATAACTTTAATATCTACACGTGATGTAGTAACGGCCATTAGCGTTGATATAACACATTTTTATTGTTATACCCTAGACAGACGGCAGCGTTAATTTGAATTAGGAACTGCATTTATTTTTACCCTGAAAGACGACAAATTCTGCATTTACGAAACAGCTGATTGCTGGTTAACATGTATTTTGTTGTTGTTTGAACTGCAAAATTTTGGTTGTACTGCATTATCTGTTATTGCACTGCAATATCGGCCTTCGTTCTCTGTGCAAATCAATAGAATTTCCTACAGTATTGCCATATTAAAATTTAGTAAATGCAGATTAAATACTGTTCTATCTTCTGCATTAAGAATGTGGATAATGCACGAATTAATGTGCATTAAGGGAGTTAATGCAAATTAACGCTGCCGTCTGTCTAGGGTATTATGCTCTGTTCCAGAACTTGCAAGAAGCTACTATTTTTTAATACGATAATATTTGTATACCCTTCACCATAGGATGGGGGTATATTAAGTTTGTCACTACGTTTGTGACTACTCGAAATAATCATTGTAGACCCCACAAACAATATATATTCTTGATCACCGTGCAATTCTACATCGATATAGCCATGTCCGTCTGTGGAAATCACTCTAGCGTCCGAACGGATTGACGTAGATGGATGAAATTTTGGGAAAATCTATTATTTGTACGTAGGACTTTTGGTATTGAAAGCGGGCTATGTAGGTCCACGCTTTCTTATAGCCCCCATACAAAATGACGCGTGACGCGTCGTCGTTTTTAGGAATTTTTAAGATATTTGTCCCATTTTACCACCGAATTGGTTGTAATTTGGTGTTTTGTGTCTCCAGAGGCCAAAAAACATTCTTACCAAAGTTGGTTTATATAGGTCCACGTTTTGGTATAGCCCCCATATAACGCCCCATATAAAGTACGCGTCATTTTAATATATTTTGAATGTATTAGTCCCATTTGACAACATAATCGGTTGTAACTTTATATTTTGTATTTCCAGAGGCTAAGAAACATTTCTACCATAAAATGTTTATATAGGTCCACGTTTTGATATAGCCCCTATAGGACGATATCTCCCGATTTGCGGTATTTTGAAGGTTTTGGCCTCATTATCACACCGAGATGGCTGAAATTTGGTATTTAGTCTTCATTGGGGGTATAAAACTTTGTAGGTATAGGTCCGCGCCATCATATAGCCCCCATAGAACGGTAACTTCCGATGTTCGGTATTTTGAAGGTTGTGGCCACATTAATCCACCGAAATGGCTGAAATTTGTAGTGGAGGGTATAAAAAGTTCGGCCCGACCGAACTTAACGCTTTTCCTACTTGTTTCCTTTATATTATCGAAAAAAACAGTAAAATATAGTAGATGTTTGCAGTTCTGGAACGGACCATTAAATTATTTTAAATTTTGGGCCAAACCTATAGCTCTGCGTGTTAGTTCAGAAATACAAAAACAAAATATGTACATGTATTTCAAATCGAAATACATGTATTTTGTTTTTGTATTTTTGAACGCACACGCTCTTTTATTGAAAGTCAACTTGACATGTGGCCTGGCCACTTAAGGTATTTTGTAATAATTTGTCAATGTCACCCATGTACAGTTAAACAGGCCACTACTATCTGTCTCTATCTCTCTGATTAAACATGTTAAGAGTTGGTTGTGTAACAACGGATAATTGGCAGGGATGGAAAAACTGAATCCCATTTAAAATATGTTTGTTGAATAAAACACACAAATGAAGCGTAAAAAAGGCTTATGATGTAGTAGTTGCCATTATACATCCCTTTTAGTCCTAGATAATGGAAAATAAATATATTACTTCTATTTTATGAAGAAATTCTGCAATTCAGTATAAATAAAACGTGTAAAATCTGGATTTTTTACATAAGTTCATATTCCTACCTTTTTTAGAAGAATAATTTAAGAAGAATACCTACATAAAATTAATTAAGAGTGGTGTTTTGGCCAGGTTAATAGTTAGTTATGTCTTTGAAGAAACAAACTAATTTAGAACATTATACATGCATAGGTTGAAAAGGGATAGATAAAAAAAGAGGGTCAAAATGAAAATTAAAAAGGGAAGTTTAGATTTTTTTTGGTTAAGTCAAACCTACAGAAGTAGCCTAACGACGACGATTAATGCCAATAGAAATATAATAAAACAAATAAAAAATTATCTTCTCTTCTCTCTGCCATCTAAGACAGGGTTTAGTTAGTTCGCTACAAAAAAAAATTATTAACTGTTATAGGAGCAACATTAGCCCACTTGAAGAAGGTCATAACCGTCTGGTCTCATAATGAGTTGTGGCATTCGGTCCTCGGAAACGACCGGTAGTGCTATTCTCTCATTTCCTGAGTTAAAATGCTTATAATTTCGGTAATTAACCATGTTTGTGGGTAAGTTAACGACGAATAAAAATTAGTCATAAGGTTCTACCGATAGCAGGAGTGTTGTCAACTTTTATTTGAATTTTTCGTTCATAATATTGCGTTTTAATTATACGAGATTTTTGTCGGTAAATCAAAAAATGAGTTACAGAATCCCACTACAGGATGCGTATAGTAGAGCAGATTGATAGCCGTACTTTTTGCACGATCAATGAGGAGGCCCTTCCAGACTTAGCGGAGAGTATCACAGTTCGCCAGATCAATCCCACGGCAGCGGGTTCTTTCGTACCGGATTGACCCGGAACAACACAAAACCAATGTTCCGGCCAGCGGCTGCCACCTCAGTGTGTACATGTTTGTATTTGTTTCGTTTTTCTGTATTGGGAGCAGCATATCCCGGTATGCCTGCTCCGAATTCTATTGGTCCGAGCCGGGACGGAGGAAACCCCAGGACCAATATATCTGTGCTCAGTTTGTCATATCCGCATCTTCACCCACATCCAACCTTCGGTGAGATGCAATAGATGTCAGGAGTGGGTGCATCTAAGGGGTTGCTCTGGACTCGTCCACGTGAGGGACTACGACAGGGACTATGTTGTTGCATGCTGTGTGAACACAGTCCCCAGTGAGTCGTCGTCGGATTACGAGACTGCCTCGTCGTCTGATTACGAAACTCCCCCGCAGTCCCCTCGACAACAACCGCACACGCAGCCTTTAACACCAGCCTTTGTTGTCCCAATCCCCGAAAATGCAGCCTTTTTGCAATTGAATTGCAATGGACTCCGAGGTAAGATCGAGGAGATAGTAGATTTTATGAGTCGGAAGAACATCAAGGTCGCGGCGGTTCAGGAAACCAAGCTGAACAACAACCACAGCGTAGAGCATTGTGATGGTTACAATGTTCTGAGGAAAGATCGCACCAGAACTGGAGGTGGGGGATTGGCTTTCCTATTGCACCAGTGTGTCCAATACAGACCTATCTCGCTTGAGCCTGTCTCTAATGACCCGTACATGGAATGTATGGGGGGGTAGCAGTCGGGTGTGGAGCTGCCGAGATAGAGTTGCTGAATGTATACATCCCGCCGAGAAACAGCTGTATCCCTGATTATAGGCCTGACATTAGCCCGCTCTTGCAAGGTCATAATCGTCTGCTCCTGGGGGATTTTAATGCGCATCATGAGATGTGGCATTTGGCTCTCGGAAACGACCAGAGAGGTACAGCGCTGGCAGAGCAGATTGATAGCTCTACGTTTTGCTCGGTCAATGAGGACGCCCTTACCAGAATTAGAGGAGAGTGTCACAGTTCGCCAGAAATAACCATCGTGTCACCTGGTCTGACAAATGACGTTACCTGACAACCCGTCATTTCCCTTGGATCAGACCATCTCCCCATAATTGTCTCCATTAGCAGACCACCCGACTTCATCACCTCTGAACGCCGCACGTTCGTCAATCATAAAAAAGCTGATTGGCCGAGTTTCAGAGAGTTCACCAATCATCGCTTCAGAGAATTGCCCAATCCTTCTGATGTTCGGGTAGCGGAAAAGACGTTCCGGGTCGAATACCCGAAGTAAGACCAAATTTCCCAGCAGAGGCGACGGGATTAGCAAATGAGCGTGATGAGCTTCGTCGTAGCAACCCCAATGACCCCAGAGTCAGGGAGCTGACACTGGAAGTTAACAGGCTGGTCGGCGAGCATAAGCAGAACAAATGGTTAAATCATCTGAAGAGCTGCAACATTGGAGCCGGTATAAGTAAATTGTGGACAACGGTTAAGTCACTCTCGAACCCCGGAAGGAGGGATGACAGGACCTCAGTCACGTTTGGCGACGTTACGTTGACTGATCCGAAGAGGTGTGCAAGTTACTTCAATCGACTGTTTGTCGAGCACCCCGAGAATGACAGGGCGAAGAGAAGAGTGTTACGTCGCATTAGATCTCTTCCTGCCGAGGATGAACCACCACAGTTTACCATGGATGATGTTGCAAATGCCATCAGGAACGCTAAATCATCCAAAGCGTTGGGTCCTGACGGAATTTCCATGGTAACGTTGAAACAGCTGGATGAGCCGGGAGTGGAGTATCTCACTAAAGTTCTCAACCTGTCGCTAGCCACCATTATTGTTCCCGAAGTCTGGAAAATGGGCAGGGTGGTACCGCTACTGAAGCCAGGCAAGGATGCCAGCAAAGGTGAATCGTACAGGCCGATTTCGCTTTTGTCGCCCGTAGCAAAGACTTGGCCTTAGTCCTCCCCAGCATTAGAAATAGCTATCAAGTTGCCGATCATCAGCATGGATTCCGTAAGCAACACAGCACGACAACGGCGCTGTACGCCATTACCACATATATCTGTCAAGGACTCAACCAGAGACGACCGTGCTTGACTTATTAAAAGCCTTTGATACAGTCAGGCACTCCACGCTGTTTGAGGACATTGAGCAGACAACCCTCCGGCCAAGCTTGAAACGTTGAATAGTCAATTATATGTGTGGACGCCAGTCGTACGTGGAATTCAGGAACAAGAAGTCCAAACCCCGTAGAGTGAAACAGGGAGTTCCCCAAGGTGGGGTGATATCTCCGGAACTGTTTAACCTCTACCTCTCCTGTATTCCGCCCCGATTGCACGATCCTGGCGTCGGGTACCTATCCTGATGACATCTGTGAGAGACTGAACAACTATTTAACCGATCTTACCACCTTTTTCCATTCGAGGAATATGCAGATTTCCGCCACAAAATCTACAGCCACTCTGTTCACCACATGGACAGCGCAGTTTGGACGTGAGTTGAATGTCGTGGTCGACGGTAGCAGAATTCCGACCACAAACTGCCCTAAAATTTTAGGGGTCACATTCGACATTACATTCACGTGCGCACACGCCACAGCTATCTGCGACAAGTTGAAAAGTAGGAACAAGGTCCTCAAGTCCCTGGCCGGCAGCACTTGGGGTGCAGATAAAGAATTCTTGTTGGCCACATATAACGCGATTGGTCGGTCTGTGGTAAGCTATGCGGCTCCAGTCTGGACCCCGAGATTGTGTGATACGAACTGGAAAAAGATTCAAACTTGCCAGAATGCCGCCCTGAGAACAGCGACAGGGTGCCTCCTCAAATCTTCAGTGGACCATCTACATGAGGAGGCAAAGATTCTTCCAGCAAAGCAACACAAAGAGATGCTTTCGTTGCAGTACCTGCTTGGATGTTATCGTGTGAGCCATCCCAATCACCATCTTGTGGGTAGGCCCGGCCCATTCAGGGAGATCAGGAAGGATATACATGCTCTAGAGGGAGAGGTCCAACGATACAGGAGAGAACCCCCAGATCAACAAGTATATCAAGCAGGTTTGAATAGCATTCACACGGACGCAGTTGCCAAGGCCTTAAGCAATTATGGTGTGAATAAAGTACTCGGAGTACATCCTCCATCTATCGCAGCTGAGGAGCGTCAGCTGCCACGACAAACCAGAGTAGTTTTGGCTCAACTACGCTCGGGATATTGCAGTCGCCTAAATTCGTATTGGGCGGAAATCGATCGCACCGTGCAAGACATATGTCCAGTATGCGGCATGGGCCCGCAAGACACACAACACCTTTTTAACTGCCCCGCCAAACCTACCCATCTAACTCCAGTGGATCTGTGGCTACATCCCATCGAAGCAGCCATTTTTCTGGAACTGGAAATAGACTCTGAGCCAGATTGAACAGAGGAACGAACATATAAACATAATAAAAACACTGTTACAACAACAACAACTAAATCTAAGACCACTCTCTTCATTACATGGGCGGCAGAGGTGAAAACTGAGTTGATTGTCATGGTCGATGTTAGCAGAATTCCAATCACAAACTACCTCAAAATTCTAAGCTGACAAATAGGAACAAGGTCAAATCCCTAGCCGGCACATATAACGCGATAGCTGAGACTGTGGTAATTTACACGGCGCCAGTATGGTCTGCGTATGCAAGTGCTACGCGATGCAAAAATATTCAAACCTGCCAGATTGCCGTCCTGAGAACTGCAACAGGGTACCTCCTCATGTTTTGAGTAGACCATCTACATGAGGAGCAAAAGATTCTTCTTCTAGATGCTCGGGCAGAGTCATCCTAATCACCATATGGCGTATAGGATGTCAAATGTTTGCATTTTAAACAATTTATAGAAAAATATGCGTAGAGAAATCGGGGCTTAAATGTCGTTTAGGGGCACCTCTCGGATCGGGCTGAAATTTTTACAGTAGACAGCCCTTGGCATCCTGAATACAACGATATATAATTTTCCGGGCGGAAGTCTATACTTCCCGAGATATGGGTCTTGACATTTCGGAAATTTCGTACTTTCACACCTTTAGGTTGTTTAGGGGCACCTCTCGGATCGGGCTGAAATTTTTACAGTAGACAGCCCTTGGCATCCTGAATACAACGATATATAATTTTCCGGGCGGAAGTCTATACTTCCCGAGATATGGGTCTTGACATTTCGGAAATTTCGTACTTTCACACCTTTAGGTTGTTTAGGGGCACCTCTCGGATCGGTCTGAAATTTTTACAGTAGACAGCCCTTGGCATCCTGAATACAACGATATATAATTTTCCGGGGGGAAGTCCATACTTTCCGAGATATGGGTCTTGACATTTCGGAAATTTGTACTTTCACACCTTTAGTTTGTTTAGGGGCACCTCTCGGATCGGTCTGAAATTTTTACAGTAGACAGCCCTTGGCATCCTGAATACAACGATATATAATTTTCCGGGGGGATACTTCCATACCTCCCGAGATATGGATCTTGACATTTTACAATTCTAACGTGGGCAATATGGGCATCGTTTTAAAACTTATGGAGAGTACTTTTATGCACGCGTTTTGATCGCGTAGCCCACTTTTGACCCTGTCCATAGGAGAAGGTCTTGCGCTTTAAAACGAGTCCCATATTGCATAGGTTTTAAAAATAATGGTGATAAAAGTAAAAAAGTCAAGACCCATATCTCGGGAAGTATGGACTTCCCCCAGGAAATTATATATCGTTGTATTCAGGATGCCAAGGGCTATCTACTGTAAAAATTTCAGTCCGATCCGAGAGGTGCTCCTAAACAACCTAAAGGTGTGAAAGTACGAAATTTTCAAAATGTCAAGACCCATATCTCGGGAAGTATGGACTTCCCCCTGGATAATTATATATCGTTGTATTCAGGATGCCAAGGGCTACCTATGGTAAAAATTTCGGACCGATCCGAGAGGTGCCCCTAAACGATACTTGTTCCAAAATCTGATTTGATGTATATTTTCATTATTTCCCTGTTATTGGTCCTCGAATTTGTGTACCTTAATTGCTATTTTCCGAATTTATACACCCTTGAAATGAAACGGCGTCACATTTAAGCGTATTCACAATTTAACGTAGTATACCCTATTATTTCTACACTTCGACACAATAATCTTGTGTGGCCTATAAAAGTTTAGGGTATACTAGATTGCTTTTTATTAAAAGCAATATCTAAAGGCCAGAACAGAATCAATCGTCGCTTGCATTGCTTGCTTCCCCAAATGTCAAATTATAAAGGCATGCCAGAGCCTCTTTGCAAATCCGCCTGCGTTCCCCTTTAGGAGGCTCTGGCATTCCTTTATAATTTGACATTTGGGAAGCAGGAAAAGCAAGCGACGACTGATTCTGTTCTGGCCTTAAGTCTTATGCCACACGCTGAAACTTGCACTAAAAACTTTCCCATTTAATAGGGTTTCTTAAATCGAGTTACTCACTACAGCAAATTTAAAAAAATTGCCTTGGGAATTTAGTGCATATTTACATTAGGCAATTTTCCTTGCGGCAATTGTCAGTTTGATGGAGAGAGGGATGAGGAATGTGGCAACCCTTTGCCTCTCAACACCCTCTCTCGTCGACAAAGTGACCATTGCCGCAAGGAAAATTGCCTAATGTAAATACGGACTTATTTTGACATACAATTTTATGATTTCACTAGTATCGGATATCGATTTTGCGTACCCTAATCGTTGTATACCCAAAGATGTCAATATTATAAGATAGGAAAAGTCAATTGTGAAAAATTAACTGTAGAGGGAGTTAACCTCTGTTGCTACGATATCATAGCAACATTCTGTTAAACGAAAACTGTTACTCATTGGAATATTGACAAGAAAAACATTAAAACTCAAGTTTGAAGGCATTCGCTTTTGATTTTTTCATTGAATGAACAATAAAAAAAGAAAAGAAATAAATTTCAGCCACAAAACACGACGTTAATGTTTTCTGCCGCGAGAAATGGGAATCAAAAACGATTGGCATTGCTGTTATCAATTCCAGTGAGTTGTGTAGCCATCTGTAACCAAAATGTGGAACTATTAGCATATGTTTTTGGAAAATGCATTTGTTCGGGTCTTTATTGCTATACGTCTTTGTGTTTCCATTTTATAGGGTTTCTTAAATCGAGTTACTCACTTCAGGAATTTAATAAAATTACTCTAGTATGGAACTCGACCTAAGAGCGCATAACTTCAAAAAAAATTGTCTTGAAATTTAGTGCATATTTACATTAGGCAATTTTCCTTGCGGCAATTGTCAGTTTGATGGAAAGAGGGATGAGGAATATGGCAACCCTTTGCCTCTCAACACCCTCTCTCACTGACAAAGTGAGAACTGCCGCAAGGAAAATTGCCTAATGTAAATACGGACATAATTTGACATCCAATTTCATGATTTCACTAGCATCGGATATCGATTTTGCGTACCCTAATCGTTGTATAACGATTTTGTTAACCCTTGTTTAACCTAATCACAGTTAGATTTAATGTACCCTATTAATATTTACACGATGTCACAAACTAATCTTGTGTACCCTATAAATACATAGGGAACACTAGATTGTTTTGTATTGTTCTTCAATAAATCATGCCCTAATTGGTTTGTGTAAAGAAAAAAAAAACTATGTATAATTTATATTTTTAAATTCTGTTATTTTTTGTACTAAAATTAAAAAAAAAAAACACTAAAGAGTTTTCTAAGAGTATTAAAAACTTTTATAACGTTTAACCAATCAAAACTAATTAGACTAGTTTGTTGTTTTAAACGGAAAATAATCCTATTTAAATTAGAAAAACACTACAAAATTTCATCTACAAATATAACAATAATAAATTTTTGGTATTAAGAGAAAAGATGTGTGTTAATAAAATTTTCTGATTAAAAAAGGAGTAAGTAAGAATATATAATTTACATTTTATTTTGAATTATTTTTTTTTGCTTTAATTTTTTTAATTTTTATATTTATTTTGGAATTGTAGTTGAGACACTGGTTGGTAATGGTTTTAAGGAAGAAAAAAAGTAAGGAGTTTGTGGTGTGTTGTTAAACACAAAAAGGAGACTCCTTGTTTCTTTTCTTCTTTAAATAGAAAACACAAAAAATTGATTTTAAAAAGGAAATTTAGTTATATGACTATTATTTTTGTTTTGTCGCTATAGTGTTGTGTGTAATGTTATGTTAGGTAATTTTGATTACGGAAATATTTTCTCCCCACACGGTGGAGGAAGAAAGAAAATATTTCCCCAAGTTTAAACAAACAAAAAAATTAAATACAAATAAAATATTTTATTAATAACAATAATAAAATATGTATAGGATAATAGAGTGGAATTATAAACTTACAAGTTGCTTAGCTATCATCAGTACAGTCTTGAGTGAAAATTGACGGTTGCATATATTGAAGAGATCTTCTAAAGACAGTCCCAATAATTCTAATACCATGGCATTGTAACGGCCACTACAAGTGCCCAAATGATAGACACGTGGTATACCCTCTGGACAATTATCTATATGGGGGGGTTGTGATGACAAATAATGTTTGTTGAATGATATAGATAATTACAAGTATATATGTATAGATATATAGTTAAACAAATCAATGGAAAAAGATAAACATATTTTAAAAATATTTTATATTTTTTTACACACAAAAAAAAAATGTAAATAAATATAAATTATTTTTAAAATAGTTGTGTAAAATAAACCGCTCGTGGTCAATACATATTTATACATATATATGTAGTGGAAACATTTACAATAAAATGTTTTAATTGAAAATATATATTTTCCAAAAAAGTAAAAAAAAAAAATAAACAAAATACATATTTTCAATTGGTATTAGAATTTATTGTGTTGTGGGTTTTGATAGTTTTATACTATCAAACAAATTTCAAAATCTTTTGGAGTGTTCGAAAGAAGATCATCGTTCATCATCACTGCTCTTAGATTATTTGGACGATTAATTGTACAAATCACATGGTGATTCACTTAAATATCTCACATGGTTGGATGGTTGTGATTGGATGACGGAGGAGTTCATATTTGATGGTTTGGCGATTATATGAAAATAATTGTTTAGTTATTTTTTTGTAAATTATAGTAATTTCTTCAACAATTTTATAAACATTAATACCAGTTTTTGTTGAAGCCATGAAATTTGTAAGAATTTGATTATTTTTGTAACTTTTAACAAAAACAAATATTATTAAAACTATTTAGTACATAATACAATACAGTTTTATATATAGTTTAGATATAACAACAAATTGTAATACATCTTCTGTATATAAGAAAAAAAAAAAAACATTGAACAATAACAATTTGAAACTTAATTGCAGCATTTAAGGCAAGCATGATCACATTTGGCACGACGGTGCCGATGATTTTAGGCAATTTACATGCACACGACCCGAATCCACGGAAAGAGCGTACAAAAGAGAACAAATGTTTTGATTTGTTATTGTTTTATAGCTTGCGTGAATACAAAATTACAAACACACTGTTATAAGTGTCCAATATTTTGAATACATTCACATTTTCTGCCTTCTCTTTTTGGTCATGCCTGATTTAAGGTCCAAAGTTTCGACACAGTTCAATATTGTAATAATGACGCCCAACGTGGTACAAGTATTATGTCCGAAAAGCATTTTCGTACACCAAAAACTTTGTTAAAACTTCTCCACAGGCCATATTATACTATTTGTTGATAATTTTAATCCGAATTAGTGTGCCCTATATAGTATTTCCTCTATTCTGCTTGTCCATGTTTATTAAACGGCGTCGCAATTTAAATTGTTGGCCTGTTCCCGTACTTTTTAAAGTGGTAAAAGTTGTAAAAGTCGTAAACGATTTTCATATAAATTTTGTGTACGGGAACGCAAAATCTGTAAAAGTGGTAAAAATTGTAAAAATTTTTTAGTTCTGGAACAGAGCTATAAATTTTGTGTACGTGAACGCAAAATGTGTAAAAAGTGGTTAAAATTGTAAAAACTTTTTAGTTCTGGAACAGAGCTTGTGTGACGTTACCATAATTCTATTTACGGCGTGTAAACCTCGCACAAGAAACTATTTTATATTATTTTTTAATAAGTTTAACTTGAACTACAGTGCCCTATACATTACTCCTTCGATTTCGTCTACCCTTATTCTTTAACGGTGTCCCAATTCAAATGGTGTGCCATCGTCATAACTTCATTTAAAGAACCCTACTACTATGACGGCGTAGCAATTTTATTTAACGGCGCCGCTATACAACTTTTGGGCCATGACAACGGCCACTTAGTGAACGGCGTCATAGTGTGTGTCCCATGGTATAATAATGTAGAGGTAGGCCAGGTATGAAAATCGCTGAAAAATACAACCCTGTAGCCATGGCTTAAAACGTCAAATGACGTGGAGCAATAATAAAGGTAGATGTATTTGTTAACACTACTTCACAAGTCATTTTGTACTATTTGTTGATAATTTAAATCCGAATTAGTGTGCCCTATATAGTATTTCCTCTATTCTGCTTGTCCATGTTTATTAAACGGTGTCGCAATTTAAACTGTGTGACGTCACCATAATTCTATTTAATAAACCCTAGTATATTTACGGCGTGTAAACCTTGCACAAGAAAATATTTTATATTATTTTTTAATAAGTTTAACTTGAACTACAGTGCTCTATACAGTACTTCTTCGATTTCGTCTACCCTTGTTCTTTAACGGTGTCCCAATTCAAATTGTGTGCCGTCGTCATAACTTCATTTAATGAACCCTACTACTACGACGGCGTGTAAACCTTGCTTGATAATTATAACTTGAACTAGAACTCCTTCGATTTCGTCTGCCCTTGATGTGTAACGGCGAACAATTTTATTTAACGGCGTCGCAATACAACTATTGTGCTGTTGTCATAACTCCACTTAGTGAACGGCCTTATAAATCAATTGTGTGTGTCCCATGGTATAATAAAGTAGAAGTAGGCCAGGGGCTCAATTCTGTTTCTATGAAAATGTGAAATGAAAACTTTTATAAAGGAGAAAACTGTCAAATAAAAAAAATTATAAAGGAAATATTTTTCATTTAAAATTTTCATAGAACAGGAATCCAGCCCCAGGTATGAAAATCGCGGAAAAAAACAACCCCATGGCTTAAAACGTCAAATATCATGGAGCTATAATAAAGGTAGATGTATATGCATAGTTAGTCGGTTTAACAGAAACATATGAAATTTAGAACTTCACTGTTTATTTTATCACAATAACGCATTTTGACAACTGGTATGAGGATCATCTGTTTTTGGCGTTACACCTTATTATTCCACCATGAACCGGATTTAACAAACACACTGGGTTTCAAATGTCAATTCCTTTGCGTATACGTCAAATAAATCCTTATTAGGAAGGTTAACCCTTCAAAAGGCTATAACATAAACATGGCCTTATGCTCCAGAATATTATTGCTAGATAACTGTTCCAAAAATAGGAAAACAAAAATGCCATTCTCTTATTTTCTACTTGAAAAGTTTGGCTAATCTAACATCGTGATTACTGGCATCCGATTTGCAGATACGGCGACATTTCAGCTAGAAATTTTACAATATTTGTAATTTTTCCGTTCCCGTACTTTTAAAACAAATTTCAATAAATGTCAATACTTGACAAATCGTTCATTCGCAAGTATTATTTGCATATTAAACAAGTAGGAAAAGCGTTAAGTTCGGTCGTACCGAACTTTTTATACCCTCCACCACAAATTTCAGCCATTTCGGTGGATTAATGTGGCCACAACCTTCAAAATACCGAAAATCGGAAGGTACCGTTCTATGGGGGCTATATGATGGCGCGGACCTATACCTACAAATTTCTGGGGGAAAGTTTTTTTAACCCCAACGAAGACTAAATACCAAATTTCAGCCATCTCGATGTGATAATGAGGCCAAAAACATTCAAAATAACGAAAATCGGGAGATATCGTCCTATGGGGGCTATATCAAAACGTGGACCGATACAAAACATTTTATGATAGAAATGTTTCTTAGCCTCTGGAAACACAAAATACAAAGTTACAACCGTTTCTGTTGTCAAATGGAACTAACACAATCAAAATATATTAAAATGACGCGTACTTTATATGGGGCGTTATATGGGGGCTATACCAAAACGTGGACCAATATAAACCAACTTTGGTAGGAATGTTTTTTGGCCTCTGGAGACAAAATACCAAGTTACAACCAATTCGGTGGTAAAATGGGACAAATATCTTAAACATTCCTTAAAACGACGACGCGTCACGCGTCATTTTGTATGGGGGCTATACGAAAGCGTGGACCTACATAGCCCGCTTTCAATACCAAAAGTCCTACGTACAAATAATAGATTTTCCCAAAATTTCATCCACCTACGTCAATCCGTTCGGACGCTAGAGTGATTTTCACAGACAGACAGACGGACGGACATGGCTATATCGATGTAGAATTGCACGCTGATCAAGAATATATATAGTCTATGGGGTCTACAATGATTATTTCGAGTAGTTGCAAACGGAGTGACAAACTCAATATACCCCCATCCTATGGTGGAGGGTATAAAAATCAACAATTTTATTTAGCCACGCGAATAAAATTTCTTGTCCTTGTTTTCACTTTTAAGATATAGTGGTTAAATCAGTTTTTTGTTGGAACAATTCATCGATGCATCTACCTTTATAATTGCATAATGTCAACAACAGTAAAAAATGTCAACCCTGCCATTGACAGAATAGGCCATACAATAAAAACAAGTAAGAAAAGCGTTAAGTTCGGTCGGGCCGAACTTTTTATACCCTCCACCACAAATTTCAGCCATTTCGGTGGATTAATGTGGCCACAATCTTCAAAATACCGAAATTCGGAAGGTACCGTTCTATGGGGGCTATATGACGACGTGGACCTATACCTACAAATTTCTGGGGGAAAGTTTTATACGCCTAAAGAAGACTAAATACCAAATTTCAGCCATATCGGTGTGATAATGAGGCTAAAACCTTCAAAATACCGAAAACCGGAAGATATCGTCCTATGGGGGCTATATCACAACGTGGACCTATATAAACATTTTATGGTAGAAATGTTTCTTAGCCTCTGGAAACACAAAATACAAAGTTACAACCGATTCTTTGGTCAAATGGGTCTAATACATTCAAAATATATTAAAATGACGCGTACTTTATAAGGGGTCTTATGTGGGGACTATACCAAAACGTGGACCTATATAACCCAACTTTGGTAGGAATGTTTTCTGGCCTCTGAAGACACAAAATACCAAATTACAACCAATTCTGTAGTCAAATGGGTCTAATACATTCAAAATATATTAAAATGACGCGTACTTTATATGGGGCCTTATATGGGGGCTATACCAAAACGTGGACCTATATAACCCAACTTTGGTAGGAATATTATTTGGCCTCTGGAGACACAAAGTACCAAATTACAACCAATTCGGTGGTAAAATGGGCCAAATATCTTAAAAATTCCTTAAAACGACGACGCGTCACGCGTCATTTTGTATGGGGGCTATACGAAAGCGTGGACCTACATAGCCCGCTTTCAATACCAAAAGTCCTACGTAAATATAACATATTTTCCCAAAATTTCATCAACCTACGTCAATCCGTTCGGACGCTAGAGTGATTTCCACAGACGGACAGACGGACAGACGGACGGACATGGCTATATCGATGTAGAATTGCACGCTGATCAAGAATATATATACTTTGTGGGGTCTACAATGATTATTTCGAGTAGTTACAAACGTAGTGACAAACTTAATATACCCCCATCCTAAGGTGGAGGGTATAAAAAATTAATCAGCTGTTAGCTGTGGCCTACCTTATATATTATTGTACCATGGTGTGTCCTATAAGAAAGTAGGGAACACTAGATTGGTTTTGTTTTACTGCAGATTTATACTAAAAGATGTCACAAAAAGTAATTATTCAATAAAATGTTATTCAAAAATACTTTCTTAACAATTACAACATAAACTAGTGTACCCTATGAAGTACTTCCTTGACTTTGCTTGCCGTTTTTTATTTAACGGCGGCGCAATACAACTGTCGTGCCATTGTAATAACTCCACTTAGTGAATGGCGTCATAAATCAATTGTGTTTGGCCCATAAGAACGTAGGGAACACCAGATTGGTTTTGTTTTACTGCAGATTTATACTAGATGACGTCACAAAAATTAATTATTCAATAAAATGTTATTCAAAAATACTTTCTTAATAATTACAACATAAACTAGTGTGCCCTATAAAGTACTTCCTCGACTTTGCTTGCCTTTTTTATTTAACGGCGGCGCAATATAACTGTCGTGCCATTGTCATAACTCCACTTGAGAGAATGGCGTCATAAATCAATTGTGTTTGGCCTATAAGTACGTAGGGAACACTAGATTGGTTTTGTTTTACTGCAGATTTATACTAAAAGACGTCACAAAAAGTAATTATTCAATAGAATGTTATTTAAAAATACTTTCTTAATAATTACAACATAAACTAGTGTACCCTATAAAGTACTTCCTCGAATTCGCTTGTCTTTTTTATTTAATGGCGGCGCAATATAACTGTCGTGCCATTGTCATAACTCCACTTAGTGAATGGTGTCATAAATCAATTGTGTTTGGCCTATAAGTACGTAGGGAACACTAGATTGGTTTTGTTTTACTGCAGATTTATACTAAAAGACGTCACGAAAAGTAATTATACAATAAAATGTTATTCAAAAATACTTTCTTAATAATTACAACATAAACTAGTGTGCCCTATGAAGTACTTCCTCGACCTCGCTTGCCGTTTTTTATTTAACGGCGGCGCAATATAACTATCGTGCCATTGTCATAACTCCACTTTGTGAATGGCGTCATAAATCAATTTTGTTTGGCCTATAAGAACGTAGGGAACACTAGATTGGTTTTGTTTTACTGCAGATTTATACTAAAAGACGTCACAAAAAGTAATTATACAATAAAATGTTATTGAAAAAATACTTCTTAATAATTACAACATAAACTAGTGTACCCTATAAAGTACTTCCTCGACTTCGCTTGCTTTTTTATTTAACGGCGCCGTAATATAACTGTCGTGCCATTGTCATAACTCCGTTTAGGAAATGGCGTCATAAATCAATTGTGTTTGGCCTATAAGTACGTAGGGAACACTAGATTGGTTTTGTTTTACTGCAGATTTAAACTAAAAGACGTCACAAAAAGTAATTATACAATAAAATGTTATTCAAAAATACTTCCTTAATAATTACAATATAAACTAGTGTGCCCTATGAAGTATTTCCTCGACTTCGCTTGCCTTTTTTATTTAACGGCGGCGCAATATAACTGTCGTGCCATTGTCATAACTCCACTTAGTGAATGGCGTCATAAATCAATTGTGCGTGTCCTATAAGAAAGTAGGGAACACCAGATTGGTTTGGTTTTTACTGCAGATTTATACTAAAAGACGTCACAAAAAGTAATTATTCAATAAAATGTTATTCAAAAATACTTTCTTAATAATTGCAACATAAACTGTGTACCCTATAAAGTACTTCCTCGACTTTGCTTGCCTTTTTTATTTAACGGCGGTGCAATATAACTGTCGTGCCATTGTCATAACTCCACTTGAGAGAATGGCGTCATAAATCAATTGTGTTTGGCCCAGAAGAACGTAGGGAACACAAGATTGGTTTCGTTTGATAGCCGATTTTCACAAAAAAAAAAAAAATGCCACAAAAAGTTATTATTCAATGTTTTTTCTTTAAATATAACAGTAAATAATGCATATTACAAAATAATTAACAATTACAATAACAACAATCTTCTTTTAAAACTTCACTACAAATTTCGGTAATTAAAAAATTAAAACAAAATAATAATGATTATTATATAAAAAAATATTAACATAACATTTAGTATATAACAAATTGATGTGTATTTGTGTAATTGTTTTTTTCTGATTTAGTTTCTAATTATAGCATTTTTGTTGTAATTTTCATTTTATTTAAAAAAAAATTAGAGAAGAAAAAAGTTTAAGCACCGACCTCCGCGCGTAAAATATGCTAGAGAAAAATCTTTCTTTATTTTGAGTTATATGTAACTATGTATACATATATTTACGATAATGAAATATACATATATAATCTGCATATATATGTATGTATGTAATGTTTGTATGTAGAAGAAGAAAAGGAAGACAACAACATTAGGTGTTTGTTCACATTTTGAATTGAAGAAGAACACAAATTCATTAACGTTTTCGTTGTTTCGTTTAAAGGTGGTAACGGTGCAGCAAAAAAAAATGATATTCTAAAATGGGGGAGGGTTGTTTTAGTTTGAAATGTTTGATTTCTTTTTTATTATTATTATTTGTTTTCTAAGTTTCTCTAAAGGGGGCATGGATGGATTAACGTCAACAAAATTTTCTTTTTTTTAAGCGAAACAAGTTAGTAACATTATATAATATATATTTGAATATTTCTATATATAGAGTTATGTAGTATAAATAATGTATAGAGGATAACAAATACAAAATATATAAATTTTAAATAAAAAAGCATTTGTTTTCAAAAAAAAAATAGGATTAGCACAAGAAAAATGTTGGAACAAAAGTTATGCGGTATTAGGAGAAATGTTTTTTTTTTGTTTTCAATGATTTTGGGAGAAAATGAGAGAGAGAAAAAAACTACATAAAGGTCACTACAATTTGCAGAAAATTGCAAGAAATTACAGCAAAGCAATTATGGACTTTTTTCCAGCAAATTCAGTTCAATTCTTATTCGTTCTAAACAAATTGTAATGACCTGTTTATGTAATTTTTTTCTTTTGATTCAAACAGAATTTTCAAATAAATATCTTTTCTTTGTTGTATGCATAAAAAACACAAAAATGTAATACAAATAATTTTACTGCTAAAACAAAAACAATAAATGCAAGTATGTAGTAAATAAATCCAGTTGACTTACCATGTGATCCTAATAGTTTATAAAACCTATACTCTAAGTGTAGTTGAGGAGCCTTTGACTTCATTGGCTCCATTTTTATTGCTACATGTTCATTGTTGTACAGATTTTTGCCTAAAAGGGAGAAAAAAGAATACAAAACATATTAAGTTCAGTATAAAACATTTACAAATACAAATGTAAACACATGTCACTTTAACAAAATCACAAAGTCAAAAGCATCCATGAGAAATCAGCTGTTTTTTCAGACACAAAGTTTTGTTGAATGAATGAAGAGACGACTTTGATAGCGAGCGGGGATAAAAGAGAAACACTTGTTCTCATTTCTTTTACACCTCACCACTTTGTATTTCCATATGTCTGTGAACGATTGCGAGATCCCTACATTTTACAAATATGGTTTACATGAAATGACATCTGATCAGATTCATGCAATAAATGATGCATGTTGAACTTACAGTAGCATAAAATGTAAATATAATGAGAAGAGATAAAGGGGCGACACTTTTTCACATTAGTAAACCACAATATTTCTACGGTGTGTAAACCTTGCACAACGAAACATTTTATGTTCTTTTTTTGATGATTTGAACTTGAACTAGGGTGCTCTATACAGTGGCTTTACGATTTCGCCTACCCTTGTTCATTAACGGCATGTCCCTGTCCACACTAAAGCGATTTCAATGAAATAATTTAATGAAATTATGCGTTTTTAGATCGTATTCCATACGAAGGTAATTTTATGAAATTGCTGCAGTGTGGAACTCGATCTAAGAACTCCTAATTTCATTAAATTATTTCACTGAAATCTGTCTAGTGTGGACTGGGACCATAGCAATTCGACCTGTATGTCGTCGTCATAACTGGACTTAGTAAATCCTAAACCTTGAACAATAAGCTATTTTCTATTACTTATTGATAAGTATCACTTGAACTAGTGTGCCCTATACAGTACTTTTTCGATTCGTCAACCCTTGTTATTTAACGGCGTTGCGATTCAACGTGTGCGACGTAGTCACAACTCGACATAGTAATTTCACTATATCTATGGTGTGTAAACGTTGCACAAGAATGTTTTACATTATTTTTTGATAAGTTTAACCTGTAGTGGGATTCTGTTGTTGTTGTTGTAGCAGCTTCTACAAGTACATGTAAATCTTTTTTTTATTGATTCGGCTCTGCCACCAGCTCCAAGCTCAGAAAGGACGCCACCTGAATTGGATTAGTCCAAAGAGAGAGAGGAGTTAAATCAGTCGGGTTGGCTGGGCAGTTAAACAGGTGCTGCGTAGTATGCGGACCGGTGCCACATGCTGGGCAGATATTCCGCGTGTCATCAATCCTGGCCCAGTAAAAATTGAGGCGGCTGCACCAACCAGATCTAAGTTGCGCCAACACGACTCTCGTTTGTCTTGGCAGCTGTTGTTCTTTCCCTGCCACGGGTGGTGAGTGATCTTCGAGTACTATATTCACACTGTAGGCTGCCGGAGCCTCTGCAACCGCATCAGTATGAATGTCTCTTAAACCTGCCTGGTATGCACGTTGATCTTGAGGTTCTCTTTTATATCTTTGGACCTCTCTCTCTCTCTAGATCTCTATAATCTTCCCCAACTCTCCTGGGGGGTTCAGGCATATCCACCAGATGGTGATTTGGGTGGTATTGCCTATAGCATCCAAGCAAGTACTGCATCGTCGACATCCTGTTGTGACGACTCACAGGAAGGATCTTTGTCTCCTCATGTAAATGGTCCACTGCAGACATGAGGTGACACCCTGTAGCTGTTCTCAGGGCAGGATTCTGACAGATTTGTAGTTTATCCCATTGCGTATCACTTACGTTAGCAAACCACGCTGGCGCCACATAGCTTACCACAGACCGACCTATCGCGTTGTATGTGGGACCTGACGCCATGAGTGTACAATCATCCGCGTTCGTAATGAACTCAATGCCGTCGGGAGGGCGTGGAATTGCAGAGAGGTAGAGGTTAAACAGTTCCGGAGATATCACCCCTCCTTGGGGAACACCCTGCTTAACTCTACGGGGTTTGGACTTCCTGTCTCTGAATTCCACGTATGACTGGCGACCACACAAATAGTTGATGACCCAGCGTTTCAGACAAGGCCGGAGGGTAGTATTCTCGATATCCTCGAACAGCCTAGCATGGCTGACCGCATCAAACGCTTTGGTCAGATCCAATGCTACCATCACTGTTCTGTGACATGGTTTGTCCTGGTTGAGTCCTCGTCCAATATATGTGGAAATGGCGTGCAGTGCTGTTGTGGTACTGTGCTGCTTCCGGAACCCGTGTTGATGATTTGCAACTGGATAACACGTTCTGATGCTGGGGAGGAGTAATGCCTCGAGTATCTTTGCTACTGGTGATAGAAGCGAAAGCGGCCTGTACGACTCAACTTTACTGGCATCTTTGCCAGGTTTCAGCAGCGGGACCACCCTGCCCATCTTCCAGGCATCGGGAACAATTAGGGTGGCTAGCGATAAGTTGAGGACCTTACTTAAATACTCGACTCCTGGGTCATCCGGCTGTTTTAGCATCACCATAGAAATTCCGTCAGGTCCAAGCGCTTTGGATGACTTTGCGCCTCGGATAACATCTGCAACATCATCCATCGTAAATTGTGGCGGTTCTTCCTCGGCTGGAAGAGATCGCAAACGACGCAAAACACTTCTCTTCGCCCGGTCGCTATCGGGGTGCTCGATAAATTGTCGGCAGAAATAGCCAGCGCACCTCTTCGGATCTGTCACGGTCACGCCGTTAAACGTGACAGATGTCCGATCGTCTCTCCTACCAGGGATCGATAGCGCCTTAACCGTTGTCCACAATTTATTACAGCCGGCTCCAATTTTGCAGCACTTCAGATGTTCTAGCCACTTTTTCCGCTTGTGTTCACTGACTAATCTATTGACTTCCATTGTCAGTTCCCTGACTCTGGGGTCGTTAGGGTTCGTACGGTGAAGCTCATCACGCTCATTAGCTAATCCCGTCGCCTCTGCTGGGAAATTGGATCTTATTTCAGGTATTCGACCAGCAGGGATAAAGCGAGCGGCTGCAGCAGTGATTATGTCTCGGAACTTCCTCTCTGCTACTCGAACATCAGAGGGACTGGGCAGTTCTCTGAAGCGTTGATTAGTGAACTCTCTGAAACCTTGCCAATCCGCTTTTCCATGATTAATGAAAGTGCGGCGTTCAGAGGTTATGAAGCCTGGTGGTCTGTTTATGGAGATGAGGATTGGGAGATGGTCCGACCCAAGGGAAATGACGGGTTGCCGTGTCACGTCATTCGTTAGACCAGGTGACACGATGGATATGTCAGGCGAACTGTGGCAGTCTCCTCTAATCCCTAGAGCTGAATGCGATAACTCGTGATGTGCATTGAAATCCCCTAGGACCAGCCGGTTATCACCCCGCAACAGAGGCCTGATGTTAGGCAAATAACGCGGGGCACAGCTATTTACCGGCGGGATATACACATTCAGCAGTTCTATCTCGGCGAATCCACACCTTACCGCTACCCCCACCATACACTCCAAGTATGGGTCCCTAGAGTCTAGCTCAGGCGAGATAGGTCTGTATTGGACAGACTGGTGCAGTAGGAATGCAAGCCCTCCACCCCCACTTCTCGTACGATCCTGGCGAAGAACGTTGTATCCATCACAACTCCGAAGACTGCAGTTGTTGCTCAGCTTCTTTTCCTGGGTCGCCGCGACTATAATATTTCTCCGACTCATAAAGTCCACGATCTCATTGATCTTGGTTCGAAGACCATCGCAGTTAAACTGCAAGAATGTTACATCCTCAGGATCTGGGACAGCAGCAATACGCGGTGTTAATGGCTGCTGCTGATACTGTTGTCTGGGAGATTGCGGGGGAGTTTCATAATCCGATGATGTTGATGACGAAGACTCACTGGGGTTATATCGGCGCAGCACGAGGCAACATAAACCCTGTCGTAATACTCCCTCAGGTAGGTGAGGCCTGAACAGTTCCTGAAATGCACCCATCCTTGGCACCCGTTGCATCTCATTGACACCGACCTATGGTGGATGAGACGTTGACAAACGGTGCAGAACCATGGTCCGGGGTTACTCTCAATCCCGGCACCGACCAAAAGAATCAGGAGCAGGCATTCCGGGACACGAACAAGTACTACTACAACTACTTGGGATCCTGTAACTTTTGTTTGCCTTTGCCGACAAAAATCGGAAAATTGAAACGCAAAATTATGAATGCAAACTTGAAATAAAAGTTGACAACACTTGCTGTATCGGTAGAGGTTAGCGACTACTTTATTTTGGCCGACTTGGTAATTTTGTCGTTAACTAAATACAGAATCGCACTACTGAACTTTAATTTTTAACTTTTCTTATTTATTACTTTCTTATATGTGCCCATAACAGTATTTGCTAGCCCTCGATTTTGCTAGCCCTTGTTTAACGGCATCGCAATTCAATTTGTGTGCCGTCGTCATAACTCAACTTAGTGAACCCTACTATTTCAACGGCGTCATACATCAACTTCGTGTGTCCTATAAATATATCTTACTCTTATGTTACACGCTAAAACTTTCATACAAAACTTTCCCATTATTTTGGCGTTCATAGATCGAGTTCCATACAAAAGTAATTTTATGAAATTACTGTAATGGGGAACTCGACCTAAGAACGCCAATAATGGGAAAGTTTCGTATGAAAGTTTTAGCGTGTAACATAAGAACGCCAAAATAATGGGAAAGTTTCGTATGAAAGTTTTAGCGTGTAACATAAGAGTTATGTTACACGCTGAAACTTTCCCATTATTTTAGCGTTCTTACGTCGAGTTCCCCATTACAGTAATTTTATAAAATTACTTTTGTATGGAACTCGATCTATGAACGCCAAAATAATGGGAAAGAAGAAAGTTTTAGCGTGTAACATAAGAGTATGCAAGGACTAGATCAAACCCGTTCGTGGGTATTGATTTGGTTACGAAGTTTTTCGGCAAATCACACACACGTGACCCGAACGCAAAGTAAGAGAGCAAATGTTTTGATTTTTTTACTTCAGTTTTGTACTGAATGTCATGCAAGCAGGTTGATGCCGCTTTATTTGTTTTTTTTTTGGGTACACTGAAAAGATTTTGCAGTTGTACAGCAAATATGTGGAGGGAAGAATTTGAAAATGATTTTTTGTTTTGTATTAATATTTTTTATGACGCAGAATGCCTCGTCTGCAATGCAACAATAAAAAATGTACATACAGTCGGACCTCGATTATCCGTGATGGTCGGGACCGGAGGCATTACGGATAATCGATTTTCCCGGATAATGGAGGTAATGTTTTTATGCAGCTTTTGAACATATTTTTAAGTAAAAATGACATAATAATGTGCAATAATAATAAACTCGGTAATTTTGATTATATCTGTTAAGGTAATCCACCAAATTTTAGAAAGATACATAATATCGACGCCTCCAAACAATAGTATGCTAAGTCGACTTAGCATGTTTTCAAGTTCTTTACATTTTTATATTTAACGTCCTTTAACTGAAATTCTGTCTAATTTTGGTAATGATCGGTCAATCCGAACAGAAGTTATAAACAAATATTGACTTAGCTTAGTACTGAAGTTCAAAAAAATGTCCAAACTTTGAGAGCTTCTCCTGCAAAACTCACTTTTTAGACTTAGCATACTATTATTTGGAGGTGTCGATATCATCATCATCAGATTCATCTTAATTGAATTTGTATCGTGGGTTTTGTAATTTATGGTATTACAAATTGTGTAATGCGGGAGAATTTCCAGTTTTCTTTTGTTTGCCTTTTGTTTACTTAATCAAATTAATTGGAAACTGTGTTTTTCTCCCGGATAATGACGTTTATAACGAAAAATACAGGAAATGGAAAAATACCAACACTTCTTTTCTATCCCGGATAATGGAGGTTCCCGGATAATCGATTCACGGATAATCGAGGTTCAACTGTATATCCATCTTACCTTAGGCGTCATTATAATACGCATACAAAATATCATTTAATGACAGGAAATGCGCGAAAAAAATAATATGAGTTGATAATTTTCACTGTGCGGTTGAAATCGATGTTGTTTAACAATTTTTATTTTTTTATCTAAATTTACCCGAATTTCGTTAATTTTATTTTATTATATTTAAGTTAAGACCCTAATGTACAAATATAAAAAGAACGAAATCGCAATCATTAATCAACTCTTAGCAATCGCAGTTTTAATAAAAGAAACTTTTGACTGTGATTCACTGCATATTATTTTTAATTTTAGTCATACAAAGCGAACGCGCCAACAATATATTTTTTCTATTTGAAAATTTTGCCTTTTTAGGCGAAGATCATTTTTAGTATTAATTTTTTTTTAATTTATTAATCGAGCTTTTTTTATGATCTATAATGCAAATGAAAAAGGAAAGCCAACGATTCGAACCCACAAACCCACCACTATAGTCGTGTTCCTTTACGTGCCAGAGGTTACCAGTTTTTACCACTTTTTACCCGCAAAGTGTTCCCTTACTTTCAAAAGCATACAATTTATATGATAGCAGTTCACCACTTTTACCATTTCTTGCCACTGTTACCATTTTTAAAAGTAAAGGAACAGACCATATGTTTGGCTCTGAACGCTAACACGCCGTGACAACTTTTTTCCTGTGTTTTTCATTTCATACTCAATATGAAAATCATCACCCTGTTCTGTTCTGTCAGTGTAATTTTACCCACACATAAACAATTTAAGCGCTCGCTCTTCTTGGTCGGCTATGGACTAGATTGATGCTGCAAATACGGTTCATACTAGAGCTGGCAAATAATCGATGGCACTATCGATAATATCGATTATTTTTTAAAAATTCAATATCGATAGATAGTTTTGTCTATCGATATTATCGGACTAAAAATCCCTAACCTAAAATCTATAGAAATTACGCGGTTATTCGGTTTTGTGGACGTGAGAAAGTAGTTGTGAAAAAACAGTATTAGTATTTTGTTATAAATAAAAGGGTTTTATTGCATTTTTGGGCCATTTTTATTAAATAAAAACAATTGTTATTATTTCTGTGAAGTACTTGTGCAAAATGTCAACAAAATCTTAGACATTTCCCCATTTTCATTTCCAAATTAATGGTGATGACAAATTAACGATAGTATCGATAGCAATCGATATTATCGTTAAGTTGTCATCGCCATTAATTTGGAGATGAAAATGGCGGAAATGTCAATGAATTTCTTGAAATTATGCAAAAGTAGTTCACAGAAATGTAAAGGAGAATAAACAACTTCTTTAATTTTATAAAAATGTAAAAAAACTAAATTGTATTTTACCGAAAAATGTGTACGTGTGATTATTGAATTACTTTCTTACACACACATAACCGATATTATCGATAGTGCCATCGATTTTTTGCCAGCTCTAGTTCATACGCGACATTTTGTTGACGCATGCAACAAAATATACATGTTTACACTGAAGAAAATATAATCGTAGACTTTTTATGTGGCAAACGACAAAATTATCATAACAAATACCACACAGATTCATGCATCACTTATAAACATCACCAAATGTAGCTGAAACAAACGCAACGCCTCTAGAAATTGTGAATCAATGAAAAAATAATTTCTGATTGAATTTAACGAATTCTTGGTATGAATGAAAAGAATCAGACACACACACATTTGAAAACTAGACGACAATTGTAATACCTGCTGGATTAATACTCTTTGCGGCATATGGTGTTGTTGGAAAGTAACACATACGACGACCTGTAGAATAATTATTTTTTAAAGGAGAAAAAAAATGTTGAAAATTATTTTTCAAATACGATGGACGGCATGCAATTTTTGTTTTATTTTGTGGGAATTCCTAACAAAATATCTATAATAAAAAAATTCCCCATGATTTTCCCAAAATTTTATTTTGTTGGAAAATACGCACATAATTTAGGAATACATATTTTAAAAATATATTTTCCTTGGGTTGTCTGTATATAAAATATATTTATATCTTTAACAAAAGTCATAGAATGTCTGCATAAAAATACACAAAACATTGTTATTGTATTTCGACTAAGTATTGGAAAGTAGCCCACGTCATAATATCGATATTTTTCCGCAAAAGCAAATGTTTATTTAAGAAATTATGTCATATTTTTTGCCAATGAGAGTGCAGGGTAGAGGTTATTTACCTTACGAAATTTCAGCATTTATATTCTGAAATTTTCGACGGAGGTAAATTATGAAAAAAAAAAGTATTTAAAGTAGTCTAAAACAGATAGAATATTGATGGAATAGTTCGTGTATGGATTTGGGAAACAATATTGAAATCCAAAATGGAATACAAGACTTTTACATTATAACCTTCAATTTAAAAAATCAGATTTCGCGAAATCAATTGAAAAGCTAATTTTGACATTTTCCTCTCAAATCAATGTCGAGACAAACTGCTTCTTGATATGTTTTAGAGATTTTTATACAAATAGTTGTCAAAAGAAGGACCATCGCAAAGTCGAAGGTCTCACTGGAACGGTTTTTAAGGAAACTAGAGTTGTGTAGTTCCGGAACGAACTAGTTCCAAGGATCTATTCCGGACAAGGAACTATTCGAACTATATCCGGCTCTTGTATTTATATAGTTCCTTAAGTTCATATAGTTCCAGTCATACATATAAGCTCCGTTCCAGTAGTTTTATAATGGTAAAATGTGCAAAAGGGAGAACTGTCAAAAATGAGTTAAACGCACACATTTTTTCCGAAATGTACGGGAAGGGAAAAATGACAGAAATGTCAAAAAAAAATCTGGAACAAATATCAAAGTCGAACGGAACGAACTAGTTCCAAGGATCTATTCCGAACAAGGAACTATTGGAACTATATCCGGCTCTTGCATTTATATAGTTCCCTTAGTTCATATAGTTCCAGTTGTACATATAAACTCCGTTCCAGTACTTTTCTAATGGTAAAATGTGCAAAAGAGATAACTGTCAAAAATGAGTAAAAAGCACAAATTTTTCCGAAATGTACGGGAACGGAAAAAATTGCAGAAATGTCAAAAAATCTGGAACAAATGACAAAGTCGGCGTGTTAGCCAATCAGAAGCTGGCAAACATGTTGCACATTTTTGCTCGCTCAAATTTGTCGTGTAAAAAGTTTCTAAAGCGAAAGCTTTTCAGCACCATTTCTGTTCAAAGAAAAGTGAACATTTTGCATCTTTTTTGTTGTACGGGAACGCATTTCGGGTAAAAGTGTGCCAAATGTGTAAAAACTTTTTAGTACTGGAACTAAGCTATAATTCCTTTCATTTTCTTTCTTTAATTCCACACTCGTGGGCCAAATACATACGGTCCGTTGTGCGACGCGATGCGCGTTGAAAACAACAACCACATGAAAAATGTGTAAGTGATGCCAAGTTTGTTCTTGAAGTTTTCATGTGGTTGTTGTAACGCGACGCTCAACGCGTCGTATGTGCAGAGCGCTTCACTTCTATCTTTCCCGTTCGGTTCGCTCATCATTGTAAAATCAACATTCTTGTATGTCAATTCATCCATCATAAGATGATAACAAAAAGAAAGATTTGTTAAACTGCTTCACTCTCCGAACTATTTGGAACGAAGGAAAGAAGAGAAAGATTCATTGAATTATATGGGTCTCGGAAATATTTGGAACGAAGGAAACAGAAAGAACCATGTAGAAAGAGATTCATTGAACTATATCGCTATCGGAAATATTTGGAACTATGGAACTATATTAAGGAACTAGTTCCTTTTGGGAAAAGAAACTACAAAGATCGATCCGCTCCAGGAACCAGATTGCCCAACTGTAAAGGAAAGACCCCCTGCAGACAGTGAAATTAATTTCAAGAAATTATGCGCTCTTAGATCGAGTTCCATACTAAAGTCACTTTACTATATTGCTTGTAGCGGGTAATTCGATCTAAAAACCCCTGTAAAATATGAAAATTTTCAGTGCCAGTTTCACAGTCTGGCATTAGTCAAACCAATGCCATGAAATTAGGTGTTCATAGATCGAGTTTCCTACTACACATGGTACAATTACAAAGGTAGATGCATCGGCGAATTTCTACAACACAGCAACTTTTTTTGTAATGTAAACTGTCAAAATTTTGGCCAAATGGTCTCTTGTTGTCTCTTTTTATCGCTTGTGTTTGTCTATGAAGTGTAGACATGCTGACGTTGACGTTTTAGATTCGATCAGCTGGGCTGAGGCATCTACCTTTGTAATTGTACCATGCTGCTACAGCAATTCATTGTATTATTGCGCGTTAAAAACAACAACCACATGAACATTTCGTAAGTGATGCCATGTTTTGTTTTTCACAGAAACGGCGAGCGTTAATCTGGATGTCGCGGTTAAGTTAAATTTAATTTGACCTTTTTATTGTGTCATCGAGTGACATGAAATGACTATCAAGCGCTCGGCACAATCGGTCCGTTGAGGCGCGTCACGCGTTTAAAACAACAACCACATGAAAATTTGTAAAGAAAACTTGGCATCACTTACATTTTTTGCATGTGCACTAAACGGAGTTATTGATTAGAGACCTATTGTGTCGAGGTCTTTAGTGACATTAACAGAACTATTTTTTTTTTACAAATTTTACCACTTTTGCACATTTTTCCCGTAATCAAAAAAGTTACAAAATGCATTATCTTTAAATATTTTTTACACAACAAACTTTGCCGAACAAAAGGTTGTAACATGATTACTGGCTTCTAATTGGCTTGTGGAACGCTGATTTTAACATTTCTTCCATAGTTTTTTGACGTTTCTACCATGTTTTGTTCCCCTACTTTTTGCACAAATTTTCAAAAAAGTGAGGGAACGGATTGAGTATCGAGAGACATCCTATCTTTTAAGTTGAAAACACATCCATAGTTTGAGTAAAGTTTTGTGTTGGGCGTTGAGAAAAAACAGCAACACCAACAGGGCGACGCCGACACAATTTTTAATTTTTCGGCATCATGCCGAACAGTGTAAAAACGGCCAAAACGACACAAAACTTTACCCAAACGTTGAATGTGTTCTCAGCTTTAGTTTCTCATCTCGTGAGAAGTTGAGTGGAATTAATAAATGTGGAATCACGGTTGCCACAGTTGGTAGAATATTACCAAATTTGGTAACTTTTTATGCGGTTGGTAAATTGGTAACTTCGTTTTTGGTTTGGTAACTTTTTCAAGGTTTGATTGTACAAAATATAAACGCTCTGTTCCAGAACCTGCAAGAAGCTATTATTTTTTACTAAGATAACATTTTTTCCTTTATGTTAGCGAAAAAAAATAGTGAAAATTGGTAGATTCTTGCAGTACTGCCACAGACCAAATATTTTTGCTTTTCTTTTATTATTTTCCGTATATAAATGTGCGTCAAATTGGCCAAATGCGAGAAATGCAAATATCATAGTAAGGGTCTTTCTTCACATCGGTTGTGCACCTATTCTACCTGTTTTTTTTTCAAGATATTTCCTATCATCCGGCTAAAACCTTAAGAATAGCTAAAATAGTGAAATTATCCAATTACCTGTAGGACTATTTTATACCCCTAACGAAGAGAAACTACCAAAATGTAAGCCTTGTCGGTTCGATAACACTGTGCTACAACGAAAATTTGCAGGGGTTCTGACGCAAAAATTCGGTATTGCGGAAGTCCATGGAAGACGAAAATGCCTTTGGTTTCTTTGGGCCACTTCGTTTTTTGATTTTATAACAGTAAATGTAGTGAAAAACGGGGTTTCTTTAATTTTCAACTTAAAACGGACATAACTTCTTTTTTCCACAACGGACTTTTACAGCTTATTTTTTATTTCAAAGGCGAAAATCATGTCTTTCGAACAAGCCATAATTTTTTAAAATCGGGTAACAAATGGCTAGGTTATAGTGATTTAAGTGTGGCAAAAACGCATTAGAAACAGGAAAAAATTTTTCCTCGTGCTCTAGGCTGCGTAGAAGACACCTAACTAGGGATACGTAAAATCGATTTCGGTTAATCGATTAATCGATTATTAGCCGTAAAATTGCTAAAAATCGTAGTCGACTATTGACTGTGCGAAAACCGTATAATCGATTATTCTTAATCGACTTTCAGAAGACGGAGTGAACTATTATTCGTAGTCAACCATTAGTCGTAGTCTTTCATTATTCGTAGTCGACTATTAATCGTGATCGACTATTAGTCGTAGTTGACTATTGGGTGTGCTAAAACCGCGTAATCAACGGTACTTTTTTGTATACATATAACCATCACGGATCACATCAACGAAAATGGTCGATTATATTCGATTATAATCGGTTTTCGGCGGTTAACGATTAATCGAAAGTCGACTTTTAGGACATTCTCAAATAATCGACTAACCGAAAATCGAGTTTTGAGTTTTTCACGAAAACCGAATAATCGAAAAACCGATTATTGCATTTCGCTGCGTATCCCTACACCTAACTGCGTAATTATTTACTCTTGTCAAGAAGGAAATTTAGTTGGCTTTACAAAATGGGGAAAACCAATTAACCATTTGTTACCCGATTTTTAAAGATTGTGGCTTGTTCGAAAGACATGATTTTCACCTTTTAAATAAAAAATAAGCTGTAAAAGTCCGTTGTGGAAAAAAGAAGTTATGTCCGTTTTAATTTGAAAATCCAAGAAACCCCGTTTTCACTACATTTACCGTTATAAAATGCAAAAAAAAAAAACGAAGTGACCCAAAGAAACCAAAGGTATTTTCGTCTTCCATGGACTCCCACAAAACTGAATATATGCATCAGAACCCCTGCAAAAAATTTTGTCAACTTTTGTAGCACAGTGTAATTGGTAAAATCCTTCAAAATATGTACCGAAAGTCGGGCGGTATCCTTCTAAGGGTGCAATATCAAACGATTCTCGAAAGAAATGTTTTATACACAGTAACTACCAAATTTGAGCAACTTCAGTTGGATAATGTGGCTAAAGCCTTCAATATTTGAATAATTTAAAACAACAGCGAAAACTAATTACCAAATTACCAATGAAAAGGTCATGAGCTTCTTTTCTAAATATAACTTTCGGGGGAACATATTTTCCAGTAATAAAGATACAGTCATTATACTAAAAGTTTTACCCGCAAAACTGTTGGTTCATTTCACCCGCTAAATATTATCTGATCATGTTAAGGCAGGCTTCTTCTACGTCTTAAACCCAAACCATACCTAAAATTTCGCGTCGATCAGACCATCATTGCGCCCTACATAGCCGCAACAAAATCGGATTAAACGCTTGTTTTTGATCCCAAAATATTTCATGATCACCCCCAAAAACTAATCGTTTTTATTCTGGTGGGAGACCGACGTCCATACAATTCGTGACGATTGGTCCACTATTGCGGCCTGCAGTTTGATTAAAATTTTTAGTGGACGGACACACATCTCAAAATCGCTTTATCTCGTCGAGATATGAATTTTGGTATACTACAGTGGGTCTACGACGAATATTTCGCGGGTTTTCTGAAATTCCGGATCTAAAAATGTTTTGTTTGTATACCCAACAGATACCAAATACTGAATTTCAGCCATTTCGTATAGATTCTGTGTCTATAACCTTAAAAGGACGAAAAACGGGAGGTATGTTCTGTGGGGGTTACAGTCAAAAATATTCGATATTTAATTTGTTGGTAACTTTTTGGTAACATTTTCGGAAAATTTTGGTAGACAATTTTTTTACCCGGTGGCAACCGTGTGTGGAATATAAACCAGCCCCGCTCAAAGAGAACAGTACAGAAGAGTAATTAGAAAAAAATATTTCTGCATGTTTCTTTCGATGTATTATCCATTTTGATACATAAGTATCCTCAAAAAAGGATTCCCCTGATTAAACAATTGAAAATTAAAATAAAAAAAAAAAAAAAAACTAAAAAAATATTTGTGAAAATATTCACCGTTCTGAGCAGTTCTGATATAATCGGAATTAGTTTTATTGCGTGCTGCAAGTTTATAAAATGTCTCATGCCGCAAAAAAAAAAAACATGCAAAATTGATGTGTGGCCTGTCCACTTCAAACACATGATAACTAGACAGCGGAATTTTATGCAACCCCTATTTTTGGTCCGATTTATGTAAAATTTTGGGACTGGGCATATTTTTGGCTTCTGATTACATTGCAATCGAAACATATGACATATGCAAAATTATGCAAAAATGTTTGTGTGTACAATTTTTCTGTTTAAAATTCTCTTCAGACCCACAACGAAGACAAAATGCCAAATTTCAGTCATTTCGGTGGGATATTAAGGCCACAACTTTCAAAATACCGAAAATCGAGAGGTACCGTTCTATGAGGGCTATATGAAGACGTGGACCTATGCGGACAGATTTCAGTGGTAAAGTTACATATCCCTGACAAAGACTTAATACCAAATTTCAGCCCTTTCGGTGGGATATTTAGACCACAAATCCTTGAATATATTTTTGCATATGCTCACTTTATGCATATATGTAAGGATATGTCAAAAATATGGGCCTATTTCTTTTTATTTTGTAATAAAACGAGTTTCTGTCTAATCAGATTTTCTCTTCGACCATCCTAACCATATATGCATTTCCATAGGATTTCGCTGTCTAATGATAAATAACTTTCGTATAGAAATTTGAGACAGTTTATTTTATAAATTGTTATAAATGATTAGAAACGGAACAATTTCTTTATTAGCATCCTTCATTCCTTGTTAAATGTTATGCAATGTCTCAATGTCGCAAAAACTTCATACTAACTTGATGTGTGGCCTGTCCACTTCAAACATTTGATAAATAACGGTCTTCTCTTAATAACATTAATATTATGAGTATCATGGGATAGAGTATGAGGTACTCTCAATCTTATAGGAAATTGACGTGTTTATGTTTTCGTGATAATAAACCAGAGATGGAAAGTCTACATTTCAACAACAGAGTAAAGAATAATCAGCCTCAGACTATACAAAAACCAAACCAATAGCAGCAGTGGTAGACCCAAAAGTACTACGAACAAACATATCCCTAATTTTAAAAATAAATAGCATTTTCATGGGTGACAAAAAATGTTGACATTTTTTACGTTTGTGGAGTATGTATTATAAACAGTGGGTCTGGTCTAAAGGCCTGGGTACATAAGCCGCTCGGCTTTCTTGCTTAATTCATTTCTGGTAAAAGACTAAAGACCAAGTTCTACCTAATTGAAATGTGGTTCTGACATTTCTTTATTCCTTTACCAGAAATGAATTAAGTAAGAAAGCCGAGCGGCTTATGTACCCAGGCCTTAATTATTACACTGACATACCCAATCAACACGGTCTACACTAAAATACACTTTTTATATTGTAAGAATACCACTTGAACGGTTTTTTTTTTTTTTAACATTCGGGCCATTATCGAGAGGATTACGGAGAATAAAATTACAGCGTTGTAAATAATACCACAAAGATTGTTAAAAACTTTAGTGTTAGGTGTTTTTGGAACCAAAAATGCTAATAAAACAAAATTAAGTGCGGGAGGGGTGTAGCGTCGTAATAAGGACCTAGAGGACAACCTGCCGAAAAAAAAACAAATCAAAGCGATTTTCCGAAAAATTTTGAACTTTTGAGTGAAAAGTATCTGAAAATGTGGACCCACCAATACATTTCCGTTTTTTTTTTTTTTGCACGGCTAAATATTCTCTTCGACGTTTAGTTATAGTGTGTAACTACTTCCGATTTCGAGGTAAAATATACCACATTACACTATTAAATACTGTCCCTGAGACCTTTGTCTTCATAACATTCGAATATAGCGACCAAATTCCTTCAGACCCTATAAACAATTGTGGAAATTTTATGATATTTCAATAAAAATCTTTTATATGGACTTGAATTCCTTATTATGCTTGGTTTACATTTACGAAATCCACTCGATTTCAACTGTCAAATTCATTGCTTAAACGTCAAATAAAATCCAATGGATTTCGGATGAGGTTTCAATGGACGTATACGCAAAGGAATTGACAGTTGAAATCGAGTGGATTTCGTAAATGTAAACCAAGCATTAGATTCATATTATTTTGATATGTATGTACTTACCTAACCGCAATTCTCCAAAATTACCACAGCCAATTTTTTTACCGACACGAAAATTTGGTCCGACCATAAGGACCCCGGTTGAGGTGCTTACTGATTGGCGGGCGGAATACATATTGCCGGAGCTGACTGCGTTACGTGCAGGAGCTGTGCCGCTACCCCCGCCACCGCCTCCTCCTCCCCCGCCGCCGCCTCCACCGGCTCCGGATGTCCCTGCAGGCTGTGTTCCACCACCACTAAAATATAAACGAAACATCGATGAATAAAAAAAAAATTGAATCGAGAAATTGAAAACAAAAAATAAAAAACAAAAACTAAACAAATTAAAATTACAACAACAAACAATGTCAAATACAATAATAAAGATGTGTTTTTCAAAATCTCCATCACATCTTATACCAATATTTTTTGAATTTTTGCAAAAGTTTAGAAGACATTTTTTTCGTATAAAATATATAACAAAACAAAACTTTCAAACAAATCTCTTAGAAAAAAAACACACACACAGGGACAAACACTTTTTTGACACAAAAACTTTGATTCCCAATCATTTTTTTTTCAAGAATACCCACGTTTTCTTTGACGTTATATTGTTATTATTGCTGTCGCTGCTGGTGTTGTTGTTGCCGCTAAAAACCAATTCTTGTCGCAACATTTAAAAGCAAATTATAACTGCAAAAATTTTGATGGCTGATTTGGTTCTCTAAATAAACTGAAAAAGTGTTTTAATAAATATTTGTACAAACATTTTTCATATCCAATTTTTATTGGGCCTTTTGTCAGCTGTCAATATTGTTTGTTTATTTATAATTCAATTATTGAATTTTGAGAAGGAAAACAGAAAAAAAACAAAATCTAACAGAAAGACACAACAACATTAATATTTTGACAGTTATAACAATGAGTGAGGTGTTTGTTAACTTTAGCAGCAGCATGGTGGAATAATAAGGTGTAGCGCCAAAAACAGCTGATCTTCATACCAGTTGTCAAAATGCGTTATTGTGAATAAAATCACATACAAAATGTAAACAAGAAATTCACAGTAATGCATTATTGTGAGCAAATTTGACGTTTGACATGATTTGATGTAACACCTAATAACAACAACCATATGAAAAATGTGTAAGTGATGCCAAGTTTGTTCTTGAAGTTTTCATGTGGTTGTTGTAACGCGACGCTCAACGGACCGTATGTGCCGCGGCCTTAAGTTATGTAGGAGAGTTAAGCCTAATTTACACTGGACTGGCACCTAAAAAACGGGTTTGCTATAATACCACGTTTGAGGCCGTGACAGAATCAGCCCATGGCTTGCTTTGCTTGTTTTCAAATGTCAAATTACATGGGGGGAACGCCGGCCGAATTGCAAAGAGGCACTGGCATTCCTTTATAATTTGACATTTGGGAAGCAAGCAAAGCAAGCGACGATCGATTCTGTTTCTACCTTTACATCTCAGAAATCGAGTGGATTTCAACTGATCGTGTGTACCCTGCTGAATGTATACGTCAAATGAAAACTCATCTGAAATCCATTGGATTTCATTTGACGTTAAAGCAATGGAATTGACAGTTGAAATCGATTGAGAGAGATTTCGTAAAAATAAACGTACTATAATTGCGGCTTATATCAAAGTTTTAGGTACAATAACAATAAAAATGTAGTCTAATAGTAAGTTTATATTTCTCAAATCGAATGGATTTCAAACGTACTCCAATTCCTTCCGTATTAGTCAAATAAATTCATATCAGAAATCCAATGGATTTTATTTGACATATGCGCTACGGATTTGGCATTTGAAATCCACTCGATTTCGTAAATGTAAATGTACTATAGGGCCAACAGTCATCATACAGTACATTTACATATAAGCGGATTAACTCAACTGTCTAATACGATTTACACCTACGAAAGCTAGGGGGATTTCAATTGTTAATTCTATTGCGTATACGTCAAATAAAATCCACTGGATTTATGTTGAGGGCTTATTTGACGCAAACATTGTATTTTTAGCATATTTTATTATTCTATTAAAAATCCTATATGGTAATCTTACAAACATGGTAATATTACAAAAGAAATGTCAATCCTAGTATTCCTCCAATCCATTCTATTCATGACACAATAATACAGGTACTACGGCAAAAACAGCTGATCTTCATACAAGTTGTCAAATTGCATTATAGTGCGTTTATATATAACCGGATTTAACAAATCCACTGGGTTTCAAATGTCAATTCCTTTGCGTATACGTCAAATAAATTCTCATGAAATTGGTTAACCCGGCAAAAAAACTCTAGTGTAACCGTACTATTATTGTGAATAAAATCACATACAAAATGTAAAAAAAGCAATTCACAGTTATGCATTATTGTGAGCAAATTTGACGTTTTGCACGATTTGATGTAACACCATCTTATTCCACCATGATTCTATTTTAACGAAAATACCTTGACTCTCTCTCTTACCCACCCACCTTGACTCTCACAACAAAAAAATTTCTAATTTATGATTCACAATAAATTCATATATTTATTCTCATGACATTGAACTACTTTTATTTCGAGTGATGTGTTTAGCACTACTAGGGGAAACCCTAAAACAATCAAGTTATGATGATTTTATTTCCTTGCAATCTTAATTTCTAAGACTCATGCAATCCAATACTGCTGCCGAACAAAACTCAAAAGAACTTCTCACTCACAGGTGCATAGGAGAGCTGTCTGTCATTGCTTCCCTTGAATTTCATCAGACCTTTATTGTTATTTGTTGACGTTTGATAGATAGAGGCGTGTGTGTATGTGTTTATATTTTGTTTAATTGCTTCGTAAAATTGCAATTCAATAATGAAAATGTTTCTTCAATGGGTGAACGTATCACTCACATTGCTTCCCCGCCCGCCGTTTGTCAGTCGTCATGAAATCTTACCACCACCGCATTGGGCATTAAGTTTTATGAATTGTATTTTTTGTTGTTGTTGCTACTGCTGCTGCTACATGTCATGTTGCCACGATATAACTTTTGATGACTCATTGCAGTACAGAGCCAGTGAGTGGCAGCAGCAGTAACAGCGGCAATTGCCTTTCATTGTTGTGTTTGTTGTTGATTTACTTGACGCCACCACCACAAAAGTCGACGACTTTGTGTTGTTTTCGGCATTTGTGTGTGTGTTGCGCCTTCGTCACTAGTCGGCAGCAATGTTAACAAAATGCTGTGCTGTTTACACTATGTGTTATCGGTAGGCATATTGTGGTTTATTTTACAGCTGACTTTTTCTCAATGTAAACAAACGTTACACAGAAGTTGACAAAAGTACGTTTACATTTAAAAAATCCATTAGATTTCAATTACCAATTCCATTTCAGATGAGTTTTAATTATTAGCTTTGTTCCTTTACGTTACGATATGGTTAAATAACATTATTTCCCTTTATACGTATTGTACGTATTTAACCGAATTTAACTATCCAATTTACATGGAATTCTTCTGGAATTGATCGTTGAATTAAAAAAATTGTTTCTGATACTAGTACATGAAATTTTCCTCCTAAAACCACCAAGTCTATTGTTGACTTTAAGACAATTGAAATAATCGCAAGACCGAAAAATCGCATTTTTGGTTTTAGACCAAAGTCGAAAAATCCATTATTGCTTTCCATAACCTATCCCTAATTTACGATAAAAATATAACCTCGTATTGAGTGGATTTGTTTCTAATCCGACTTATAGACCATTTAGATATGACATCATTAGCCGGATTTAGCGCATTATCAGGTTTTATTTGCTAAATCCAGCCAAAATCTACCAGATTTCGATACAAAAATAAATCCTCGTATTGAGTGGATTTGTTCTAAATGCGGCATTAAAGTTTTACCAGATTTACCATTTTTAACTCGGAAAGCGTTCCTTAACCCCAAAAAGTAGTAAAACTTGAAGCAAAATTTAAGAGAGAGAATGCCAAAATGGCTTTCTCTCTTTACTACTTTCTGCTCAACAAATTTCGTGGTGTAAAAAGTGGAAAATCTGTCAAACTGTTTTTTTGACATTTATTTGAAAATGAAGGCAAAAGAAAACAACGCGCACTGTCAAAGGAAAATGAAAAGAAATAAAATAAATATAAATTATAAAAAAATTAAACCAATGAAATAAAAAACAGTGAAGTTTATTTTGTTTGTTGTTGTTTTTAAGAAAAAAAAAGAAAACAACGCGCACTGTCAAAGCAAAATAAAAAGAAATATAAATTATAAAAAAATCAAGCCAGTGAAATAAAAAAATAACAAACATTGACATTTATTTTATTTTTTGTTATTAGGTGTGTACGAGATAACTTTCCCAGCAATAATTACTCAGTCAGTTCCAGCGACCTCTCTCAGTGAATTTTACTCTCTCAAGCATGAAAAATTGCAGAAAGTTATCGAACAGCATTTTGCAAAAACTTGCAAGAAAGTCAGCTCTTTCCGAAAATGTATGAAATTTGTTTTTGTTTCTTTTGATATTTTAAACCAAACGGAACAAAAACATAAATTTTAAAATTGCACTTTACTTATTTAATGCTTTAATCCTATCCACAACGCTTTAGAATCTAAAAAAAATGTGCAATTGTGAAATTTTCGTGGTCAAAAATGTTAACATTTCGAATTGTTTACATTGAACAGGTGATTAAAAGTCAGCTGTAGTGGGATTCTGTAACTCATTTTTGCTGTTATCGATAATTGTCGGTAAAATTAAAATGCTTATAATTTCGATAATTAATGAAATTTTTCGGTAAGTTAACGATGAATAAAAAGTAGTCGCTAGCCCATGGTACCATTACAAAGGTAGATGCCTCAGCACAGCTGATCGAATCTAATACCCCGTTTATATAACGGGATTTAACAAACCGACTGGGTTTTAAATGTCAATTCCATTGCTTATATTTCAAACAAACCCTCTCAAAGAAGGTTAACCCTGCAAAAAGCTCTAATATAAACAGCATATAAAACGTCAAAAAACTAGGAATTCGCTGAAAAATCAAAACAAAAAACCATATGATTCGGTAAGTAGGACAAACACAAGCGATAAAAAGAGAGAAGAGACCATTTGGCGAACATTTTGACAGTTTACATTACAAAACAAAAGTTGCTTTGTTGTAGCAATTCGCCGATGCATCTACCTTTGTAATTGTACCATGCGCTAGCCTCTCCGACACAAATAGTGATGCCAACTTTTCTTTATGTTGTTAGTCATACATTTTTCGATTTCATTTTACCGATTTTTGTCGGTAACAGCAAAAATGAGTTACAGAATCCCACTACTGATCAGACTTTCAAATTTTTGCAGGACAAATTTTCCCTGCAAAAATTTGCAAGTTCTCAGTCACAGAACTCTCGCTCTCTTTTGCTGGATAATTTTGTTGTCCAACAGCATTCAGTAAAAATTTGTACGAATTTGTTCAAATTTTTGGGTTATCGTACAGACCTATTGTTTTAGGCATCCATGTTTGTTTGTTTTTTTGACATTGTTGCCACCAGATCTACTATTTTGCGTTCCTTTACTTTAGTTCAAAACTTGTTACGTGAGAGCAATTTTTACAGTTCTCTCTTTTGCTACTTTTACTATTTAAAAAGTAAAGGAACAAAGCTATTGGTATGTTCCCGTACCCACTAAGCGCCGTGAATTTTTTGCGAGAAAACTTAAAATTGTGTACGAAAATTATATTTTTTAAACATTTTTTAATAAATATTTTTGTATTCTATAAAGTATAGTTTTTCTGCAATCTGACATTCTCTTAAAAGTGCCGAAAATTTGTAGGGACGAAATAATATAAGGTGTATTCTTACATGCCGATCCCTTGGTTTTTGACTTTATATGACATTTATGTATGATTAAATTTATATGGCGCATATTTATTTTTTTTTATAAAATTGTTTTATTATAAAAATGAAGATACAATTTTCTTCTTTTACAGAATAACAAAAACAAACAAATAACAACATTGAATTTGTAGCATCAAATCATACCAAACGTCAAATTTGGTCACAATAATGTATTATTGTGAATTGCTTGTTTACATTTTGTATGTGTTTTTATTCACAATAATGAATTTTGACAACTAGCGTGATACCCAGATGTTTTTGTCGCTGCACCTGTATTATTGAGTCGTGATTTGTAGTATGGCTGGGTAGCATCATTACATCTGCGCATTGTGCGTCAAACAGTCAACGATGCCAAACGAAGTTATCTGCAACGGCGGTGTATCTGTTGCGACATGTGGCTGTATTTCGTCGATTGTATTAAGGAATATTTATTTTATAATTTTTTATACCCTAGACATGCGGCAGCGTTAACTTGCATTAACTGCATTAATTCTAATTAATTCGTGCATTATCCACACTTTTAATGCAGAAAATCAAAGGGAATTTTGAATTGAATGATGTAAAAGAGAGCCCATATTCATGTAGGAGAGAGAGCATATTCATGCTCTGAGACACAATTTCCATTGCAAACAACAACAAAACAGTTGTTGAAACAGTCAGCTGTTTCGTAAATGCAGAAACTGTCGTCTGCCAGGGTAAAATTAAATGCAGATCTTAATGCAAATTAACGTTGCCGTCTGTCTAGGGTATTAGGCAATATATGAAATTGTATATAAAAACTGGTTGGAATTTGATGTTTGGCCATGTAGCCAAAGGTATAGAATGTTGTGGCAATTGTAATTCATGTCAGGCATAGGATAAATCATCTTAACGTAACAATTAAGGTGGAAGAGTCAGAAGGGATGAGTTATGTGTAAAAATGACGGCACTGTACATCTCCAGCAATGCATTTTTATTAAAAAAATTGATCATCATAGTAGACAGCGCTGTCAAAATTACGAAATTCGTAAACACACTTTCACACACACTTTCGTAATAAGCGATATATTAACTCATATCTAAACGTGACATTAAAATCCTTATATAAGGGAAGAAAATCAAAATAAAACGTCATAACTCTCTTTGATTACTTTTAAAATTTAGTGTTAAATGCAATTACTTCAACATATTTCCCAAGTAAATCACAATGTGATAGTGTGTTCACATTGAAGAAGAAGAAGTTCCTTTATGACAAATAAATATTAATGTCACTGTACTTAAATAGTAGCAGCGGCAGCTTTGGCATTTTTATTTAAAAATGCCACTGTTCAGAATAACAAAAACAAACCCATCGGTATTCGGTAGTAAAATAAATAGCACAAATTTGCATTAAAAGAGAGTAACAACATTGTATTTTAGTAGGCCAAAAAATGTTGATGTTTTTTTATTTTACAACCTCTATTTAGTATTCATATGAAATTTATGCAAATTAACGATTTAAGGTACAAAATTGTAGGAGTTTTCTTAGAATCGTTTTTAGCAATTCATTTGCATTCTCATTCTCAGCTTTCAATGATTATAATTTCATGAAAATGTAATTGTAGGCGGGGTAGCAGTAGCAACGATTTTTCAATGAGACAATGACAAAATAAAAACGTGGCCTTATTTGTTTGGTATAGCGGCGACAAAAAAAACAAATGTCATTGATAAAAATATGTATAGAAATTATCATAATTGTTATGACATTGATAATGAGGTTGCGACGATAATTTAGATTCTTCTAATTTGGAAGAAAGGGTTGTAGTGAATAAAAAATTTGATCTAACTTTTAGAAACTAAAATGCAAAATTTTTAATATGACATTTCTAATATTTCTTAATAAAATTTCTTAATTCAATCGCATGTCGCTAATAGTACGGTTACATTAGAGATTTTTTGCCGCGTTAACCCACTTCATGAGGATTTATTTGACGTTTGCGCTATGGAATTGACATTTGAAATCCAAACCCACTGGGTTAATCCGGTTAAGTGTAAACGGGATATAAATAAAGTTGTCCGTCCCAATTGGTTAGTCCCGGGCCACACTAAGAGTAATTTCACTGAAATTTTGACATGAAAGTAAAAGAAAATGTAAAATAAAACGGTCTGTTTGTTTCATACGAACATTGCAACAAAGCAAAATTGCAGAACATATAAAATCGTGTACACTAGTTTCTTGAAATTATGCATTTTTCCCAAAAAATGCAAGGTTTCATGTCAAAATTTCATTGAAATTACTCTAGTGTGGCCCGGGACTTAACACATACACCGCCGTTGCTGAGAATGTCGTTTGGCTTCGTTGACCGTTTGACAACACACAATGCCTTGTAGTAATTATGCCACATACCCACACTACAAATTCAATGTATAAACTAGAAATACACTTTTTGATTTTTTTCGAATTGATACAGCAAATAATAGTACGTTTATATATAACCGGATTTAACAAACCGACTGGGTTTTAAATGTCAATTCCATTGCTTATATTTCAAACAAATCCTCATAAAGAAGGTTAACCCTGCAAAAGGCTATAATATAAACATGGCCTAAGACATTTTTATGATAGAAACTCTTTAAATAAAAAATTACAATGCATTACATATAAGATCGTCAAATGAAGTAAGTTGGCAGCACTATTACTTACACAACTATTTTCGCAAAATTATGTCGTTAAGTAATAGTACGTTTACATTGAACAGAATTTAATAAATCCAGTGAATTTATGTTATTTATTATATTACATATAAATAAATAAATCCTCACAGCGTAGGTTACCCATGGAAAAAGGTTTAATGGAAACTATAGCATGTTTACATTACAGCATAGAATCGCACTGCACGATAACAGCAAACGCCTGACATAAGCCGCATATACACTCAGTGCAAGCCAAAAGGGGACAGTACTCAAACTTCATTTGTAAACCAAATAAATTAAAAGCAAAAACAAAATTGAAAACTTTTTATATGGACTTTTATTATATATATTCTAAACTAAAAAAAAAACAAAAACCAGAATTGAAATTCATTCATTATTCAAAATGTTGTATTAAGCCTTTACCTAATTAACTGCGTGTTGCGTGTGCGTTCAAAAAAAACAAAAACAAAATACATGTATTTGTTTTTGTTGTCAATTTGAAATACATGTATTTTGTTTTTGTATTTTTGAACGCACACGCAACACGCAGTTAATTAGGTAAAGGCTTTAAAAAAAAAAAACATAAAATAGTCAATAATTCATCCGCAAGCCAAAATGGGACAGTTTATACTTTTTCAAGTTTTAAGTGATTTTTTATAAACTAATAGGCAATATGTAATCCGTTATTCTTTTTCACCATTTTTAATCGTTTTGGAACAGATTCGACCAATCTTTTACAGTAGTCAGGTGGTATTTTTCCCCATTCTTCGAAAAGGACCCTTTTTAGTTCAATTCTGTTGGAAACCCCGCGTTCATTAACTTTTTTCTTCAAAAAATCCAACAAGTTCTCAATGGGATTAATGTCTGGACTCTGGGGAGGTGTATCCATAACAAGGGGAACATTGTACAGCAGCCAAGAACGAACTTTATACGCCTTGTGCTTGGGATCGTTATCTTGGTAGAACTGCCAGCCTTCGCTAAGACCCAATTTTTCCACAATTTTTGGTATATTGTCCTTTAAAATGTTTAAATACATTTTTTTGGTCCATGATTCCATCAATAAAATGCAACATTCCTGGCCCTTGAGCCCCATACCCCATACCAGAACCACCGCCGTGCTTAACCGTCGGTTTTAGATTACATAAACGAAGCTCTTAATTTTTTCTTCTCCACACTATAGGTTTGCCATCTGACCCAAAAACGTTAAATTTACATTCATCTGTAAACATAACGTTCTTCCAGAAAGAAAAATCTTTCATTTCATGCTCTTTTGCGAAATTGAATCGAATTACTCGGTTACGTGGGTTAATAAGAGGTTTCTGCCGTGCTCTTCTTCCATTAAAACCAGCTCTGCGTAGCACATTGCGTACTGTATTCTCACAGACTTTTTTACCTAACTCATTTTGTGATAAGGAAGCAAGTTTTGGCGCACTTAAAAATGGATTTGATTTTATTTTTCGTACGAGAAACCGTTCTTCGGCTTCAGTAAAAATTTTGTTATGGGCTTTTTTTGGTTTATTTTGTATAATTTTGGAGTTTCTATAGCGTTTAATGATATTGTAAACAGTTGAGTGGCTTCGAATAACCATTTTGGCAATGTCACGAACAGATTTGCCATCTTCTGCATGTTTAATAACAAGTTTTCTAACTTCTATTCCAGTTTGGACACCTCGTCCAGATTTCGCCATTTTTGTTGTTATTACACCGTGAAATGCGCACTAAATTGTAATTTAGGTGTTCCCCACAATTGTGTAAGTAATCACAGTGAAGTAACAACACACGCATATACAGCGTTGTAATATTAGGGATAAGTGTTGCCCTCTGTCCCATTTTGGCTTGCACGTTTATTTTTGGATGTTTTTACATTGTATCCTATACTTATTTATTATATTTAATTATATCTAAATGTTTTTGTATTTTTTTAATGTTGACATGATAGACATTTAAAATGTATATTACATGTTAATCTAATACAAATAGTTTAGAGTTTATTTAACTTTATAAACAATTTTTCACCCTGTCCCATTTTGGCTTGCAGCAAGTGTACAATAAAACTGTTTTAATAAAACACGTAATTTATGTTGACACTTCCATTGATTATCTGTCAACCAATTGAAGTATTTGACCAAAACCCTTGTTTTGGAGCCAATGTAAATTGGGTTTGCATTGAATTCGACTCTTTTATTTATTTGGACGTTTTTTTTTTGTGAAGCATTTAAAATTTCTTCAGAAATTTACAGCCCAACAAAAGAAAACCAAAAATTGACAATCTTGAATGAAAATAAATCGCCACATTTCTTCTATGTACCATAGTACCTACTACTTAAGAGATATGATTCATCATGCAACCAACCACCAAGCACCAACAAAACCTTTGTTAAAAGATAGAGTTAATTTTTTTTCTTTCATTTGTATTTTATATGTTTTGCCTTTGTTGTGGCGTTTTTAAGATTTCCTCTTATGCATACACACACACACACATAGTTAGTTTGTGATCAATGACCCACCGGCCACCAAAAGCAAACTGACGACGACGACGTTGAAACGGATCGCCGGGTTATGAATAAACAATAACAACCACCACACAATAAAACAATGCAGACAACATTAAGAAAAGAAAACCGGTATTTTAATTTCATAAAAACAACAAAGGAGAGAAAAAACCAAAACATATGTACGAAAAAATGAAAATAAATTATTGACAACCAACAGCTGTCAATATTGTTTAATATATTTTCATATAGAACAATGTCTTTATTGGCGACATATAAAGTTGTTTTGGGTCAAAATGGTAGAATCTGTTTCAAATATTGCACTCAAATTGATTTAAATTTAAACAATGTGCTTAATTTAATCGTTTAAACATTAATTAAACTAGAGCTTCTTTTCATGATAAACTGTTTCAACTACTCTATTTAACCGAAATACCTACATACAAAAGAAATTTATATTTTATATATTAATATATTCAATATAGAGTCGCCGTTATGGTGCTTAAGAGCGTAAATGTAAACATAGCATAAGAAAATGTCAAGTTTGTTACGAAAATGTCAAGTTTGTTACGATTTAATATAGAGAATTTGAGGTGTGACTAGACCCCTTTATTATCGGTTGCGTTGTATCAGTTGTGAGCATGGTACAAATACACAGGTAGCCGCATCGGCAATTGTTGGCAACATAAGATGTCAAAATTTGACATCAATTCAATGGAATTGACACATTAGCTCCGTTCCAGTACTTTTTTAATGGAAAAATGTGCAAAAGAGAGAACCGTCAAATGTACGGGAACGGAAAAAATGGCAGAAACGTCAAAAAAGTGGAACAAATGTCAAAGTCGCCGTGTCAGCCAATCGGAAGCCGGCAAACATGTTGCACATTTTTGCTCGCTCAAATTTGTCGTGTAAAAAGTTTTTAAAGAGAGAGCCATTCAGCGCCATTTTTGTTCAAAGAGAAGTGAACATTTTGCAACTTTTTTGGTGTACGGGAACGCATTTCGGGGAAAAATGTTCAAAATGTGTTAAATGTGTAAAAACTTTTTAGTTCTGGAATGACGTTATTATGTTACCATCAGCTGGCATGATAATGCTACCTGTATTATTGTACCATGGTTGTGAGCAAGGCACAGTAGTTGCCACATTTGTTGTGCAGTGTCACCACTTCTGCTGCACAACAATTAACATTTCTTTAGACCGTGTTTAGACATTCAAATAGGAAAGAAAATTTCTCAATTTCTTTTAAAATTTTCTTGTTGTTTAGACACGGAAATCACGTTTGTGACAATTTTATAATATTTCTTATTCTTCTTCACACTCATTTTCTCATTGCGCCGTTCAAAAACAAGCCAATTGTATACGAAGAAAAACGAAACAAAACAGAATTTGCCAGTACAGAGGTGTGTGTACCCCCTCTTATCCCTCTCTACTCCCTCGCCCATAAACTCAATTTTCTTTCCCATCAACTTTCCCTGTATAAACCGGGACTTAGTACAGTTATGCCAACTGACGTGTGCAAAGGCACATTTATAGAAGGTAGAATTCATGCATTATCCACATTCTTAATACACAAAATCAAACTGAATTTAGGTATTTTAATATGGCAATACTGTAAAAGAGAGCCCATATTCATGTAGGAGAGAGAGCATATATATGCACTGAGACACAATTTGCATTGCAAAGAACAACAAAACAGCTGTTTACCAGCAGTCAGCTGTTTCGTATATGCAGAAACTGTCGTCTGCCAGGGTAAAATTAAATGCAGATCTTAATGCAAATTAACGCTGCCGTCTTGTCTAGGGTATTACCGACAAATGTCGTTAATTACCGAAGTTATAAAATTTAAAGAATAAAATATAAATATAATAACTTAAACAATTTTATCAACCAGTGTAATAAGAACAGTTTTTTATCTGGTTGTGTCCGTTTTTCACATTTATCCACAATTTCAAATGTCAATTTGCCATATGTCGTCCCAGTTTCTATTTTCATTAAAAAAACACAACAAATAACTTTCCCATCTATCACTTTTATATATGAATGTAAATGTAGCTATATTATTATGTTAATTTAATACAAAAACGCATCTTATTAAGGCGTTAGAGGTAAAGTAGTACAACATTTTTTTTGCACAACTTTCCTTTAGTTGGTGTGGTTGGCTGACTGGCGGCAGGCGACAATATATGGTAAACACACCGCCACGGTATGTGGTGTTGGTTTGGCCCCATATGTTCACCCCTTTTTGCTAATTGTCGACAAAACTTAGTACTAATATGGCAGTGTTGCTGTTTATTTTATTGTTGTTGTTCCTGTTATTATTATTATCCAATGTTCCGATTATGACAGCCACCACCACCAAAACAAAGTGGTAGATTATACAATCCAAAACAGAAGAAAAGAAACTAAATAAAAATATATTTTGCGGCGCCAGACTTAAGTTTTAATTTGGTTTGCCTTGGTAGTGGTGGTGCGTGTGTGTTTGGAATGAAAAAGAAAGTGAAAATAATTTCTAATGTCTAACTAATTAGTGAAAAAGTTATACTTTGTTATTTGGTCTTCTTTGGTTTTAGTTTTAATGGTTGCTTTGTTTTTGCAATGAAATATGTGCGAATATTTAGGTATATTTTGTTTAGGTGTTTATTACTTAATTTTGTTATTGGCTAAATAATCTTATTATTAACATTACGCAAGTAATTACTTAGGAATTAACTGCGACTCTCCCACTCTCTAAGATGACGCATCTCTTTTTCTGTTGAAGATAAACTGTTGTCAATCTAACAGTACGTTTAGACTATGCTTGATTAAACAAATTCAGTGGATTTATGTTGTCATTTTCATAAAATCTTTCTCAAATAAATCGAGATAATGCACTTAATCATTGTATAAGTGTAAACCCTAATGCTTGGTTTACATTTATGAAATCCACTCGATTTCAAATGTCAATTACCTTGCGCATACGTCAAATGAAAACTCATCTAAAATCCATTGGATTTCGTTTGACGTTTAATCAAAGGAATTGACAGTTGAAATCGAGTGGATTTCGTAAATGTAAACTTACTATAACAGGCGTTTAATGCTCTTTAGGAAAATCCTCATTTTAGTTGACGAATTTTCAAAATGTAGGTTTCCGTAGATTGAACAAGTTAACACCACCGCATTAAATTTATCAATGTAGAGAACCCTGCTTTCATGGAAAACAAAGATGTCAATATTATAAGATAGGAAAAGTCAATTGTGAAAAATTAACTGTAGAGGGAGTTAACCTCTGTTGCTACGATATCATAGCAACATTCTGTTAAACGAAAACTGTTACTCATTGGAATATTGACAAGAAAAACATTAAAACTCAAGTTTGACGGCATTCGCTTTTGATTTTTTCATTAAATGAACAATAAAAAAAAGAAAAGAAATAAATTTCAGCCACAAAACACGACGTTAATGTTTTCTGCCGCGAGAAATGGGAATCAAAAACGATTGGCATTGCTGTTATCAATTCCAGTGAGTTGTGTAGCCATCTGTAACCAAAATGTGGAACTATTAGCATATGTTTTTGGAAAATGCATTTGTTCGGGTCTTTATTGCTATACGTCTTTGGAGAGAGTTGAAATAGGGATCTCTACATCCATTCAAATTAACAATTAATGAAGCGGCCTGGTCACACATTGAACTAATAATGTACAAAGAAGAATTATTATAGTATTTTGTCAGATGACGCACACAAATTAAACAATCTTTGTGAGTTATTGGTCAATTTTGAATAAAAACGAATGTAAAATCAAAAATTTCATAAAAAAATATGATGAACTGTTAACTCGACTGTCAACAGCTGAAATAATTTTGGCTCTCATGTGCCCACATATCTGAATTTCGTTAATTTGAAATGCCAATGTAATGCTTGCTTTAAATTTACGAAATCTACTCGATTTCAACTGTCAATTCCATTGCTCAAACGTCAAATGAAATCCAATCGATTTCAGATGAGTTTTCATTTGACGTATACGCAAAGGAATTGACATTTGAAATCGAGTGGATTTCGTAAATGTAAACAAAGTATAAGACAATTCCCCAAAATTTTGCAAATTTTAGCACAGAGAACATAATTAACATATTGAATCTGAATCTTGAAGTGATTGTAACAACAATAACAATAAACAAAGAACCCATATAGCATTGTAATACTAAAGCTGTAAAAAGAGCTGTAAAAATGTAGATCTAAAACAGGTTTCTTGAAAAGTAAGAAAAAAACAATCGCAAAAAAAGGCACAAAGAGAAAACCACAGGATATTTTATATTTTATTTATTGCAGTTAAATCGTTAAGAAAGCGGATATCTTTACAACAACAAAAAGTAGTACAATCTCAAAATACAAACAAAAAATCAAACAAACATTGGGACAACATATTAATGTATGTGTATATCAGCCAGACAGAAACTGGTATTAAAACCGAAAAAATACACGGCAAATAAAACCATAACTCTGTTTTTTTTGAACAGTTTGGATTGTGTATTGTAGGAAAGAAGAAGAGGAAGAAGAAAAAGCAGGATTTTCACTATTGGCAGAAAACCACAAAAGAAAACTTAGCCACAACCAACCAACCAGCCAGTCATTCAGCCACATGTTCTTGTTTTGTGTTTTGTTGTTGTTGCTATGCTTTATGTACATATTTAGTTTGTTTTAGAGGCCGACAAACTTAGCGAACCATAAAGACAGCTGAAAAATTGTAACTTTAAAAAAACTAGGAAAAAAACAACAAACTCACAAAACTCGAAACAATTGAACTTTACCAAGCCATACATCCATCCACCAGCAGCCAGGTAAAACTAGTTTTCTTTACCTTTCGTTTATAATTTGAACTTTTTTCCCCATTTTTTGTGTAGTTGTTGTTGTTTTTGCTTTAGCAAATAATAAAGTAACCAAGAATTACAATATCCAGAAGACCAGTTCCCGCCGTGTTGACAAGGTAACAGAAAACTACCGGTACTTGTTAAAGTGTTAGTAGACGGACATTATCAACTGAACTCTGCTGTACTACTGCTGTGTGTGGTGTTTGTTGCTGTATGTAAAGTTCATAAGGGGCAACACCACCACCAACGACATCATAATGATAATGAGGTTATTTGGTGCTCTATATGGCTGACGAATTTCTCGGTAAGCTGTGGTGTAAACACGTGTGTTGTTTTGGGTAATGAACCCAATTGTCATAGTTGTTATTACACAAATTTCTTGGTATTTGGATTAAATAATTTGTGTGATACGGTTGGTGAGGTATTATGGTGGGTGGCAGCATTATTATATTTTTGTGGAAAGTTCTCATTATGAAAACAAAACCAAATAATAAGTTTAAACAAGTCTAAAATGTGGTAACTGTTTAACCCTCTAACCGGCAAGCCCGCCTTTAGACGGGCCGCACTAAATTTGTTGCTATGCAGCTCTGTTTGTTAAAAATTCCGTTCTAACGGTAAATATCAGTAGAGAAACAAATGATGATCATACTGAAAAAAATTGCATTGAGCACCTGTTAGTTGATTTCAAACTATTGAGTGTCAAAGTCAAATTTTAGGAGAAATGCGTAAAATAATTACTTTTGGAAAAACACGTGTTTTGTAAAAAGTGTAAAAGCGTATTCATTCTCAGTTCGGAAGTGAAAAAATTATTTTCGTATAGGTAGGTATATATTCTTTTGTGTGCAAAGTGTTTTGAATCAATATATTGACGAAATTAGCGTTTAATCGGCGAAAATTGGAAACCGCCTAAAGGCGGACCTGCCGGTTAAAGGCAAATTTTTCGTACACACTGATATAATCCATAGAGTCCTTTATTTCATTTTTCTGTAAACATTGTTTGTTTTCAGACTCATTTTTTGGGTTTAAGCAATAATTTAGAGGCTTAAAAATGTACTCAATTAAAAAAATTAAATTTTCGGAATTAACTGACGAGGAAATTGAAGCGTTAATGGCTGATTCGGTGGATGGCGCAAACTCAGAAGACGATTTGCACTTTGATGATGAGGATTTGGAGGACGTTCAATTACCAAAATTTAACTCTGCTGAATTAGAAGAGCGGGATAATGCAGGCAACAACGTTTTGCTTTCTGAGGTAATGAGTGTTTCTCAAAACTCAGAAAACAACCTGCAAGAAAACAACAACCACGTTGTGTGTTCGGAAGAGTCTCCACTGTCAACAAATAGAAACTCAGAAAACAATCTGGCAGAAGAGAACAAAAACGTTGTTGGTTATAAATCTCATATGTCAACAAATAGGAAAACAAAGAGAGCAAGATCTCCTCTACCAGAAGTTGAAGCTGGTGAAAGTTCAATAGTGTCTAATGCAGGTGGGTTTTATGGAGATGTGAAAGATATTTCTCCTCAAAATCCGGAGTTCAAAAAGAAAAAAAACATTTCTTGAACTTGAAAAAAAGGATATAGCTTTTCAAGGAGAAAAGAAACTCCCACAAGAATTCAAAGAACTCACTACACCATTCCGTTGTTTTACATATTTTTTCAATGATGAATTACTTAGTGAAATTGTATATCAGAGCAACCTATATGCAAAACAGCAAGATATTTCCACAAACTTTCAACTAACAACGTCCGACCTAAAAAAATATATTGGAATTTTGATATATATGTCTGTGTACCGATACCCCAATGTTGAGAGTTACTGGTCCAAACATCCATTCGAGCCAATTCAAAACGCAATGACATCCAAGCAATTTTTTCCATCAGAAAATATCTTCACTTTAATGACACCACAAAAATGAAGAAACCTCATGATGACGGATATGACGATCTGTTCAAAATTCGACCAATAATTGAGAAACTCAACAAAAAATTTGATTCCGTACCAAAATCGCCTCGGTTGTGCATTGATGAACAAATGTGTTCAACAAAAATGTTGACAAAATTTCGGCAATATATGCCCGCAAAACCACACAAATATGGGCTGAAACTGTTCGTCCTTTGTGATTCTGATGGCTTTTCGTACAGATTCGAAGTATACAAAGGAGTTGACGACAACGAAGTACTTCCTGGCACCCCTGATCTAGGTGCAACATCCAATGTAGTCATAAGACTGTCAAACACAATACCAGATTTCAAAAATCATATTTTGTATTTCGACAATTTTTATACCTCTCTGCCACTTCTTGTTTATTTACGTAGCAGGGGAATTTTTGCCTTAGGAACTGTACGTCCTAATAGGATACCTAACTGCAAATTTACAAAGGAAGTGGAATTAAAACACAAGGAACGTGGATACTCAGAAGAGTTTGTTGGGCGTGCTTTTGGTGTAGACATATCCTCTGTCCAGTGGAAGGATACAAAATATGTTCGATTAGTATCCACGTATGTTGGAATTAAACCTTTTAAAGAACGGAATAGCAATTCACAACCATTTAAAATATGCCGCTATGATCGGAAAAATAAATCGTACGTCGATGTAGAGTGTCCGTATATAATAAAAGAATATAATCGACATATGGGTGGTGTTGATTTGATGGACAGCTTACTTGGTCGTTATCACATCAGAATGAACACAAAGAAATGGACTCTGCGTTTATTTTATCACTTGATTGACATGTCATTAGTTAACTTATACCTTCTTTACCATCGTGTTCATCGAATTGACTGTAGCGATCCTATGCATAAAAAAATAGCAGATTTTCGAAGTGGCTGATGTACTTTGTCGTTATGAAAATCCAAGCACCAAAAGAACTTCTGGCAGGCCCCAGGGCATAAGTCCACAAATTTCAAAACCCAAGAAATCGTATGGTCCACCAGATGATGTCCGTTTTGATGGGATTGGACATGTACCTGATATTTTAGATCGCAGTGGTAAAAAAGTATGCAAACTACAAGGATGTAAGTCAGAAACACAAATGTATTGCACCAAATGTAAATTAAATCTATGTTTATCAAACAATAAAAAATGTTTCCAAATTTATCATAAAAAAGAATAAAAAATAAAGATAAGAATTATAAGTTACAACATTCTTTTACTACGATTTTTATTACGTTACCAGGCAGGTCCGCCTTTTGGCGGTCGACACATTTTCTCGCATAGACGATCATTTTTAGAAATGTTTCAGCTTTTACTATTAACATAAGTTTTATTTACCCAAAATCTACCAAAAAATAATTTTTTTAAGTAAAAAAAAAATTGGCCGGTTAGAGGGTTAACAAATTCTGCCATCAAAATGTTACTTACTAAATGTTACTAACTGGCCAAGATAATATCCAGCAGTATTTAGAAAATATCTCAAATCGGCATTAAAGGACATTATCGTAATTTCCTAAAGAGGGGAATACTTAGTTTTGTTTAGCCGCCTGTGGAAAAAGTCTTTATATATGAATTAATGAATGTGGCAGAGTTATTGAGATGTCGCTAATTCTATCTAGAGAAACCTATACATACATATATTAACACTTATCCATTTTTCAGTATTTATACAAGCAGCTTAAAACTAAAGATAATCTGTATTCTTTCATTTATTTTCACATTTATTTACAAAATGTCAAAAAAAAAGCCTTACAAATATGTAACAACTTGTTGCAATCTAGGGAACCCTATAACTAATGTATGAGGAGAAATTTCGCAAACATATATACAATGTTATTTTTGAATACATTAATTAGATTCAACGTGCGACCAGGCAGCTTTATTAACCGATAATTTGAAAAAAATAGAGAACTCGAATAAATCTCCGCATACAATGAGATTTCTGTTAACATTCGTTTGATTCGACGTGTGACCAGGCAACTTTATAAATAGTAATGTAAAACAATTTTAAGAACCGTCCCTGTGTTGCTGTATAACAGATCATCGCCTCCTTTAGGTAAGTCAGTAGTACAATTATATATTTGATGTGTGGCCAGATTGCTTTATGAATGCTAATTTTTTAGTCCTTTAACTCTATCTAACTTTCTCATCTGACATAAGTTTTTAAGTTGCTTGCATGCTTAATTCAATGTGTGGCCAGGTAGCTTTATAAATCATTAGGTTTGTAACAATCTAGAGAACCCTATATCTAACGGCGTCAAAGACATAGAACTGTAAAGACTGGAAAAGATGAAAATGCACAAATGTTTATGAAACAAAGTATATAAACATTTTACCAGTAACAGGGGTATGTTAATGACAAAAACCCCATTAAAGCGCAATTAGGCTTACACAAATTGTAGGAAAGCAAAATGTTGGACTCAGGATTGTATTCAATAGCAGTTCCCAGTTCATTGAATATGAACTTGGCGGTTAAAAACGCCTGAAATGGTTAACTACTTAACAGAATTTTGTTATGATATCGTAACAACAGAGCTTAGCTCCATCTATCCACAAATGTTAACAATTGAGTTTTCCAATCTTTATGTATTTAAATCTTTGCGGCGTTTGCATTAGAATTGCATTAAAATGCGGTGCCCACTGTAGCTCGAAAACGGATGATCCGATCTTCATATGTTTTTGTGGGATTATTGTATATATAACAAGTAAAAAGTCGTTAAGTTCGGCCGGGCCGAACTTTTTATACCCTCCACCATAAAATAGTCTTAATTAAAATGGAATAATTAGGGTCCTTTCACAATTTTAGGTGGAACAACTTTTCGACAATGGATAGACTCCTACTGCCTCCCAATATTGCTTAAATTACACTGTGGACACAAATGTTGGGGCAGAGATAAAAACCCCGAAGGACAGATGCGCCGTGAGTCGAACTTCCGCGTTATGGCGTGATGAAGTTTTTGCAAGAGACCCTGTAAGCCATCATGAATTAGCATTATATCTTTGTTTGTTGTTTTTGTAGAGCACTTAAGCAACAGTGAAAAAAGATATAAAGCTAATTCCTGATGGCCCACAGGGTCTCTAACAAAAAGTTCATCACGCCATAACGCGGAAGTTCGACTCACGGCGCATCTGTCCTTCGGGGTTTATAATATACTCACCAAGGCCTTTCTTCCCCAAGAGGAATTTTCCGTGCCCCAGACTTTCACCTCAATTTTGTTGCACAGTGTTATCTAATCTAATCTAAAAAATGGGTTCAGCTAGGTGAAAGGTACCACCTACGGGGCTATATCAAAGAGTCAACCGATCTTTAAATTTTTTGGCGGAAAAGTTTTATAGCTGCAGGGAACTTCAAGAGTCCAATTGAGGGTAGTTTCATCAAAACAATGTAGACCCTCAAAAATGGACCCATGTTGACGAATTTTAGTGAAGAAATTTCGTGGCCACTGAAAATTCCCGAAAATCGAGAGGTACAGTTATATGGGGGATATGCCAAAACATGGACCTATGTATATTGACGATTATTTTTGAATAGACAAAATTGTAGCTAAAATTCTCAAAATACCGATCATTACAGCTAGTTCGGTTAAAAATTGCGGCTAAAATTCTCAAAATGCTATACCAAAACATGGACCTATATTGACGATGTTTCGTTGGAGATGTTTTATGACCACTGAGAACTTCAAATTCCAGCTATTTCGCTTAAAAACTGTAGCTAAAATTCTCAAAATACCGAAAATCGGGAGGTACCGCTATATAGGAGCTATACCAAAACATGGACCTATGTTGACGATGTTTCGTGGAGATGTTTCATGACCACTGAGAACCTCAAATGTCAAATTTATATACGTCCGTTGGTTTCAATGGTTACACAGCGAATGACGCTTCTTTATTTCTCATTCTCTTACTTCACTATTGTACATACATTTTATCTCAACTTATCTAATTTGTTTATCTTATCTGAATGCAACTATGTGTTTAAATACAACCATGTGTGTGAATACGACTATATGTTTCGCTAAATTTATTGGGTGTGTTCCTGATTCTGCTACAAATTACAGCTAGTTCGGTTAAACATTGTAACTAAAATGCTCAAAATACCGAAAATCGGGAAGTACGGTTATAAGAGGGCCATACCAAAACATGGACCTATGTTGACGATGTTTGGTAGAGATGTTTCATGACCACTGAGAACCTCAAATGTCAACTTACAGATAGTTCGGTTACAAATTGTGGCTATAATTCTCAAAATACCGAAAATCGGGAGGTACCGTTATATGGGGGCTATACCAAAACATGGACCTATGTTGACGATGTTTGGTGGAAATATTTTATGACCACTGAGAACCTCAAATGGCTAATTACGGCTAGCTCGGTTAAAAATTGTAGCTAAAATTCTCAAAATACCGAAAATCGGGAGGTACCGATATATGGGGGCTATACCAAAACATGGACCAATGTTGACGATGTTTGGTGGAGATATTTCATGACCACTGAGAACCTCAAATGTCAAATTGCAAATAGTTCGGTTAAAAATTGTGGATACAATTCTCAAAATACCAAAAATCGGGAGGTACCGTTATATGGGGACTATACCAACACATGGACCTATGCCCATATCCTTTGGGATATAAGTTTGTCGATCACTAGGAACCCTAAGTGCCAAATTATAGCTAGTTCGGTCTGCAAATGTGGCGAATAACGTCAAAATACCTCAAATCCGGAGGTACCGTTATATGGGGGCTATACCAAAGAGTGGACCGATATAGCCCATCTTCGAACTTGACAATGCCTATGGAAAAAAGACCCTCGGGTGCAAAATTTCAGCACTCTATCTCAGTTATTACGGACACTAGAGTGATTACAACCGACGGAAATGGCTAGATCGTCTTAGAATTTTATCCTGATCAAGAATATATATACTTTATAGGGTCGCAAATGATTAGTTCGATGTGTTACAAACGGAATGACAAACTTAATATACCCTTCATACTATGGTGGAGGGTATAAAAAGCGAGAGACTTTTAAAAAAATTGACTGATTTATGGCGAGAAATCTATCAATTTTTTAGTAAAAATCGAAATTTTAGCTTTGACAGTTCTCATTTTTTTAGCTTGATATTTCGTTTCGCTTTTTTTCGAATATTTTTTGTGAGTTTCTTTGCAAACTGTTATAGTATTGTCTGTTATCTGTCATTCCACGCTTAAAAAGTTCATTTGACCTATGCATTTCCTCGCAATTGGCCTAACCCTTTTTGTAATTTTCAACTTTTGATGAAAAATTTAACCCACATAAAGCCACTGGTCGTTTAAACGCCACAAAAAATGGTTGCAAAAATTGACGTAAAACTCTGGTTTTTCCTAATATTTTTGTGTTTGATTTTTGATAAAAGTTTAATCATAAATGTTAGAAACATATAAAGTCAGGGATTTGTTAGGAATATAGTAAGAGTATTTTCTCTATCAAAATTTAAACCTAGCATTAGAGTACAAATTACTAGAGTTGGGCAATCTCGTTCAATTGAACGATCCGGATCACTATCTCGTTCAATGGACACCGGTAATTTCTTTGATAAAACTGCGTATACTTAATTTCAAACGTAGGTTTTTATGATGTTACTCATTCGTCTTTGAACCACTCGATTTCAACTGTCAATTACATTGCTCAAACGTCAAATAAAATCTCATCTGAAATCCATCGGATTTCATAAATGCAAATCAAGCATAATAGGCCATTTAAATATGAGTTCATTAACCAGATTTAGCGCATTATCAGTTTTTATTTGCTAAATTCGCTAATCTACCAGATGTACCATGCATAAATGTTTTTAATCCGGCATAAATCCTCATATACAACTCTGTTTGTTGCAACATGTTACTAAAAATGTACCGAAAGTTGCTAGTATTTCACGTGTAGTTTGTATACATTTTACTAAATAATGTCAAATGCTCTAACAGAAATTAAAAGAAGGCCAAGCAACATCAAATTTTCAACGGTGGCAAAATACCCCTCAGTAATATTGGCGACGTTTCCTGAGTATATCAGTCATGTGGAACTTCTCTACAAGTGGTGTCTTTAGAGATCCGCAAACGTCTATATTTGCGATGACAAAAGAATGCAATGTACTTTTTTTTTGCTGTGTATAAACAAAAATCAGCTGATTGCCATTTAAATTCTCCAAAAGGTATATCTAAATGCCGTGAGATTTGTTCTGGATTTATTAAATCCGGTGAAGGATTTATGAGTAGTCTAAATCAGGCATAATAGTAACAACGCTCTATTCATAGGTTCGATGTGTGACTAGACAACTTTATAAATCGTTATTTATACACCCAACTCTTTCTCATATTACAAAAGATGTATACAAGTTTCCTCTAAATATGTTCGATTCGATGTGTAGCTAGGCAGCTTCACAAATGTGTTGACCTGTAGCAATCTAGAGAACCCTACATGAACCCGCTCCAAAGATGTCAATATTATAAGATAGGAAAAGTCAATTGTGAAAAATTAACTGTAGAGGGAGTTAACCTCTGTTGCTACGATATCATAGCAACATTCTGTTGAACGAAAACTGTTATTCATTGGAATATTGACAAGAAAAACATTAAAACTCAAGTTTGACGGCATTTACTTTTGATTTTTTTTATTAAATAAACAATAAAAAAAGTAAAGAAATAAATTTCAGCCACAAAACACAACGTTAATGTTTTCTGCCGCGAGAAATGGGAATCAAAAACGATTGGCATTGCTGTTATCAATTCCAATGAGTTGCGTAGCCATCTGTAACCAAAATGTGGAACTATTAGCATATGTTTTTGGAAAATGCATTTGTTCGGGTCTTTATTGCTATACGTCTTTGCCCGCTCATTGGAGGAGATACTTTCAAAGACGTATAGCAATAAAGACCCGAACAAATGCGTTTTCCAAAAACATATGCTAATAGTTCCACATTTTGGTTACAGATGGCTACGCAACTCATTGGAATTGATAACAGCAATGCCAATCGTTTTTGATTCCCATTTCTCGCGGCAGAAAACATTAACGTTGTGTTTTGTGGCTGAAATTTATTTCTTTACTTTTTTATTGTTTATTTAATAAAAAAAATCAAAAGTAAATGCCGTCAAACTTGAGTTTTAATGTTTTTCTTGTCAATATTCCAATGAATAACAGTTTTCGTTCAACAGAATGTTGCTATGATATCGTAGCAACAGAGGTTAACTCCCTCTGCAGTTAATTTTTCACAATTGACTTTTCCTATCTTATAATATTGACATCTTTGCTCTCTCTCATCATATTTCTCATAGAAATGTCAAATGAACTTTCCTAGAATAGGTTTTTACTGAAAATTGGTCACTTACTCGCATATTTTTGTGGATTTTTCCACGCTTTCATTTGGTCTATGCCTTTCCACGCATTCATTTTAAAACGCAAGCAATTCAAAAACATCTACTTTTTGGTAATTTTGAAAAATTTGAATATGTCGTTGTTTTCGGAATTTTTAAGAGAAGATGGGGCCTTCTCTTAAAAATGCCGGGAACCTATATTTTTTGGAGAAAAGAGGTATTTTTTAAAAAAGGCTTAGAAAGTTTAAAAAATATAATTTTCATATAAAAAAATTTAAGTTTTCTCGCAAAACAAATTCTCGGTGCTATGTGGGTTCAAATAGATTTTCTTCAAAATTGGTCAATTACTTACGAAGTCTGTTTAATTTCTGGCTATAATCTTACAAAATTCTAAAATAATTATTCTATGTACATTTATAGTTCATCATGTGGCCAGACCACTTTATAAGTTGTTAATTTACAACGATCTAGAAACTCCTACATCGTCGAACAAAAGAAATCTAACTTAGGCCGCCATCAGACCACCTGCTTTTTCACATGTATGGGATCAGCTGTTCTGTATATTAGTATACCCAAAGTGACTACATACATGTGAAAAAGCAGATGGTCTGATGGCGGCCTTATTTTCTTTGATTGATATACATATATATTAGAAATGTATGTCCCGGTCCACACTAGCGTGAATTTCATTAAAAAATTTCATGAAATAAGGTGTTCTTAAATCGAATTCCCCACTACAGCAATTTTATGATTTTACTCTACTATGGAGGTCGATCTAGAGACGCATAATTGCATGCAATTTTTTCAATGAAATCACTCTAGTGTGGAACGGGACTATTAGCACCAAGTTCTATATTCAAATGAAACTATGTAACTACAAATTAATAATAATAATAATTTAAATAATTTAAAACATTGTTTTCCAGTGTAATCTAATATACATTTTCAAGGTAACAATCAGCATGATGATAAGCATCTGAAAGCTGAGTTCGATAACCCTGATTAATGCATTTACTAGGTTCAACATTTGCACCCTTAGAACGAACAACAGATACGACGTACTGCAAAAATGCACACACCCAGTGTATGATAACGGCAACTACGAACGACCGCATGAAAACAACACACATTAGGAGGAGGGGGATAGGTCACACACACACTTCATTTGGAATAGTAAACTTAATTAGTTTCATGGTTTCTAGTTTGGTCAAATGCATGACAACATTTGACATGACCAATAAAATAAACAACAACAAACAAAAAGTAAATACAAATAAAATAAATAAAAAACAGACAAACAAAACATTTTACTTTACAACTAGGTAGGTACTTAAATATTTAGCAAGTATATATTTTTTGTTCTATTTTTAATATAGTTTCCATGCATTTCTTTTAACAGTTTACTTTAATTTTCCTGCACAATTTGTTTGTTGTTGTTGTTGAGCAGCAGCAGCAGGTCACGCCAAAATGCATGCCAGCCGTGTATACAGTCAGTCAGATAAAAAGGCATGCATGCATATGTACATGCATGCATGCATTTTATGAATATACTGACTAAAGCAGCAAACACATAAAACAGCAACAACAGCACATGTGGTTTGTGACCAGTCATCATTTCCATTTGTTCATTCGTCGTTCGTTTCTTCGCTCTAACAGTCTTGGCTTTTCATGCTCCCTTTTTCTTTCTGCCACAAATGCTCAATGAAGGGGGAGGTATTAATAGTGGTTCTCCACACTCTCTATGCTCTCTACAAAATAATAGAGTGTAAATGTGTTTCAATCCACCAACAAAACAACACTTATCGCGCCCCACCAACTAAAGCCTGGTTGTGATGCATTAATAATCTACTTTAAGCTTTATTAGGTCGTCGTCTATAAGGCATGCAAAGGTCAATCGCAACAACAACAACAATAAAATGTGAAAACGTAAGCAGCAATGTAACCTTACACAGATAGATAGATAAATGGGGAAATCTACATATTGGCATTGCAACCAAGTCTACTAGGCAATGAAAACGAAAGAAACATCGAAATGAATTGCATACATTGTTGCCGTGTGGGGTGTTGCCAGATTGTTTTTATTTTTAGTGAGAGAAGGTCGTATGTATTTGTAGATTTTTTGTCTTGAATATTTTTAATGTGTATTATTGTGTGAGCCAAGGAATAAGGTTTAATAGTTTAAATAGGGATCTAAAGATTTTTAAAATTAAACGCATTAAAAGTTAATTATATTATTATGTGTGTTCCCGTACTTTTTTAATGGTTAAAGTAGTAAAAGAGCGAACTGTGAAAAATGAGATAGATACACACAAAACTTTATTTAAAATGTACTGGAACGGAAAAATGGAAAAACGGCAACCATTTTACTATTTTTTACACGCTCAAATTTGTCGTATAAAAAGTTTTTTTAAGCAAATGCTTCGGGGGAGACGCTCGGTTGACACGATGGACGATGAAATAATGCATAACATCGTAGTAACTGCATTATTCCCAACACATGATGACCGATGTGAGGCAACGGATACAGAAGCCTCCGACAAATATACCACTTTTCACCGCTGAAGAATTAAAATTTGCCGCCGGTACACTTAAAAACAAAAAGGCTCCTGGTCCAGATGGAATACCAGCAGAAGTCATTAAGGAAGTAGCGCTTTACCGACCAAACGTACTCTTGAGGATGTACAACAAGTGCATAAGCGAGGGTATCTTTCCAGATATATGGAATACGCAGAAACTGGTCTTGATTAACAAGGGTAAGGATGACCAAACATCGCCGTCATCATACAGGCCACTTTGCATGCTGAACAACGCCGGAAAAATGTTCGAGAGGCTACTGAAACCTAGACTATACGAAGCAATTAGCGCCGCAGGAGGACTCTCCGAAAGACAATATGGTTTCAGACCAGGAAAAACAACAATTGGAGCACTGAGTGAAGTTGTAAGCACTGTTGAATCAACACACCAAGTTAATCACTACTCCAGACCAATTATCTTGTTGGCAACGCTGGACATCAAGAATGTTTTTATACCCTCCACCATAGTATGGGGGTATATTAAGTTTGTCACTACGTTTGTAACTACTCGAAATAATCATTGTAGACCCCACAAACTATATATATTCTTGATCAGCGCGCAATTCTACATCGATATAGCCATGTCCGTCCGTCTGTGGAAATCACTCTAGCGTCCGAACGGATTGACGTAGGTGGATGAAATTTTGGGAAAATCTATTGTATGTACGTAGGACTTTTGGTATTGATAGCGGGCTATGTAGGTCCACGCTTTCGTATAGCCCCCATACAAAATGACGCATGACGCGTCGTCGTTTTAAGGAATTTTTATGATATTTGTCCCATTTTACCACCGAATTGGTTGTAATTTGGTATTTTGTGTCTCCAGAGGCCAAAAAACATTCCTACCAAAGTTGGTTTATATAGGTCCACGTTTTGGTATAGCCCCCATATAACGCCCCATATAAAGTACGCGTCATTTTAATATATTTTGAATGTATTAGTCCCATTTGACAACAGAATCGGTTGCAACTTTGTATTTTGTGTTTCCAGAGGCTAAGAAACATTTCTACCATAAAATGTTTATACAGGTCCACGTTTTGATATAGCCCCCATAGGACGATATCTCCCGATTTTCGGTATTTTGAAGGTTTTGGCCTCATTATCACACCGAGATGGCTGAAATTTGGTATTTAGTGTTCGTTGGGGGTATAAAACTTCCCTCCCAGAAATTTGTAGGTATAGGTCCGCGCCATCATATAGCCCCCATAGAACGGTAACTTCCGATTTTCGGTATTTTGAAGGTTGTGGCCACATTAATCCACCGAAATGGCTGAAATTTGTGGTGGAGGGTATAAAAAGTTCGGCCCGACCGAACTTAACGCTTTTCCCACTTGTTAATAGCTTAAGATGGGTCGATGTTCTCGATGCTTTGTACAAAATCTTCAACATTCCAAAGTACTTAAGAAGAGTAATAGGCGACTACCTCAAAAATCGTCGTATATTGCTATACCGCACAAACCAAGGCAACAAAAAGATGAAAATCACCTCAGGATCGGCACAAGGATCAATACTGAGACCAGATCTGTGGAACGCCACGTACGACGAAATCCTAAAAATAGAGATGCCAGAAAACACCTTCTTGTTGGGTTATGCCGATGACATTGCAGCAGTTATCAAAGCAAGAAGCACCGACGAAACACAACGGAAACTTCGACAAACTATGATCCGTGCAAAGACTTGGCTGGACAATCATGGCCTGGAACTGGCGATGCAAAAAAACCGAAATCATATTGCTCTCGATGACACATATGCCTACAGAAGTCGATATACGTATTGGCGACTTAATAATTCCCTTAAATACTCAGGAATGAGGTTTGATACGAAGCTTACATACGCCAAACAGATTGAGCATTCAACAACAAAGGCGGCAAAAATAACAGCTCAAATGAGTAGGTTGATGGCAAACACTGGTGGTCCCCTACCGAGCAGAAGGAAACTACTCATGGAGGTGATAAACAGCATACTCCTTTATAGATGTGAAATCTGGGCACCGACGCTGGAAAAGCAGTCGCGAGCGAGAAAATTATTAGGTGTACCAAGAACTGCAGTGCTCCGCGTGACATCAGCATAACGCACCGTATCAGCAGAAGCCATCCTGGTAATAGCTGGCATGATTCCCATCGATTTGCAGGCAATGAAGCGACGAAAGGCTTACATCGCAAAATTATAAAATGTAGCCCAATCAGATGATACACTTGTTATACCAGATGAAACAATGGATATATGGCAACTCCGGTGGACGAACGGAACAAAAGGAAGATGGACACACAAGGTGATCCCTGATATCCGATTATGGTCTAACAGAAAACACGGCGAGGTAAATTACTACATAACGCAGATGATTTCGGGACACGGTTACTTTCGAAAGTACCTGTACCGCATGGGGAAATGCAGTACACCGTACTGCATCTACGAAGAGGAAGAAGTGTTTGACGACGCTGAACACACTTTTCTGAAGTGTGAAAGGTGGGCCTCCAGACGATCACAATTGGAAGCAGAGGTTGGAGAACTGAGTTGTGGCAATATTGTTATCAAAATGCTGCAAGATGAAAGAAGCTGGGAAATTATAAAGGTCTTTGCAGAAAACGTTCTGCGAGAAAAGAAGAAAGATCTTGATGGAAGTACTCAATGAACAAGCGCGGGGCCTGGATGCAGATAAAAACAAGATGAAATGGTGCACCGACACCAATTGGGGGTTTCACCTCGAAGTAATGCGAGGTGGTGGTAAACCCCGGGGTGAAAGGAGGTGGGTTTTTAGCCGGTATAAGACTCGAATCCGGCATACGACGATTGTGACGACATCGCCAGAGGCGTAAAGCATCTTCCCATCTCGACCCGCAAAAAAAATATCATTATTAACAATATTATTATTACTCTTATTATTAATATATAATTATTAATATATTATTATTATTTTTATTATTATCATTATTATTATTATTATTATTATTATTATTATTATTATTATTTTTATTATTATTATTATTGTTATTATTATTATTCTTATTATTATTCTTATTATTATTCTTATTAATAATATTATACTTATTAATAATATTATTATTATTATTATTATAATTATTATTATCCAAGTTCCTAGGTGGAATATAGAGTCACATTTAAATTCACTTTTCTAATCTGAAATATTGTCATATTCTTTCAGATCAATGAAGGAGGTAGGTACGTGTTAATATTTTAAAAACACATATCTTCATTCATAAAATTAAAGACCAAGTACGTGCTGAGTATATGAGATTATGCATATTGGATGAGACAATCGGGCAGCATTTGCTGGCTGGTAGTGACATTATACTAATAAAGCGTATTACGATTATGGGATATGTGAAATTTCCCTTGCAGGGTTAATTGCATACCAGAATTTTTGTTCTAATTAAAAATGCATAAATACTACTAGCTGATATACATCGAGATTTAAAAACCATTATTATTTTGAAACGTTGTTGGAAATTCATTACATTTTGCAAATTAGAAATTCAATACAAGTTTTATAATTTAAATTTATTTGGTCGCTCTATCCTAATTTATGATAATTGACTGAAAATGTAATTAGTAATTTGAATTTAAATTTAAATGTTGTTGATATTTTTTTTTTTTTTTTGTATTTGTTGATTGCATATTTTATTTAGCAGCAAACAAACAAACGAACGGGTAGATGTACTCTCCAAGCGTTGACCGGCCGCTTACATTGCACACACAATACAATAGAAAAAAACTCATAGGCGAAAGTATAAAAAAAGCCAGTCAACCAGTCCGCCCGTCGAGGGCAAAACTCAAAAACGTAGCAATTATGATATTGAATTCCAACCTTGGAAAATATCACATCTTATATTTACAAGCAGGTACGAGTGAGTAGATATGATGACGTTGATGATATTTTACCCCAGCAAATAACCCGCAACAACAACCCACAACAATGACAACTAAACTGAAAACGTTATTTTTTTTTTTCTTAATTATATGTATGTGTGTTTTTCGGTTGTAATCAGATGCGCCTTTGGTTTCGTTTTGCTTCCGTTTCTATTTCTGTTTGTTTGTTTTTCTTTTTTCATCTATATCTTTTCCTATCTTCTAAGCATTGCTACCCATTTCTTTGAATTTCTATGTTATTTTCTTTGGAGGTCTCTGGTTTTCCGTGTATCTTGTCATTTGTTGTCAGTCTCATGGGATTTCAATTTTCAAATTCAATTTGTTTAAAACGTTGGTTTTTTTGTGTTTTTAGATTTCTAAGAAAAGCCGGGAGTATATGTGAAAACAGGTGAGTTGGAAAATGTAAGATTTTTTGAGGATTTCAACACCAGATTTTTCTATAAATGGTCATTTTTTAGATGGAAACCTCTAATGAGGAATTCCATCACATGTCCATACATAAGCAATGACATGTATATCTTTTTTGCATTTCTCAATGTCATGCATCTTCTATTTATTGTCATTCTTGGAATCGACTTAAAGTTTTCCATAACATCAATTTCCATTTAATTAAACCTTCGTATAGCTACAATGAGATATTTGATGTGTGGCCAGACCGCTTTATAAATGGTAATTTGTAAGCTCCTTATCTCTCTCATCTGAGATAAGTCTTTAAGGCGCTTAGATGTTCAATTCAATGTGTGGCCAGGTAGCTTTATAAATCATTAGGTTTGTAACAATCTAGAGAACCCTATATTTGATGTGTGACCAGTAGTGGAATTCTGTAAGTCATTTTTCGAGTTACCGACAAAAATCGGTAATTATCGAAATTTTTCGGTAAGTTAACAACCAAAATAAAGTCGTCGCTAAGTCATACCGATACCAACAGTGTTGTCAACTTTCATTGATACTTTTCATTCATAATTTTACCGATTTTTGTCGGTAACTCAAAAAATGGGTTACAGAATATTCCACCACAGTAGAGCGATTCTTGCTAAAATAAAGGTGTCGCTAACCCCTACCGACACCGCAAGTACTGCCAACTTTTATTTCAATTTATTTACATTCAATACAAAGGAAGCCATTTAAGCGCTCGGCACATACGGTCCGTTGAGCGACGAGTTGCGCGTAGAAAACAACCACCTGAAAAATGTGTTAGTGATGCCAAGTTTGTTCTTGATGTCTTCATGTGTTTGTTGTAACGCGACGCTCAACGGACCGTATGTGCCGAGGCCTTTAATTTTGCGGCATAATTGACGACAAAAATGTTGCAGAATCACACTGCTGAAGCCGCTCGGCCCTATACCTGCTGCTCGAATACCCGAAGTGAGACCGAACTTCCCAGCAGAGGCGACTGGAGTAGCAGCAAGTAAGCGTGAAGAGCTTCGGAGTGACGGACCTGGAGCTGACACTGAAAATAAACAAATTTGTTTGAGCATAAGCGAAACAATTGGTTAAATTATCTGAAGAGATGCAACATTGGAACCGGAATAAGTTAATTGTGGCCAAGGATTAAGTCACTCTCGAACCCTGGAAATAGGAAAATGGGACCTCAGACACGTTTGGCGACGTTACGCTGACTGATCCGAAGAGATACGCAAGTTATATCACTGGACAGTTTGTCGAGCACCCCGGAAGTGCATGGGCGAAGAGACGAGTGGTATGTCGCATTAGATCTCTTCCTGCCGAGGATGAACCAGCACAATTTACAATGGATGATGTTCCGAATGTCATCAGGAACGCTTAATCGTCCAAAGTGTAGGGCCCTGCTGGAATCTTCATGTTAATTATCAAACTCTCGTTCCCAAAGTCTAGAAAATGGACAGGTTGGTCCCGCCAGAATGCAAGCAAAGGTGAATCGAATAAACCGATTTTAATTTAGTCGCCCGTACCAAAGACCCTTGAGGTCTTAATCCTCCCCAGCGTCAGAAATAACTCTGGAGATACCGATCATCCGCATGGGCACCGTAACTGCACAGCACGACAACAGCACTCGCTGCACGCCATTTCCATACATATTAGTGGGGGACTCAACCGCAGCAAGGGACTTTTTACACACGAGGATTATTCAAATATCCAACACTACATCTACGACCACTCTGTTCACCACATGGATGGCATAGGTGAGAAAGAATTGAGTTGAATGTCATGGCCGATGGTAGCAGAATTCCGACCATAAACTATCCCATAATTATAGGGTTCACATTCCACAGCATATTCATGTCGTCGGCGCATGCCATAGCTATCTACGACTAGCTGAGATGTAGGAGCAAGGTAGAAAGAGAAGTCCAAGGTTACAAGAGAGAACCCCTAGACCAATAGGCCTATCAAGCAGGATTAAATAGCATTCACACGGGTGCAGTCGCAGATGCCATAAACAACTATCGTGTGAATGGGATGCTCGGAGAACATCTATCTATTGCAGCTGAGGAGCGTCAGTTGGCAGCCATGATAGTGCAGCCGTCTCAACTCCTATAGGGCAAGCATCTAAGACACCTTGCAAAACATCTGTCCAGCATGCGGCACAGGCCCGCACGATACACTGCACCTTTTCAACTACACTACCAATCCTACACAGCTAACTCTAGTAGATTTGCGGTTGCATCCCAACGAAGCAGCTACATTTTTGGAATATAAAACCACATGTTTCCCTACTTTGGCCCACGAATTTACAGCCCCATATGCCATTGAGTTTTTTATTAAATGTTATTTTTCAAACTTTAAATCCCTAGACCCTTAACCCCAACAACATAGTCCCAATTTACATTAGGCGAGTTTACTTGCGGCAATTGTCAGTTTGTAGGTGAGAGAGGGTGCTGAGAGGCAAAGGGTTACCATATGCCTCACCTCTCTCTCCTACAAAATGACAATTGCCGCAAGTAAACTCGCCCAATGTAAATTGGGACAAACACAATGTCTTTCCTGCGTTACATTACGTCAACGGCGTTACTACTACGCACGTGAATTGTGATTATTGTTATCTGGCGACATAATAATTATACAATTTCTATTAAACCAAACCCAACAACAATATTATTATTTTTTATTAAATTTTATTTTTCAAATTTTAAATACCTAGCCCCTTAACGTCAGCGACATACAATGTCTTTACTGCGTTACATTACGTACAACGGCGTTACTACTACGCCCCGTACTAACTACGCACGCATACGAAATGACACAATTCGCTCTGACGAATTGTGTTGATTGTTCGTAGGGAGTCGTCGTCGTCGTCTGTCTATGCAAATATTTGTCAAGTTTTATCCTTTTGTTTATTACGGGCCATTATAATAATTATACACTTGCTATAACAACAAAGCCTACAGCAATTACAAGCAAGCTACTACTGTAAAAACATATGCTTGACCCAAGATCTATTTAACAGGTCACGTAAGTAGCACAACAACAACTCTATTTTGGCCGAAAATTCTTCAATATGTCAAAATGTTTGTTTACGTTTTCATACAATTTATTCACAATAACAAAATATTTGACAGATTGAAACCAATCAGCTGGCCGTTTTACGCCACCTTATAATTTCATCATGGCTTGACCCAACGAAATAAAAACCAACAATAGTTTTGACAACAGTGTCGGGAGAGAAGGAAGAGCAGAGATACATTTAAGAATTATAAATGAACGACTTTATTATATACAAAATGAAATATTGGCATATGTTTATACATTCTCGTTGTTATATTAGGTTTTGCCTTCTTTTTGTTTGTTTGTAATAATTATTCTACTCTCTGGATTATTAAATGCGAGGTTGTAAAAATAAAAAAATTACGTGCTGCACCAGCATGGAGATTAGAGCTGGCAAAAAAATCGATGGTACTGTCGATAGTATCGATTATTTTTTGAAAATTCAATATCTATAGACAGCTTTGTCTATCGATATTATCGGATTATAAACCCCTAACTTAAATTGCATTGAAATAAATAGAAATTTCGGGGCTTTTCGTTTTCGTGGATGTGGGAAAGTAGTCCGTAGTCACACGTACAATTTCTTCAGAAAAATAAAATGTATTTTTATTAAATAACAGCAATTGTTTTTCTCTCCTTTATATTTCTGTGAAGTACTTGTGCAAAATGTCAACAAAAACATAGACATTTCCACCATTTTTATTTCGATATTAATGGTGTTGACAAATTAACGATAATATCGATAGCTATCGAATTTTTTAAATTAAATATCGAAAATATGTAATTTTGGGAATGTCGATAGTTTCCCAGCTCTAATGGAGATGGTAGTAAAGGTGTTTGTTTGTGTTGTAGCCTCCCTACATATATTTCTCATTCGTGTTTGTTTTTTGCAAAAATGCATACACTCTCTCTCACATTAGGGTCTTTCTCTTATTTCATTAAAAGAAACCCATCTGAGTTTAAGAGGACACAATGTTTGTCTTGTCATAATCTCAAGATGAATTCCCATTGAGACTTAAGAGAACAAAATGAAATATTTGTAATAGCCCTTTTAATGCAAGAAAAAATTGTAGGAATTTGTAAATAAATGATGGTCACTTGTCACTTTATTCAATAGAGGGTCCATCACATTACCATATATTGTACACACTTGTAATAGAGTAAAGAGAAGTGAACATTTTACAACTTTTTTGTGTACGGGAACGCTTTTTCGAGTAAAATGTGTAAAAGTCGTAAAAATTGTAAAAACTTTTTAGTTCTGGAACACAGCTATAAACAAAACTTATTACATTACGAAGGCGTCACTTAGCACAGAGGACGGCGTCACTTTATGTGAATGACATGCTGAACTAGATTGTGAACCGTTCGTTCGTTGATCGTTCTTTGTGGATCTTTCGGTCGGCGCGCAGTGAGCTATTGAACTATAATGAACTATATCGACTGATCTAGTTCATACGCTCTTTTCAATGAATCGTTCAATTGAACTAGTTCGTTCATGAACTTTTTTGTGTACGGGAACGGTTTTTCGGGTAAAAGTCGTAAAAATTGTAAAAACTTTTTAGTTCTTGAACAAAGCTATTATTTTATCGTGGTGCTTGTGATTGTTAAGAGCTGTCACAGGACATTAAAAATTTCACATTCGTTCATTCAAAGGTTATAATAGCACGTTCACATTATAAAATTTAACAACTTGTTAACAAATTTGAAAACAACAGTTTCAGTTATTTTTTATTATAATTTGATGTGTGGTTAGGCCACTTTATGACTTGAAAGGTTCAAAGTGCTATCAGCTGATTGTTCTAGTCGAGTTTGTCAACATTATCAATAGCCTAAAACCGTTGCTACAGTTATCACCAGTGATGTCAACATTTTGTGTTTGACTATTTATGTGTAAATATGAGTTTCGCTCAGAGAAAGTTTTTTTATTATAATAGGGGTCATTCTAAACGAGAATTCCCCGTAAGTTTTGTTTTTCCGCAATTAAGACGATGTGTTTAACGATTTATGTGTTTTTCATCTATTCTCAAAGAGTTTTTATAAACTTATTATTTTATTCTATATTCACAATTATGACATATATATCAGCTGATTCGTATTATCATGTAAATAGTAACAAATCCCGTGGGTTTAAATTGCCGATTCCATTTCATTGCAAATGCACGTAAAATTTATTCTTATGAAGGCCAAATAGCCAAATAATTTTGTTCAATATTTGACGCCCGCCTTGACAAATTTTCACATGCGCTTTTGGAAAATTTTGCTTCCGAAAAGTCATACTTGGTCTAGTACGGGTTTTAAGTTAGGCGCCAAAAGTGCCACGATTTACAATCTTCCATTTACAAATTTTCACATGCACTTTTGGAAAATGTTGCTTCCGAAAAGTCATACTTGGTCTAGTAGGGGTTTTAAGTTGGGCGCCAAAAGATCCACGATTTACAATATTTGGAAAGCATTTGCGGTGTTTTAAATGTTGGGCGCCAAAAGTCGTAATTTGTAGTCATGGTATTCAGAATAAGGCCCTGTGATACAGAGATTATCAAGCCTACCTTCCTCAGTTTAATATTGCCATTCATTTTTTGAGTATTTTAACTAAGCAAAATTTCTAAACAGCTTCTGACAACACGCTCTTCGTACTCAATTTAGAAAACGAGAGTCTATATCAATGAAATAAGGATAGAATCAGGTACACTCATTGAAATGATAAAAATTTTAACTTTTTTATTTATGTGCCAAGAATTACTTGGTCACAATTCGTCGAAATTTTGTATAGATGTCGAAGGATGTTAGGAACATTTTCAGAATTTAGAATCGGCTTTTTATGATTTTTACTAAATGGATAGTTTGTATAGAAAACCGGATATTTTTCCCCCAGTCTTTATCGGCATTGGGTCGCAACTTCTTGAAACGAAAAACAAAATATTAAAAAAGTCACTCTAAGAGCATCTATTTGTCATAATAACCTCCAGATTTCATTGAATCCTCGGAATTTTTGTACATTTCATTTCGTAAACCACAAACCAGTACATTATGTACAACATATTGGCTTTTGACAGGAATACATTTATGATTTTCCCCAAGTGTGGGTCTTCGTTGGGCGTCATTTGTGATAATTTCCAAATACAATGAATAAACCCTGCAAATTGCAGCATCTCTTGTCAATTTAAATTTTGTCTTATTGGATGAAAATTTCAAATTTCTGTCATTTAATAAGAAGCAAAGAGTTTCAAATTCTACTTCTGAATTCCTTGTCCCTTCGGGGATGTTGTGGGACAATACGTATTGGGCGCAATTGATATGAGAAATTGTAACTATTTTTCAAATTCAAATATGTACAAACATAAACGTAGATGCCAATTTTGATACATTTAAATGTACTCCTTCTTAAATCTAAAATCAAATGAAATTGCAAATATAACTTATAAAATATAATCAAAAAAATTATTTGTATACATACTCAACTATGATGGCGCCGTTTAATTAGATTTTCTCTTAACGCTTCTTTGTGGAAGCTATTGTTGTTGTTGTGGTGATATCTCAAGATGATGTTGGAATTAATGATGATTGGATTGTTTTGCAATAATTTACAAATGATGAAGAATTTGAATCAATGCACACATAAAGATGTTTGCATATCTTGATTGGGATAAGTAGAAGCACAAACACGCACACACATGTAGATGACAAAAATGAAAATTTTAATTATTTTTCATTTAAAGTTAAAACACTAAACATATTTTTTCACTGCTATACATTTTGCATATAACAACAACGTATATATTTTTTGTATAATTTATTTATTTTATTATTTTCACGGGTATATTTTTATATTTATTTCAATATTATTTAGCCGATAATATTCATTTTTATTTATTATTATTTAATTATTTATTCAATCCATATACTAATACAATTTGAATTTGTTTATATTTTTAATCCACATTTCCTTTTTTGTTTGCACATCACATTTAGTTGAACGAGTTTACGTTCCCATTAATCGCGTTTTTAATGTGTTTATTTGCATTGACACCACTTATTGAGTTGAGAAACAGGAGCAATGACACGAAAAAAAAACGACAGAGAGTATTAACTCCTCCTCATTGTGACAATTGTATAAAACACATGTTCTTTGAAAATAGACAACAGATTTGATTGCCAGCCTAATTAAAATGCGTTCCGTCCAGCGTTTGTTAAAGTGATTATCGTCTGCGTGGTGATCATTTATGTAAACAAAACTCTTTTTCAAATGATTTTTTTGCGAACAATTTGTGTTGTTGCTCGTTATGTCTTTGTGGGAAACAAAATTGTTTTGTTTTTCTTCATTTTGTTACTAAAAGACGGTGCAATTGAATGTGTGGTCTGCTCACTTAAAACGTATGAACGAAAAATCAGCTGATTGCCATGTTACATTTAAAATCACCTTTAAATTTGACGCATAATTAGCTGTGTCTGGTTACCCTAAAATTTGTAACAATTTGTACCAATTGTTGCTGGAAGCCGTCTGTTAACACAAAAACCAGCAAAAGAGAGCGATTCGAGAGAGACATTTTGACAGTTCTTTCACTGAGAGCTTGCAAATTCTTGCTGGACAAATTTCTTCTAGCAAGCACTTGCAAGCTCTTCTTCTTCCTGAAAACAATCAATCAGCTGTTTTTAGTTTTTTTGTTGATTTATGTTTGTGAACATTAAAAACAATTTTATTGTGGAAATAACATAGTCTAATTGTATTGTTTTATGGAGAACAAATTTGTAAAGTGGAAAAATACTTTTTTGTTTAATTTTCTTTTTTATTTTTAATAAAATACAACGTGTTTGCTTCCTTTGTTGGCGGACAAATTTTTCTGTTTTGGCAAGTCAGCTGATTGCTTGCTGGTTTTTGCTGGGAAGGTGTCTGTTTACTTTTTAAAATTTTCTAGCAAAACCCCCTTACTCTCTGAGAAAGTTCTTGCTGGACAATTCTTGCTGGGAAAGTAACCAGACAGACTTATTGATATGTTAATAGACAGCAACTAATGTACTTTAGTTATTAGTTAACATTTTTTCAAGAATTTTGAGAAAAAAGAAAAAGGGTATTAAAATCGATACAGATTTTCAAATCAAATAGCATAAAGTCAAAAAAACAGTCCTAAAATACTTATTTAAGAGGTTATAAATAAACTTTAAATGAGACTTTTTTTAGATATCCTTAAATGTTATTCTGTAGACAAAAATACTTGTGATTAAAATCTTATAGCACGTTTACATTGTAGTGGATTTAGTAAATCCATATACGGCAAAAAACCACATAAAGGAAATTAAACCGACAAAAAGCTTTAATGTAAACATGCTATGTATAAGATAAGTTTGGTGGGTCAAGATGATGACATGTTTGGTCTGTAAACAATCTGAACGTTTCATGACTTAAACTTAAATACATTGCAAAATCTCAAATAAAATTTGGACCATTTAATTTTTGAAACAGTTACCAGAAAACATATGCTTGTCATGGTTAGATAAATTTCCAAAAAAAGTAACCAATATTTTACAGTTATTTGTAAAAACCACAATACCGGAAATGCTTTATAAATTGTCGCACTTGAAACAAGAAAAAAACCGAAACAAGCAGATAAAATTGGCAACAAAGGGGAGAAACCTGTTTACAACATTGTTGTTGTTGTTTTCTTTACACATTGAAAAAAGCCAATACTTTCAGTACACAGCGGCAGCAGACTGGATCAATATACCAAGTGTATGTTGTTCTTGATTCTTCTTTGGCAGAAAGGAAACAATGAAAAGACAAAACCATGTACCACAAACGTTTGGCAGTTTCCCCTAGGCGACAAAGGAAGAGAAGAAAAACCTCATCATCATTTTCTTAGGATGCTGACTACGAGTTTTAAAGTAAATTTAACTAATCAATCAAATTTTTTTTTCCACAAACCTTTAAGAAATGGACGAGAATCAAGCAACAACAAGTGTGGCAGCAGCATTAAAAAAGAAAAAGAAGAAGACGAAAAAGTTCACACCAGCAACAAAAAGCATGTGTTGAATTGATGGCTAGATAGATGAATGTATTTATTGTCGTGAAAAAAAGAGGGGAAAGATATCCACAAAAAATACAACAGATACCAACAACAATGAATTGACAGTACATCACAAAAAACAGCTGATTTTAAAAGTCAAAGACTTTACTGCGAACAAAAACAAAGAGTCACATTCGCCACTAACGGCGTCTAGTAGCTACAATACGTAGTATTAAGGAGAGGAGAAAAACAGCCTATCAATGAGAAAAAAAACGAAGAATATTCAGGGCAATCATGAGTATTTCCCTCGGAATTTTCCGCACGGAAAATAATTTTAAAAAGTGATATTCCCTTAAAATCAATATTTTAAAACGTTGAAAACCTACTAGAATCAATTGATTATGGAATATTTTCCCTGAATCGATAAAAATATTCCCTTTTTGGACATAAATATGGAAATTAAAAATTGTAAAAATTGGGGAAAGGGAAAAAATTCCGCATGGAATTTTTATTCATGATTGCCCTGACTACAATATATTTTAGTACTGCCACATCTACTCCAAGAACAATAAAAACCATGCTAATTTAACCAAAGACCAGGCAGGACAAGGAAGAAGGCATAAAGAATAAGAAAAACCAAATAAAGTAATTAAATAACAAACTAAAAGAATTAACAGCATGTGCGCCCTCTCGGCATACAACCTCATACTGGCTCTCAAACATTCCCGAACCGTCATTTGTTCGTATTACCAAGTGGCAAACTGCCTATTTACAATAAACAACAAATGATTAAAATAACAAAACAATTTGACAGGAAAAAATGTTAAGCTGATGTTGTTGTTGTTGTGTGTTTTGCTTCTCCAGCAACTGCAGTTTGTTGCTGAGTATTAAATCCAATAACGTACGAAAAAAAAACATGTGCAATGTAACACACCTCAAAAACACATGTATTTCGGTTGTTGAATTGCTGCTTGGTAGAGATAGTTTTGTATTTAGCACCCCAGTACATGAGGAGAGGCACAGAAATAACGAATATGGAAGATTAGAAGGAGAGCACATTTTACAAGGTTGATGATGGTGAGAACGTTATACATGTGTTATCATTGTCAATCGATTGCAATAAATGAACGATTGCTGTTTCGTATTCTGGCATTTTTCAAGCTTATATTAAATGCTTCATAGAAAAATTGGAAAATTGGACAAGTCCATTTATTTAAAAATGGAAACAATTTCATATTTGTTACAATAAGATGATAATATCTATGGAACTTTACTTATTATAGGTGCTGGAACAAAGCTATTATTATTTTCAATAAATTTTGTCCATTTTTTAAACAAAATTGAATGTGTGGCCCGGCCACTTAATATGTATGCACGAAAAATCAGCTGATTGACATGTGAAATTTACAATAAAGGTGCTACCTTTAAATTTGATGCATAATTTATGTGTCAAGAGACAAAAACTAGTTTAGTTTAGATAATGGTTAATTTTTTCTTAAAAATGTTGAGAAAAATGGGTAATATATATAAAAAATTATACAGATTTGTAAATCTAATAGCATAAGTTAAAAACATTGCACTAAAACTCTTTTTGTACGTTCGGAGACATCATTCATCACTGCTGCAGCCATATACCTGCTGGTCGAATACCCGAAGTGAGACCAATTTTCCCAGGAGAGGCAAATGAGAGTGATGAGCTTCGTCGTATCAACCCCAGTGACCCCAGAGACAGGAAGTCGACACTGGAAGTTGACAGGTTGGTTGGTTGGCAAACATAAGAGGAACAAGTGGTTAAATCATCTGAAGAGTTGCAACATTGGAGCCGGAATAAGGACAACGGTTACATCACTTTTGAACCCTGTAAAAAAGGAAGATAGGACTTCAGTCACGTTTGGCGACGCTACGCTGACTGATCCAAAGAGGTGATCAAGTTATTTCAATCGACAGTTTGTCGAGCACCCCGTTAATGACAGAGCGAAGAGAAGAGTATTACGTCGCATTGGATTTCTTCCTGTCGAGGATGAACCACAATTTACAATGAATGATGCTGAGAATGTCATCAGGAACGCAAAATTATCCAAAGCTTTGGCCCCTGATGAAATCTCTATGGTAATGCTAAAACAGCTGGATGAGGATTCGAGTATCTCATCAAAGTTCTAAACCTATCGCTACCCACCCACATCGTTACCGAAGTCTGGCAAATGGGCAGGGTGGTCCCGCTACTGAAACCAAACAAGAATGCCAGCAAAGGTGAATTGTACAGAACGATTTCGGTTTTGTCACCCGTAGCAAATACCAGTGAGACTTTAGTCGTCACCAGCGTCGGAAATAGCTATCCAGTTGCCGATCATCTGCATGGGTTTCGTAAGAAGCTCAGCACGTCATTTTCCAAACATATTAGTCGAGGACTCAAACAGAGCAACCAGTATGATAGAGCAATGATGGTGGCGCTTGACTTATCAAAAGCCTTTGTACTGTCAAGCACTCCACGCTACCCTCCCACCAAGTTTGAAACGTTGGATAATCAATTCTTTGTGTGGACGCCAATCGTACGTGGAAATCAGGAACAATAAGTCCAATCCCCGTAGAGTGAAACAGGTGGGGTGATATATCCTCTCCTGTATTCCGGCCGTTCCAGACGGCATTGAGATCGTAACGTATGCGAATGATACTTTCCCTGATGTCATTTCTTCCACGCAAAAAATATGCAGATATTCGCCACTAAATTTACGGCCACTCTGTTCAAAACATGGACTGCAGACGTGAGCACTGAGTTGAATGTCATGGTTCGATGGTGGCAGAATTCCGACCACAAACTACCCCAAAATTCACATTCGACAGCCTATTCATGTCGTCTGCGCATTCCGCAGCTATCTGCGACAAGCTGAGATGTAGGTCCTCAAGTCCCTAGCCGGCAGCACTTTGGGGTGCAGATAAAGAAATCTTGTTGACCACATATGATGCGATAGGTCGGTCTAGAGTAAGAAATGCGGCGCCAGTATGGTCCGCGAGTATAAGTGCAACTCGATGGAAAAATATTCAAACCTGTCAAAATGCCGCCCTGAGAACTGCAACAGTGTGCCTTCTCATGTCTTCAGTGGGTAGTACAACAACACAATGCCATGATTTCGTTGTGGCACTTGCTAGGGTGTTACCATGAGAGTCATCCTAATCACAATATGGTGGGTAGAACCCGCCACACAGGCATGTCAGGAAGGATCTTCATTATCTAAAAAGAGAGTTACAACTTAACTAGAGAATTCCAATAGAGAAAGGATCGATGATACCGTGCAAACAGCTGCCCCCACGACATACTGCAACTTTTCAACTGCCTTGCCAACCCTACTCAACTAACTCCAGTAGCAGCCATATTTCTTGAACTGGCATTTTTAAAGGGTCCGATTGCAGGAAAACTATACGTTTTAGAGATAAAAGTTATTTTTTAAAAAATGCTTAAAATGTTTCAAAAATATCATTTTCATACAAAATTTTTAGTTTTCCCACAAAAAAAAAATTCTCGGCGCTAAGTGGATTAACCTTCAATGTAAACATAGCTTAATTCACTTGTCTCACAATTTGCTTATTAAACAAAACGAAGTTAATTCCTTTTTAAAATCGGATTGCATAGTTGTGTGATGCTCTCAAAACACTTCAATAATGCAATAATGCATTGTGAGAGATAAAAAAAGAGCAAGAGAGAGAAAAATAAATTCACACACCAAAAGGAAGTGTTAAAACTTCTTTTATTTTCGTTTTGTAGTTTTTATCGTTTGTCTTATACCTATCTTTTGATTCCTTCCAAAGTTTTTTTATGTGCCTGCTATTTTTTGGGTCATTAAGATTGAAGTTAGAAGAAGAAGAAAAGAAGCTAATAATGACTTGGGGTAGGGGGGTTTTATTGCTCCAAGAATTGTTTAGTTAGTGAGAAGACACGTAGAAATCTTATAAGAACAATACCATATGATTGTTGACGGGTAACGGAGAGAGTGTGAGGAAGAAGGCAGTGAACAAAACCGTCATTAAACATAACAAGAAGAACAAAAACAACACTACGAATGATTAAAAATCTCTACTTGACAAATGTTAATCATCATCGTTTATTGTCGTCGTCCGTCCTCGTCTTTGTTGTCAGCAAACAGAACCGCATATACCGACACGAAAGCAAGAACAATAGCAACAAAACGAAAACAAAACACAACAAAATTGAGATATGTATGAACCCGATGAGTGTACTGCTTGCTGCTAGGCTGGTTGGCTCAATTGTTTACTTTGTTTTTTACATTGTTGTTGTTGCTGCATTTAATAAAACAGCAAAAACAAAACAATGAAACTGAGAAAAAAAGAGTTCAGTGCAGAATGTTGCTGCTGCTGCCGGCGGCGTTAAAAACTGCTGCCGCTGACGTTTGTGTTTTATGCAACGGTGTGTGTGTAAAAAAGTATCTGTGTGTATCGAGGGGGCTTATAAAAGTGAATAACACCGCAGCAGCAGCAGCAACAACAACATGTACAACTCATAGTTCCAGTAATTAATCACAATTACGTTATAGAAACCAACAACAACAACAATTAAAAGAAAAACAAAGTTAACCGTTTTGTATTTTCTTCTTTTTTTCCTTCTCAATGAACGAGATAACAAAGAGGAAAATGCGACTAAAATATAATATGAGCAGCAAACACAAGTCACAAAGAAGAATTAAAATTCCTTTTTTTAAATAAATTTTTCATTTTTATGGCACTTGTTTAGTTTTGAGGCAATTTTTTTTAGCTGAAACACTTTTATTTTACAGATGTTTATTTTTTTATTTTAAGGAGCATAGAATTATTAATGTGTTTTTTATAAACAATTTTTTCCACTTGTACATTTGTTTTTGTTATTTTATTTTATTTTTCTTTTAGATTATATACCAACATTTTTAGTTGAAATTTTATATGAATGTTTGGATTTCCTCCGTTTTTTGCTTATTAATATATTCTTTCCACAATTTGAAGGTTTTTTTCTTGTATTTTTGTTGTAGTTTTAGTAATGATTTATTTTTTGTTTCGCTCTCTGACGTAGTCACGACCGACCGCAATACACAACTGACGGACTGCCAGGCACTACGAAGGCAAGCAGGCAGCAACCAGCTAACAGACAAACGAACAACACTCTATAAAACACCACCATCATCACACCAACATGTTGAAGTAGAAAATATTTATGTTTGTTGTTCATTCCCATAAACACATTTTTTATATCCATGCACCTCTCCACAATTCCTTCTATCATCGTCATAAGTATGATGATGACGATGTTGCCTCAACTTGTAACACATATGGGCTGAAAAGTTAAGTTTCCTAACAACATAAAAACTGCAGGGAATCTCTTCATCCATAAAAAATTTGTGAATTTGAAAGGGGAACTTCAAAAGGTACTCTTTATATAAAAGACTATCGTGGACTATCATTTATAAACAATAGACTTCTAGATACAGTTCGATATACAGCAATTATTTTGGGCCCGATACTTTATGAATACAGAAGAAGAAAACCTTTAGAAATCTTCTTCACATGAGATTTCATTTAGAGGTCTTGTAAAAGCAGACGGTCTTGAAGTTTTCCTCCTCTATTAGAAAGTCATAATGTGTGTATGTATAAATGAAAGGAAGATAAACCGACACAAATTGTATATTACTGCAGGTTCAGAAACAAATCTGTTATTATTTTTAATACATTTTATTAATTTTTTTTAATAAAAGAGGTTGGAATTTAATGTGTGTCCAGGCCACTTAATAAAATGTAGGAAAAATCAACTGATTGCCAAGTCACATGTAAAATCATGGTGCTACCTTTAAATTTGATGCATATTTTATGTGTCAAGTGGCAAGAACTAATGTACTTTAGAAAATGGGTAACATTTTGTTTAAAAATAACAAAACAGAATAGAAATATAAAAAATTATACAAAAGAATAGAAATATAAAAAATATATACCAGAAATTAACACATAATATGACAAAATGAATAGTTTTTATGATATGTAGAGGAGAATTTTCCATTTCTTTTAATAAAGATATTCTTACAGGCTCATTTATATATAAATAAGTAAGAAAGTATGGACTTGCCCACGAAAAAATTTGGAAAAATTGTCAAAACGAACCGAGATGTGCTGCTAAATTGTACTTTTTCCAAATTTTGTGTGTAAAAGTAGCAAACGAGTATACTGTCAAAATTGCTCTCAAGTAACAAGTAAAGGAACGGAAAAAGAGAAGATCTGGCAGCAAAAAAAACAAACGTGGCTGCTTAAAAAATAACAACAAACAAAATAAATTTCACTTTTTTTTATTTTTTATTTCACTGGTTTAATTTTTTTATTATTTATATTTATTTCTTTTTAGTTTGCCTTAAACAATGTGACAGATTTTTCACTTTTTACACCATGAAATTTGTTGAGCAGGAAATAGTAAAGGAGAAAGCCGTTTTGGCTTGTTCTCTCTTCAATTTTGCTTCAAGTTTTAATACTTTTTGGGTTAAGGAAAGCTTTCCGAGTTAAAAATGGTAAAACTTTAAGAAACTTTAACGTAAATGAACAAAGCTAATATCTGTTAACAAATTATGTATTTAGGCAGCAGTGTAAATAAGGTTTTAGAATGTATAATCAGCTGATTATGCCATAATATAGACTATAATCTTTAATTTTGGCGTAATATTAGTGTCAATAACTAATAAAATAAAATCTTCTAAAGGTCTTCATTATGGAAACGATATTTTATTAACACAAGTCTAAAGAATTTCATAATGGAATGTTTGGCCTCAAACAAAAGAACTTTTAAAGCTCAAGACGAATTCGTAATAGTATGTTATAAATCAAAGATCGTTTATGCACATAAGAGGTTCTATAAGAAAGAATATCCTCACAAGATCGGAACCTTCTATATAGTCATTTTATTTTCCATAGGCAGACAACTTTAATATCGAAGCCCAAAGAACAATTATATCTCAAAACATCTTATTTCAGATTTGGTGAACCAGCATGAAAGATCTACGCATTGTGTGAAATTTTACTTTTTATTCCTCGGGCCAACTATCCCTTACATAAATATCTTTTAATTATTAAATCTTAAAAAAATATCTGATGAAAGGTCTAAAATATGTGAAAATTTTATGCATTGTTTGTTTATTATATTCCTTTCTATGAAATTTATTGTTTTCTATGATGGTTTCAGTCTATTTGCGTGGTTTAAACTAGAGTAATTTAATGTGTGGCCCGAACACCTTAAGATCTGTAACCACAAAATCAGCTGATTTTATGTCACATCTATGGTGGAATAATAAGGTGTAACGCCAAAAACAGCTGTTCTTCATACCAGTTGTCAAAATGCGCTATTGTGAATAAAATCACATGCAAAATGTAAACAAGCAATTCACAGTAATGCATTATTGTGAGCAAATTTGACGTTTGACATGATTAGATCTAACACCTTCTTATTCCACCATGGTCACATCTCATGGGACAATAATACAGGTACAATGGCAACAACAGCTGATATAAATCACACTAGTTGTCAAAACGCATTATTGTGAATAAAATTACATACAAAAGGTACACAAGCAATTCACAGTACTGCGTTATTTTGAAAAAATGTTGACGTTTGGCGTGGTAAATGGCCCGATTATTGTTATTATTGTTAACATGCATCATTTAATCTGTCAATTCCATACAATATATGTCAAAAAATTACGTAAACTATCAAAACACCTGTTTTAAGAGCAAGTGTAATGCCAAGTTTACACTTGCGCTCCAAAATCCACTGGATTTCACGAAATCCTGAAATACACCCCGGTGTTTACACTTATTTTTTGTTAATTTCAAACATATCACAATGATCAAGGTAGATGCATATGCGCAGCTGATCGATCATGCATTTTCAAAACAAGTTGTTGTAAATTGAATTAATCTTCAAAAATATACGACAATATAGAACTTTACAACTTTATTTGGAAAATTATCGTAAAATGATATATATATGGTATTAATTGTGTATAGTACTAACAAATGAAAAAAATAAAAAATAAAAATATTTTATCGTTAAGATTTCGTAATAATAAATTTTGATAGATAAAAGTTGTACTCAGAACCTGCACAATATTAGTACTTTCAGTAGTTTTCCCGTTTAGTGCTAAAAATGCGTTCCCGTACTCCGAAATCTAGCAAGACTTGCACTTCTCTTTAAACAAAAATTGCGCCGAATAATACCCTCTTCTCCTGTTTTCTGCCATACAATTTTGGCCTAGTAGAAACTAGCAGCAAGCATGTTCATTTGCATCTAATATGATTTTGACATTTCTGCTGCAGTTTTTGCAATTTCCGCAATTTTTCCGTTCCCGTATTATTTAAGAAATTTGTATGGAGAAGCAATTGTTGTCAATTCGCTCTTTTTTCTAACATTACCATTAAAAAAGTACGGGAACACAATGAAAAATAGCATTGTAACAAAGTAATTTAATATTTTTATCACTTTGTTTACAAATTTTGATACTAACATTTTTTGTTGCAGCAATTCGCACATCTACCTTGTTTATTGTGATACGTGAAAAGTGTTGCAAATTTTGGTACTTTTTTAGGCAAAAGCAAGGTTGTATATCATGTGTACTGTGATTTCGATGTTGATTTCGCTGAAATCACGAAATGAGATGATTTCATTTTTGTATGCGAAATCATGATAAATTTTGCTTGATTCCGCACGAAATCACGAAACGCCTTCGAAATCACGAAACGACGCCGAATGTAAACCAAGCATAAAATGCATTCTGCACCTTCTTACTTCGCCATGTCACATCTGTATATTAGTACAACGTTACATTTTGACGCACCGTTGTGTGTCGGCAGTCAAAATTTTAAGTAATTGAAGGGGACAATAGAAAAATTCCGTTAATTGCTTTAAAATTAGACGAAATTGTTGGAAACAATTTATTAAATATTTCAATAAATAAAAAAATCATTTGAAGATATACAAAACCAGTTCAATTTAGGTCTAAATTAGTATAATTTAATGTGTGACACGAACACTTAAGATGTGTAATCACAAAATCATCTGATTTCCATGTCACATCAGAAATATTAGTATAACCTTAAAATTTAACGCACAATTTGTGTGTCGACTGTCCAAATTTTAAATAATTGATGAGAATAATAGGAAAAGTTTTTAAATATTTTAAAGTTGGACGTTGTTGTTAAATAATAAAAAATCATCAATTTAGGACTAAATTTGTGTAGTTTAATGTGTGACCCGAACACTTAACGTGTGTAACCATAAAATCAGCTGATTTCCATGTCACATCTTAAAATTTGGCGAACAATTTGTGTGTCGCCTGTCAAAATTTGATTACAGTAGAAAAATGTTAAATCTGTTAAATTAAACGAAATTCTCGAAATATAAATTGTTCTTAAATGTCGAAAAATCACCAATTTATAATTGATTCGACCCTCTGTTACCATTTTAAATCTGGAAAGGAATGAGGTTATGTTTACCGGTTCTATTGTTGCAGAAAGAAGAGTGTTGATAGCAGAAGTTTTTAGGCGAATGGACTATAAACTTAAGGGAGGGAGTGAGAAATTGCAGACAAAAATGATTCGAATTACAAATGGAATAATCACATCTCATGGACAATACATGGCACAATAATACAGGTACAACGGCAAAAACAGCTGATCTTCATACCAGTTGTCAAAATCCATTATTGTGAATAAAATCACATACAAAATGTAAGCAAGCAGTTCACAGTACTGCATTATTGTGAGCAAATTTGACGGTTTGCATGATTGGATGTAGCACCTTCTTATTCCACCATGGGACAATAATACAATGGCAAAAACAGCTGATTATCACACTATTTGTCAATATGAATTATTGTGAATAAAATTACATACAAAAGGTACACAAGCAATTCACAGTACTGCGTTATTTTGAACAAATGTTGACGTTTGGCGTGGTAAATGGCCCGATTATTGTTATCGATGTAAAACTCATTTTACATTTAACATGTTTTATAAAACATGCCCCATTTAGTTGTCAATTCCATACAATATATGTCAAATAAATGACGCAAACTATTAAAACACCTGTTTTAAGTGCAAGTGTAAAATGCGTTCTACACCTTCTTCGCCATGTCACATCATAAATATTAAAATTTGACTCACAATTTGTCTGTCGACTGTCCAAATTTTAAGTAATTGAAGAGAATAATAGGAAAAGCACTTGAATATTTTAAAATTTGACGAAATTGTTAAATAAAATATAATAAATAATAAATTGTTGTTAAACAATTTAGGACTAAATTTGTGTAGTTCAATGTGTGGCCCGAACACTTAATGTGTGTAACCATAAAATCAGCTGATTTCCTTGCCTGTCAAATTTTGATTGCAGCTCCATCTCCCCAAAACATCATAAGCATGAAAATACCATACTAAAAAAGCAGCCTTTTCCGGAAACTCTGGAATAAACATAAGCATTTGTTTTTTACCCCAGACTTTTGGATTTTCTGATTTAAATATGTAATTCAAAGACAAAAACATACGGCTTTATTATAATCATCATTAGGTGGCCCAAAACTTTTCAGCCCGTTGTGTGTTATGTTGAATGGCACGGAATCATTGTTGTTCTTGTTGTCTCATTTTCCATATCCAAAAGATATGAAATTTTGTTATTTTTCGTTGTTTGTATTCTTTATGTTACGGTAAATTTAGAAACGTTATAAAAAAGACTCACGAAAACGCTATATACGTCAAAAATTAGAGAATCCGTCATAAATTTTGTATAGAAAAGAAGAAAAAAAAAACACATAGACGTTGTTGTTATATGTATGTAGTTTAATATTGAGTGAGTGTTGTTGAAGAGAAAAATTATTATTACCAGTTAAAACAATTGAAACACAACAACAAATAGGCACAAGGTAATGAAAAGCCAAGTTAAATAGAAACCGAACCGAAATAATTGTTGTTAACCACTAAAATAAAAACTTCAAGTTGAAAAAAAATTGTTATATCTTCGCGGTAAAAGAGCGAGTGCGAAAGAGAGAGGGGGTTACGACGACCTCTCAACACAAATTTATCTACACTCCAATATTGATAGCTGCTAGATGGTGTTGTTGTTGGCTGACTAAAGGCAACTACGACGACGTTTACGTTTGAATTGTGTGTTTTATTTTTATTTCAACTTTTTTTCTTGTTGTTTTTTTTTTTAATTCTTTAAAAAATAAACTCACAGCAACGCGTAATCAAACAAAAAATAACGCAAATGACAACGACGTTGCGGCGACGACAAGTTATAAAAAAAGTAAATCCACTCCGACGAACGACCAAAAACGTACTAAAAATGAAAAATAAACGAGTGAATGGTTGGTTGGCTGTGTTGACTTGACTCTGGCTATTGGCCGAGAGAGAATTGTGTGGTTGCTGCCGCTGCTCCTTGTGCATTTGCTTTCCGCTTTTACTCGCAAGCAAACATAAAATGTTGCATTTGTTTCTTTTGTTATTGTTTTATTATTGTTGCTATTTTCTTGTGTGTCTTTCTTTTATTTTCTGTTTTTGTCGTTTCAACAAGAGGTTATTCGTCGTTTTTCGTACTCTTTTGGCCAAGACCAACAACGACCACCACCAATATAAACAACTTTGTTGCCAAACGGATATGCATGCACTTTTTTCTTGGCTGCCATAAAAAACGTAAACATTTGCAACCTTCTTAGTTCCTAATTTTGCCAAAAGTTTAGATATCTGTTTTTTATGTGGCCAACAACCTGATTTTCTTTTGTTTTCATAAAATTTTAATGAATTCTTTACAATTTAAGAGGGATAAACAATCAGCTGATTTGACATCTTGTTATGATTTGAGTGTAAGCTGCTCTCATTGAAGCCATCAGGCCAAACATTAACGAAATACTTTAATTTTTTTAGGGAGACAACCAAACCATGATACAATAAGAAGGTAGCAGCAACTGCCGTTTTTGGTAACATAAGATGTCAAAATTTGACATAAATTCAATGCAATTGACACATTATGTTACTATCAGCTGGGCTGATAATGCTACCTTCTTATTGTATCATGAACCAAACCAATCAGCTGATTTGACAGATTATCATTTGTATGTAAAGCTTTCATTCAAGCCATCAGGCCACACATCAGACGACAAGACTAAAATGATTCATTTGCTTTGTGTTGTTTAAACTTCGTCAAAATATTTCAGTTGCACACTCATGCATTGCTCCTCGAAAATGCAACTAAATGCATCAGAAATAAAAATGAAACATGTTTGCTTTTTACCTGCGTTAAAAATGTGTATTTTTGACATTTTGAAACAAGTAGCTTTGCAGTTGTACAGCGTTAAGAAACATAATACATTACAAATTTGCAGTCATTTTCCAAGCAACTGACGATACGAAAGTCAGCCATACAATCGCTCAGCTACGGGTTATTCGATACCGGTTGTTTGAAGCAACCCTCCAGCCAAGTTTGAAACGTTAGATAATCAATTATATGTCGGGACGCCAGTCGTACACGGAGTTCAGGAAAAAAAAAGTTCAAGCCCCGAAGAATGAAACATGGACTTCCTCTACCTCTCCTGTATTCCATCCCCTGCAGACGGCATTGAAATCTTAACATATGCGGATGATTCCACTATCTTAGCATCAGGTATCTTCCCAGAGGTCATTTGTGAAAAGCTGAACACTTATATGACTGATCTTACCACCATTTACTACTCGATGAATATGCAAATATCCGCCGCCACTAATTCTACGGCCACTCTATTCACTACATGAAGGGCAGAGGTGAGAAATGACTTGAATGTCATTGTCGATGGTAGCAGAATTCCGACCACACACTACCCCAAAATTCGACAGCATGTTCTTGTTGTCCGTGCATACCACCAGCTGATATGTAGGAACAAGGTCATATTCTATCCGGAACCACTTAATGTGCAGATAAAAAACTCTTGTTGAACACGTGTAGCGTGATAGGTCGGTCTGTCGTAAGCTATGTGGCGCCGGTATGGTCCGCGAATGTAAGTGCAATGCGATGGAAAAATATTCAAACCTGTCAGAATGCAGCCCCGAGAAGTGCAACAGGGTCAATGGACCATCTACATGGGGAGACAAAGATTCTTCCAAAACACCAACACAATGGCATGCTTTCATTACAGTACTATCTCGGGTGTTAACTAATTAATATGGTGGATGTTGTCAGGAGAGATCTTCATGATCTAGAAAGAGAGGTCCAACGGTAAAAGAGAAAACGTCTAGATAAACAAGCCTACCAAAAAAAAAAAAAAAAAACATTGTTCCACAACATCCCATACGGGACAAGGGAGACTTCTCTCATAGCAATGAGTGCACCCCGATTCATATTAGCTCAATGATATGGGACCTACTGTTTATCGCCGAGTCCGAACGGCGTGTCTTAAGACACCACTTGTAGAGAAGTTTTTCAAGGCTGAAATACTCAGGAAATGTCGCCAACATTACTGAGGGGTATTTTGCCACCGTTGAAAAATGTTCGATGTTGCCTGGCCGGGGAATCGAACCCACGACCTTCTGTGTGCAAGGCGGGCGTGCATACCATTGCACCACGGTGGCACCCAACAAGCCTACCAAAGCAGGCTTAAAAAGCATTCACACGGACGCAATCGCAAATGCCATAAATAAGTATCGTGTGAATGTGGTCCTCGGAGAACATTCCCCATCTATCGCACCTAAGGAGCGTCAGCCTCTACGACTATCCAGAGAATTTATGGCTCAACTACGCTCGGGATGGTGCAGTCGTCTAAATTCCTATAGGGCAAGGATTGATGACAACGGGCAAACCATCTGCCAAGTATGCGGGACAAGATACTTTTACAACAACAACATCGTCAAAATAAAGGCTGACTTCATACATGCAGTATGATGCGTCAAATGATATCATCGTGACAACATAAATGGAGTATGTCATTTAATAGACATACGCGCCACTTCGTAATTGTCACTCGGCACGTCACATTGCGGAGCAATTGCCAAATTTGTGCAGTGTCACCACTTGTTCTGCATAACAATTGACATTTCTTTAGTACTGTTTTGCCAACTGATATTTGCGAAGAAAGCCAGAAAAAATACAACAACAATAAGAAATGGTAAAATGCATGGTACAATTACAAAGGTAGATGCATCGGCGAATTGCTACAACAAAGCAACTTTTTTTGTAATGTAAACTGTCAAAATTTTCGCCAAATGAACTCTTGTTGTCTCTTTTTATCGCTTGTGTTTGTCTATAAAGTGTAGACATGCTATCTCTTACTTACCGAATCATATGGTTTTTTGTTTTGATTTTTCATGGCGAATCCTAGTTTTTTTGACATTTTAGATTCGATCAGCTGGGCTGAGGCATCTACCTTTGTAATTGTACCATGGTAAAACGACATGTCTCTTTTTTGACAATGTCAGTGTTGCCACACATATTTACTTCCTCTTTTTACGATGCTGTCAATATTTGCATTATGTAAATATTGCATTTATGAAGTCAGCCAAAAACTTTGCTTGAATTTTCTATAAATTCGTTCATTTATATCGAAGAAGTTAATACCCCGGTTACACTTAAGGGCCAAATACATAAGGTCCGTTGTGTGACACGTTGCGCGTTGAAAACAACAACCACATGAAGAATGTGTAAGTGATGCCAAGTTTTTTCTTTAAGTTTTCATGTGGTTGTTGTAACGCAACGCTCAACGAACCGTATGTGCCGCGGCTTTTAACCGGATTACCCCAGTGAGTTTGGGTTTCAAATGTCAATTTCATAGCGCAAACGTCAAATAAATCCTCATGAAGTGGGTTAACTCGGCAAAAAACTCTAATGTAAGTCTTCATCGAAAATTCAGTAGTCATGACGGCAGAATGTACATATATGCGACCACAATTAATACACTTGGCATCATTGAATCTGTTATGCGATTAAATAGGGTACACCTAAACGCATTTTACATTTAACATGTTTTATAAAACATGCATCATTTAGGTTGTCAATTCCATACAATATCTGTCAAATAAATGACGTAAACTCCCAAAACAGCTGTTTTAAGTGCAAGTGTAAAATGTGTTTTAATACGATAATGTAATATAGTATTAATTTGAATTGTTTAATAGAAATGAAAACTGCGGACTTTCTTTGAGTAGAAATCTAATATTTAAAATAATATTGTGTAATTTAATGTGTGACCTGTACATTTAAGAGAGCTAACTGAAAATCAACTGATTAGTATTGTACATCAATTGGTCTGTTCCAGAACTAATAATCATAAAAAACCCCTTCAATTTTCGTTTATTAAAATGTTCACAAATTTTTATTAACAATTGGCACATAGGATTTTTTTATTAGTTAATGGTACGTTTATTAAAAAACCCCTATAAATCATTATCCTCAAAATAAGATTACCGAAAAACTTTTCCCAATCAAGAAATTCTCATGAAGGAAGTTAAACTCGCAAAAACTTTAATATAAACATGGTATTATATAGTGTAAACATGGTATGGTATAACTGTTCAGATTTTGTCTATTATGATGTAATTTAATGTGTGGCCTAAACGCTTAACATAGCCAAGTGAACATCAGCTGATTAGTATGGTACGTCAAGAAACATTAGAAAACCCATATATTTTGACGCAAAATAATGTGGCGGTTGTCAGAATATTTAATAACTCAGATGGGCGATTGATACATCGCGTTTCTTTGGAATTAATTCAGGGAAAATTCTTTAAAAAATTACAATAACTACAAATTATCTTAAAAAATAATCCCCCCAATCAATGCAAACAAAACAAGAAATCATATCTTTCACATCTTTTATTAAAAAAAATCGATTCCATGAAATTTTTTTTTATGTCATAAATAATGGTATGGAAATAATTTATACTATGTATTTGCACATTGACGTATAAGTATGTACATAATAATGTTAATAATAATATTGCGGTGAGCACAATTTCTTTTTATAGAAATTTGACCTGATAAAAAAGAAAGAAAAATAAAAATGTGATGTTTTGTGGGGAGGAATATTTGTTGTTGCTGCTGATGGATGGTGTTGAATCAATTCATGCATTTGTATGTTTTTGTTGGTTGGTTGGTGTTAACAAATTTGTTTAAGGCAAATGCGGCAAATGATTAAAGAAGTAAAAAAGATTTATTTATTGTAATACAGCTCTTGAAAATAAAATTAAAAAATGTCTTCCAAACTATTACAGACAAGACTCTCAGTTGAGATGTAAAATAGAAATGTTAAGTTAACCCACAATTGTCCGTTGAGCGTTAGGGTAAGGCGTTAAAACGACAAACGCAAGAAAATTTCGTAAGTGATGCCAAGTTTTTTCATACGCTTAACGGACAGGTTGGGACTGGCACTTAAGATTTCCCTTTCATTAATGATAAATACATAACTCACCGAAAGTGTTTGCATATAACATGAGAGAGAGGACTTACCTGAAAATAGAAAAATTAAAAAATTAATATTGAAGAGTAGATAAAATAATAATATTAATTATTATCATTTAATATTTATTATATAAAAAATTTATTAACTGGAAATATATAAACCATGGCCCAATTAACAGGTCTTCTAGCAAAAACAGCTGATCGAAATTAAATAAAGTTAAGAGCATTAGGAGCAGACTTTATATGTGACCACAATTAATAAACTTGATGGCATCATTGAATCTGGTATGTGATTTAATAGAGAACGCACTTAACACAATAATGTAGCTTGGTATTAATTTGAATGGTTTACTAGAAATGGAAATTGTGGATCTCTTCTTTAAGTAGAATGCCTCATATTTAAAGTAATATTATGTACATTATTGAAAAAGTACAAAGACACAACTAATTCTGCGCAATAGTCCACACATATTTTGTCTATTATGATGCAATTCAATGTGTGGCCTGAACGCTTAACATAACCTAGTGAAAATCAGCTGATTAGTATGGTATATCGTTAATCATAATAAAAACCTTCAATTCTGACGCACAATGTGTTGGCTGTAAAAATGTTCACTAATTCTAATTAACGATTGGCAAATTCAATTTTTTTAGATTAGTTAGAATTAATTGCCTTCAAAATCAAATCATTTATTTACCCACTTAGCGACGAGAATTTTTTTTTGCTAGAAAACTTAAAATTTTGTATAGGTGTATTCTTACATTCCAATCAATAGGTTTTTGATTCAGAAAATACTCTTACTACATTCCCAACAAATCACTGACTTTATATGAATGTAACATTTATGATTAAATTTTTATCAAATATTTAAATTTTGCATCAAAAGTAGAAAATAACATTTTTTTCTTTCGTGGAAATGCATAGGCCATATCAAGCTTTATAAGCGTGAAATGACATAACGGACAATAATATAAGAAAATGAAAAAAACACAAAAATTTGCGAAAATATCAGAGTTTTACGTCAATTTTGCAACCATTTTTGTGGCGTTTAAACGACCTATTGCTTTATGTGGGTTAAAGTATTCGTAATTTATTGAAAAATTAAAAAGAAATACTAATATCTGTATTAAAACTCATTTGAAATCGATTGCATTTCATTTGACGTTTGAGCAATGGAATTGACAGTTGAAATCGAGTGGATTTCGTAAATGTAAACATAATATAAGTTAACATTTACGAAATCGAGTGGATTACAACAGTCAATTCCTTTGTGTATACGTCAAATGGAATCTCAATTGACGTTTAAGCTATTGACGTTTAATGTAAACCTAGCATAGGCCCATAAATTTTTAAAATTTTGTCTATTTTGATGCAATTTAATGTGTGGCCTGAACACTTAACATAACCTAAACATAATAAAAACCTTCAATTCTGACGCACAATAATGTGTTGGCTGTTAAACTATTAAAAATCGCCATAAATCATTACCTTCAAAATCAAATCTTTTATTTAATGTTTATAATATAAAAAATATTAACCATGGCCCAATTAACAGGTCTTCTAGCAAAAACAGCTGATCACGGGTTTTTACTTTAAATGTCAACATTTTTGTTTACTTTTTGTACTGTGATTCAATCAGAATATGTAATGTGTTATGGCAGATCAAATTACGATCAGTTGTTTTTGCTGTATGACCTGTTATTTGGACCATTATATAAACATAGCTTAACCTTAAAGAAATTATCCTAAAACTATGCACCAAACATTGTGTGTGTTTCAAAACACATGTGATGCAATAAAATCAAACCCTAAAAACCCTCTCAATCATCTGTGTATCTAACATCCATGTTTATCTAAATCCCATATTTTATAGGTCACTTCTTCGATTAGCCACTTACTGACTGTTACATTGAAAATAGTGTATTGTCAATGTCAACAATTGACAAGTGAATACTCGCACTCAGTCACCAAAAAAAGTGTGCAAAAAACCCAAAGCAACCATTGAACAAAACAAAAAACATACAAAATTATTTACTTAAAACCAAGGCATACACACAGACACAACACAAAAAAGTAAAATAAGCTTACAAGCCAGACCACTAGACAATCAACAAGAAGAATTGCCTCGATGACATGTGCATGTATGAGTATGGTCAATAAAAAATTCCTACTCATTATAGTGAATGACTGTCAATTTGATGTAAAGACGACGACTAAAAGAAGAAGTAGAAGAAAAAATATGCCCACAATGAGTGACTTTGAAGGATGAATTTCTATGCGGGTTTGTATACACACGCAAAAGCAAGCTTTGCTAAAAACACCAACCAGCCTCCCAATCCCCTTTTGATGGATATATTTCAGCGTCACACAGTCAGTGTCTCTGCTACTCTTTTGCAATCAATTTATAGTGTATTTCCAATAACTTGAAAAGGTTTTTTTTTTTCAAATTTAAATATAGAACAAAATTGCTCCTCTTAGTGCAAAGAGAGGGTAGTCGTAATCTCACCAGTTTACTCCAGAAAGAGAGACTAAGCAGCAAGCATTTCACTTCAAACTGTCTAAACAAATCCCACACAAGGTACCCACCCACAACATACACATAGAAATTCAAAACCATTCAAAGACACTCATTTAGGGAGGAATACAGTAAAAGGACATTGAATTGTAAAGGACGAGAAAAATAAGTCATTTTAAAGGTAGGAGACCTTCTTAAGATGTTCTTCAGACAAAACTATTTTGATTCTATTCAACTACCTATCTTCTATAGACAAATTATCTCATATTGGACATAAATGACGTCATATCAGTCTCCTGCAAATAAAGAACTTCCATGTATGGTATCTTCTTGGCTTATCATGGTGGAACAATAAAAGGTAACAGCAATACCCAGCTGACTGAACTGGGCTGTAATGTTAGTGTCAAATTCCATACGACATTTTATATATTTATATGTCCATATTTACATTAGGCAATTTTTCTTGCGGCAATTGTTAGTTTTATGGAGAGAGAGGTGAGGCATACGGTAACCCTTTGCCTCTCAACACCCTCTCTTACCTACAAATTGACAATTGCCGCAAGGAAAATTGCCTAATGTAAATATGGACTATGTTCCATGTATATTAGGGATATATATTTTTTGAAGAACAAATTTATTCATCAAAAAAAAAAAATATTTCCCATAAAGACTTCTTCATATCATTGACATGTAAATTCCTCTTCCTAAAACACCGCTTATAGAGGCTGTAGAATATTTGTTAATTTGTGTGGTTTTTTGTTAAGCTTGAAAATAATAAAGCCCTAATAAACGTGTGCTATTTTGATTTCAAAAACAAAAGATCGAAGCAGCTTCTTCTTTTTCGATGAATTACCAGCGACCCCAAACATTTTTGCAAGAATTCAACTTTTTGCGATAAATTATGCATTTAGTGAAATGATATGGATACATTCAATTTGAAGATCTAACGAGTTTTCATTCATGTTTTCCAAAATATTCAATCAAATGTGAACAAATATTAGTTTTTTTTAATTCCAATAATTTCTAGACATTTCCTTATTTTGTTTACATTTACCGTTGACACTAACATTACAAACAAAAACAAATTTCTATGTGGTTGTTGAGTTGTATTTGTTGTAGTATTTACTTTACTGGTTTGTTCTCCATGTTGGTTTATTGTTATGCTATCAAGTTGACATCACGGTTGATAAATAGAGAACACTAAACACGAAATAATCTCAATCGTTAAGGTAAAAGATTTGCTTGATTTTTTTATTTACAAGTTCGAACAAAATATTTTTAATTTTCTTTAAGTAGAAGACCTCCGATTTAAAATAGAAGTATGTAATTTAATGTGTGGCCTATACCACTTACAAAAGCATTTATCAGTTTGAGGTTAAAACCCCGCACATTATTTGCATTAGTCCATAATTTTTTCAGATTTTGTTTATTATGATGTAATTTAATGTGTGACCTGAACACTTAAAACAACCTAATGAAAATCAGCTGATTAGTATGGCACACAGTTGAAATGCTTATTAATTTAGAATAAACGATTGGTAAATTGCGTTTCATTGGGATTAATTCAACAAATATTCTTTAAAGAATCACAATAACTACAAAACACTATCTTGAAAAACAATTCCCAATCAATGCAAAACAAGAAATCCTATCTTTTACATTTTTCATTAACAGAATTAATTTATCCATTCTATCGCTTTTCTGAACATTGGTGGCATCTTATTTGCTTTTTACCAACTTGGCATCACTATTCGTTAATAGGGAGCACTAAACACGAAATAATCTCAATGGTAAAAATAAAAGATTTTTGATTTTTTTGTGTAATTTGATGTATGACCTGTACACTTAAGACTGTCAAGTGATCCTTCAGACAACATCTACAGCACTTTTTATTTTTTGACAGTTTTACCATTTTCGAAAGTAAAGGAGCAGACCATTTTTGTAATTTTATAGGGAACATTTAAGCGGCTTTTACATATCAAACATGGAATATCTGTCAAATAAATGAGGTAAATTCCCAAAACACCTGTTTTAAATTCAATTGTAAAATGCGTTTTAACACGATAATGTAGTGTAGTATAAATTTGAGTGGTTTACTAGAAATGAAAACTTAAGTAGAAGGCCTCACATTTAAAATATTATTTAATTTAATATGTGGCCTGTACCCCTAAGAATTAGACGACTATTTTATAGTACGAGATTAAAACCCCGCACATCATTTACTATAGTCCATAGGGACCAAATACATAGGTCCGCTGTGAGTCGCGTCACGCGTTAATAACAACAACCACATGAAAAATGTGTAAGTGATGCCAACTTTGTTCTTGAAGTTTTCATGTTGTTTTTGTAACGGAGAACTCAACGAACCGTATGTGCCGAGCCTTTAAGCCCTAAACACATCCAACGTTTGAGTAAAGTTTTGTGCCATTTCTGGTAGATGAATAAAATACAAAGTGCTGCCAAGTTAAAATTGTTCTTTATTCTTCTACCCGAAATGACACAAAACTTTACTCAAACGTTGGATGTGTTTTCAGCTTTAAATTTTATTTAAATTTTCTTTATTATGATTTAATTTAATATGTAGCTTGTTCGCATAAGATAACCAAGTGAAATCAGCTGATTGGTATGGTACATAATCATTAGAAAATCTTCAATTCTGACGCAAACTAATGTGACGACAGTTAAAATGTTTACTAATTTAGAAGAAACGATTGGCAAATTGTGTTTCTTTGGAATTAATTTAAGGAAATTTAAAAAAAAATCACAATAGCTACAAATCATTATCTTGAAAAACCATTCCCAATCAATGCAAAACAAGAAATCGTAAATTTTGAATCTTTTATTAACCGACATAAAGCCTACTGGTCGTTTAAACGCCACAAAAAATGGTTGCAAAAATTGACGTAAAAATCGTATATTTTCGCAAATTTTGGTGGGTTGTTATAGTATTGTCTGTTATCTGTCATTTCATGCCTATGCAATTCCACGCAATAGGCCTAACACGGAAGCAATTAAAAAAAATCGATTTTTGTAATTTTCTACTTTTAATGAAAAATTTAAATATGCGATAAAAATTTAATCATAAATGTTATGAATGTAGTAAGAGTATTTTCCCAATCAAAAACCAAGGGATTGACATGTAAGAATACACCTATATTACCCTTCAAAGTTTTCGGCACTTTCGCCCGATTGCAGGAAATCTATAAGTTTAAGGGAAAAAGTTATTCTTTAAAAAATGCTTAAAATGTATCAAAAATATAATTTTGAAAATAATTAACAAAATAAAATTTTAAGTTTTCTCGCAAAAAAATTCTCGGCGCTAAGTGGGTTAAACGCCACAAAAAATGTTGCAAAAATTGATGTAAAACTGGCATTTGCGCACATTTTTGTGCGTTTTTTTGTATTTTCTTATAGTATTGTCAGTTATCTGTCAATTCAAAAAATTCGACTTTTTTGTAATTTTCGACTTTTGATGAAAACTTAATCATAAATGTTGTACCCCATTTGCACTTAGCCGGATTTAATAAAACCACTGGGTTTCAAATGTCAATTCCATAGCACAGAAGTCAAATAAATCCTTATAAAGAAGGTTAACCCGGCAAAAGAAACTATAATGCAAACCCCATTTTACATTCAGATAAAGGCTCCCCGACTTTGTTAGAATGTAGTTAGAGTATTTATTTTCTCAATAAAAACCAAGGGATTTGTATGTAAGAATGCACCTACCTATATTACACTTTAAAGTTTCCGGCATTTTTAAAAGAAGGTCCATTTGCAGGAAAACTATACGCTTAAAAGAAAAGGGTTATTTTTTTTTAATACTTCTCTGCGCTAACAACTTTCTGCCCTAAGAGGAGCAAATATCAAAGTCGGTGAATCAAGCAATCAGAAGCCGGCAAACATGTTGCACATTTTTGCTCGCCCAAATTTGTTGTGTAAAAAGTTTCTAAAGAGAATGCTATTCAGCGCCATTTTTGTTCAAAGAGAAGTGAACATTTCGCAACTTTTTTTGTGTACAGGACAACATTTTGGGGAAAAATGTGCAAAATGAGTTAAATGTTTAAAAACTTTTTTGTTCTGGAACGAAGTTATAGTGTAATGTAGCCATTAGTGTTCCCTATAAATTTACAAAGCAGCAGTGATGCTAACTTGGCGCGTTTTCTATGACATTTATTATATATTTTCAGTAGTAGGCTGTCACTAAATTGTATTCACACATGATTAGTGATGCTAACTTGGCGATTTTTTGAACATTTTCTGTGGAAGGAGAAATGGAAACATGAATAGCTTATTGTGTAAATTGACAATTTTTACGATTGTAAATAACAATATACAAGGGATTTTTTTCTCTCATCAGTTAAAGACGATAATCTCTCTTTCTTTTGAATAGAGTAAAAAGAACAATAGCCATCCATAGCCATCTTAAAAATAATCGACGACAAACGCACAGAAGTTTCTAAGTGTTAGCAGTAGTGATGCTATCTTGGCGATTTTTAAATAATAATGTTAAAATATCATTAATGAGTTCCACAATTTGAACGGCTTGGGCGGGATTAGCTCTTATCATATCCAAAAATATCACCCCATATTTTGTCAAACTACAACTTTTGGTGGTGCTGTGTACTGTCGAAATATAGTCGAAAGCATATTAATTTTTGTATGAAACGACTCGTTATAGGGAAATTCGGTTAGTATTTTGTTTGGGGAGCATAGAAAACACAGAAAACTGTAACGCAGGGGGTTACTCTGAACGAAAATTCCCCGAGAGTTTTTTTTCGCTTTCTCCCTTAAGTTAAAACGGCAGAAAGTCAAAGCTCACGAGGAAATTTCGTTTACAATAACCCCCGTAATAACATCATGCCGGAGTCTCTGAGTTCATTCTTTCTAATAACACAAAAAGGAACAAATTTCCTTTAGAGGCACCTGGCGGAAAAAATCGACATTTTCCCCACACATAGCCCATTCTATTCTGATTCCAACGATGTATAATTTTTGTCCCGGAAATGTATACTTCCCGAGGTATCGGCCTCGAAAGTTCCGGAAAATCCCTATGTTAGACTTAAGTTAAACATATTTACTAAACTCGTATCGTATGAAAATTTTATTATTAATGGTAAGTCTCGTCTCCCCTAACACAGGAATACAATTATATGGGGGAAGTCACAGAATTTTTTTTTTTTTCAATTTTTTCTCTAAATAGACGGCCTTCGGCCGGGGATTTATGACTTTCTCCTATGGACAGGTGCAAATCTCGGGAAAGGGAACAAAATTTTCTCCTTAATTCTCAATTTTTTAACACGAATTGAGTTTAATAAATGTGTTTAACTTAAGTCCAACTTGGGGTTTTGGTGGAACTTTCGAGGCATATATCTGTGGGAGTATACATTTCCGGGACAAAAGTTATACACCGTTGGAATCAGAATAGAAAGGACTACCTACGGTGCAAATATGGTCTTCCTACTTTAGGTGCATCTAAAGGAAATTTAAGCCCACAAAAATGTCTCATAATTTTTTGAATAAAATTCAAACCCCAAATAATCAAGAAGTTTAGTTTAAGGTCAATCATTCAATGCAAAAATGCTATCAATTAAATTCCACACAACATTCAAGTACTGCTAAAAGTAGCATATACGAACAAAAAAAAAAAACAAAGAAAAACGTAGCAACAAAAAAATGTCCGACATTTTTTATTCGGTCTTATCTGTCCACTTCACTATCTTTGCAATTGGCTTGGTGCTGCAGCAGCAACTATAATTATTCGATTTCAATAACAAATTTCAGACACATTTGCACCTCGGCTGCATAACCACAACATTAAACCCCTTCCCAGCAACTCTCCCTCCTCTCCTACCCTAGAAATTGATTTAACCAAAAGAAACCAAACAGGAGATATCCGTATACGACACGTTGGTGAAATTGTGTCACTATTCAAAACACTTTTCCTGACAGTTTGTGTGACAACAACATTAACTGTGTGAATAATAGCTGCCAATAAATTGAATAAGTTTCGTACCGAAAATCCCAAGCACCCACCACCAACTCCCACCAACCTCAGTCAACCACAAAAAAAAACAGCAAAAGCAACAACAGTGAAAATCTTAAAAATACCTTTAATTTGATTTCAATATGTAAAATTAGATTTACTTAATACAAAAACAAAACAAAAAGTATTTTGAAAAGGAAAATAAATGTGGGGAGAAAGCAATCGCGAAAAAAACATGTGGTGGTGATACGCAAACACCAACCTTCACTCATTATAATGATGGTTGGTTTGTTGGTGTGGAATCTCAACGCTATGCCACCGCTCATATGATGTTCGTTCTTGCGTGTATTTTGTAGAATTCCGTTTTATTTTGAAACAAAAAAATAAATAAAAACCAAGAAACATGACGTTTTTGTTTCTTTTTTGACTACATTTTTTATATACTTTTATACTACGCACACGATTTTGGCTTGCCTGTTGGCTTCTTGTTGACAGGTGGTCGTTTAGGTGGTTCTGACGCTATATACACTTTTCGCACATTTTAAATTTTGTTAATCTTTTCCTGCATAGGTAAATGCTTTCCAATGTATTTTTAGCATCAACTTTTTTGTTTTTGTTTTGTCATTTTATAACATGGTGAATACGAATTTTTTAATGATTTGCCAATATAAATGTCTGATATTGTAAGTGTTTGAATTAAGTGATTTGTAAATTTTGATCACAAAGTCAATATTCGACTCTTTAAACTCGAATACTTTTGCATAATCGCGTTTAGTCATCTTTACAACTACTCAAAATCAGCTCTCATTAGAAATTTTGTGATAATTAAACTTTAGTTGCTTTTTTGTATGTTGCCAAGGCTAGAAATACCTATTAAAAATTAAGTTTATTTTCACCCTGAAATTGTATTTTTCATTTATTTTTAATATAACTTGACGAATGGCTAGGCCGCTTTATGACTTGAAAGTAACAAACGACCATCAGCTGATTATTACTGTCGAGTATTGCCAACATAGTCAATAGTGTAAAATCGTCTTTATGGTTCTCTTTTAAGCCACAAAACATCACCAGCGATGTCAACAATTTATGCGTCAGTGAAAGATTCTATTATTATTTACTATTTATTATATATTATTTACTTTTTATTATTAATTATTTATTGTTTATTATTATTATTTATTGTTTATTATTTATCATTATTATTATATTGTTATTGTATATCAATGAAATAAATGCCACATACTCTAAAAACTGGTGTTGTAGGTGGCCGTGTGAACAAGGTTTAAGTTTCCAGCAGCAATGATGACGACTTGGCGGTTTTACCATTTTACAATTATCGCAAAGAATCGCGATTTTATCTCTGAAAGTTCTTTAAACTATATTTTAATAAACACAACTATTGCTAATTAAAGACATTTTGAAAAAAAAAGAACATAATTATATGGTTGATAGCCAACCTCTTCTATGTATATACTATATAAACTTATAAACAAATTGTCAAAACAAAATCGTTTTGTTTGTACTAAGGCAATCAAATGATAGTATTGTTGTTGTTGATTTTTTTTCTTCAACTTGATTTTATTACTTAGATACAACAATCAATGAAAAATATTGTTGCTGTAGTGGTTGTTGGTCTTGGTTGATTTGAGAATGTTCAAATAAAAAAGTCAAATAAATGAATTCAATTGAAATGTTTGTAGGCAGTCAACCAACCAACCTGCTGGCTGCATAATATTTGACATTCTAATTATGATGATGGTGGCGATGACGTTGAAATTGTGTCTTATCAAAATCCAAACCGCAGACGACCCACCGACCGACCTCACCTCGTTGCTGTTGCTCGCGTCACATCAACATTGAATTGTGTGTATTTTAAGAGCCTACCCCTCGCTCAAGTATTGTTCAATAATTAATATATGACAGATGTGTATGCGCGCAAAAACTATTGACTTAATTATTGTAGTTATTTTCAAGGTTATCTTGTGAGATATGAAAAATAGGTGATGGAGGTAATAAATATGGGCTTTAAAATAGAGTTTTATTTAAAAAAAATGTGTAGGAATGTCTTCAATGAAGGGTTATTTTAATAAGTTGTGGTATTCGGACCTCGGAAATGACCAGAGGGGAATAGGACTGGCCGAGCAGATGGATTGCTCTACGTTTTGCACGGTCAAATGAGGCCATCCCTACCAGAATTAGTGGAGAGTGTCACAGTTCGCCAGAGATAACCATCGTGTCACCTGGTCTGACAAATGACGTTTCTCTTGGATCGGGCTATCTCTCCCCATAATTGTCTCCATAAGCAGATCGCCCGATTTCATCACCTCTAAACGTTGCACTATCATCAATCGTGGGAAAGCTTATTGGCCTTGTTTCAGAGAGTTCACTAATCTCAGCTTTAGCGATCTGCTCAACCCTTCTGATGTTCGAGCAGCAGAAAAGACTTTCCGAGACACATGTTGGTCAGATCAAACTACGGGATTAGCAAATGAGCGACCCCAGAGTCAGAGTGCTGACACTGGTAGTAGTTAACAGGTTGGCCGTCGAGCACAAGCGGAACAAGTGGTTAAATCATCTGAAGAGTGTGAATTCAGTGAATTGTGGACAACGGTTAGGTCACTCTCGAACCCTGGATAGAAGGAAGACACTACCCTCAGTCACGTTTGGCGATGTTACGCTTACTGATCCGAAGAGGTGCGCAAGTTATTTTAATCGACAATTTGTCGAGCACGCCTGGAGTGATAGGGCGAAGCCAAGAGTACTACGTCGCATTAAATCTCTTCCTGTCGAGGATGAACAAAAAAAAAAATTACAATGGATGATGTTGCGAATGTCATCAAGGGAACGCTGAACCATCCAAAGCGGTGGGACCTGATATAATCTCCAAGGTAATCCTGAAACAGCAGAAAGTGCCGGGAGTCAGAGTATCTGATTAAAGTTTTCCACCTGTCGATAGCCACCACCCACTTCGTTCCCGAAGTCTGGAAGATAGGCAGGATGGTCCCGCTACTGAAGCCAGTCAAAAATGCCAGCAGAAGTGAATAGTACAAACCGATTTCGGTTTTGTCGCCCGTAGCAAAGATCCTTGAGGTTTTAGTCCTCCCCAGCGTCAAAAAATAGGTATCCAGTTGTCCATCATCAGCCCCAAAAAAATTCAAGTTGATCGGAAGAATTTATTGTGATTTGTAGCATAGAATCTTTAAACGCGTGTTTCTCGAAATGACACCTTTGACGTGAGTGCCAACGATAGCTCGAAAGCGAATTGGCCGATCTTCATATGGTTTGGTGAGCTTAATAAATACATAAAAGTCTTGTCTTTAAGTGAGACACATTTGTTAAACATTTTTTCACAAAAAGGTAAATTTTTTCGTTAAACTGGAAATTTTGACAGTTTCACTATTTTTTAATTCTCTTTCGCTTAAAGACAAGATTATTAGGTTCTTAAAACGCCCACTAAAATATCGACCCATTCGTTTTCGAGCTATTGTTGGCACCGCAAAACGCTTTTACAAAAAAACCGCTTATAGAGAATTTTTACATGGCTAAAAAACTCAGGAAATGACGCCAACATTACTGAAGGGGGAACAAATTGAATACTCTACCAGCAGGCGGAAAAAAATCTGATTTTTTTTAAATTGTAAGTTTTTTCTAAGTACCCGGCCTTCGGCCGGGGATTTGAAACTTTCTCCTATAGACAGGAGCCAATTTATGGCACGGGAACAACATTTTTTTTAATTTAAAATTTTTTTCTTGCTTTAACAAGGGAATTTTCGGAACTTCAGAGGCCCATATCTCGGGAAGTATGGACTTCCCCCCAAAAAACGTTATATTTTTGTAATCAGGACGTAAAGATCTACCTGTGGTAAATATTTCAGATTTATTCGCCAGCTGGTAGAGTATTCAATTTATGCCCTGAAGGGTATTTTGCCACCATTGAAAATTTGAAGATGCATGGCGGGGGAATCAAACCCGCGACCTTCATGTAGGTGTTCATACCCAGTCAATATATTAACGTCATCCTTTGATATAAGAAGAATATAGTTTGTATATTGGATCATTTATTATTTACAATCATAAAAATGTGAATTTGCCAAAATACATTGATTTTCTCTTTTTTTGTCGTCTACAACAATTGTTGAAAATCGCCAAGTTGGCATCACTAATGATATACAAATATATAATTCAATGGTGCCAAACCACTCCTGGCTTTTTTCACAATAAATTTAACAAAAAAGACTCTCTGAGAGTAAACACATTGGGGGTTAGTCTGAAAGAAAATTCCCCGTGGGTTTTTTGTCTTTCCGCCGTTTCAACTTAAGGGAGAAAATAGGAAAAATGCGAATTTGCCAAAATACTTTGATTTTCTCCTTTTTCGTCATCTACAACAATTTTTGAAAATCGCCAAGTTGGCATCACTAATGATATACAAATATAATTTAATGGTGGCAAACCTGGCTTTTTTGCACAATAAAGTTAACAAACAAGACTCTCTGAGAGTAAAGACATTGCGGGTTATTCTGAAAGAAAATTCCCCGTTGGTTTTTTGTCTTTCCGCCGTTTCAACTTAAGGGAGAAAGTGAAAAAAAACGCACGGAAAATTTTCCTTCAGAATAACCCCAATTAATGCACAAATCGCAATGTTGACATCACTGGTGATGTTTCGTGCATTAAACGGGAACAGTAGAAACGATTTTACACCATTGTTTACGTTGTCAATACAAGGCAGTAGTAATCAGCTGATTGTACTATGTGCTTTTCAAGTCGTAAAGCGGCCTAGCCACACATCAATTTAGAATAAATAAAATAAAAAATATGATTTAAAACTGAAAGGAAACTTCATTTCCATATTTGTTAGAAATTTTTACGCACATATAACAGTGCTATAGTTGTTAATCACAAAACATCGACAATAAAATCCATTGTTAGGTTATGTTGATACCTGACATTTATGAAATTTGGCTAATTGTATAAAAATGCATTCTGCAGTGTGAAGTTATGACAGTTATTATTGCAAAGATTAAGCCTATTATTGCAAAGATTAAGCCTGCGAGTAAACACATTGGGGGTTAGTCTGAAAGAAAATTCCCCGTGGGTTTTTTGTCTTTCCGCCGTTTCGACTTAAGGGAGAAAATAGGAAAAATGCGAATTTGCCAAAATACTTTGATTTTCTCCTTTTTCGTCATCTACAACAATTTTTGAAAATCGCCAAGTTGGCATCACTAATGATATACAAATATAATTTAATGGTGGCAAACCTGGCTTTTTTGCACAATAAAGTTAACAAACAAGACTCTCTGAGAGTAAAGACATTGCGGGTTATTCTGAAAGAAAATTCCCCGTTGGTTTTTTGTCTTTCCGCCGTTTCAACTTAAGGGAGAAAGTGAAAAAAAAACGCACGGAAAATTTTCCTTCAGAATAACCCCAATTATTGCACAAATCGCAATGTTGACATCACTGGTGATAATTTCCTGCATTAAACGGGAACAGCAGAAACGATTTTACACCATTGTTTACGTTGGCAATACACGGCAGTAATAATCAGCTGATTGTACTGTGTGCTTTTCAAGTCGTAAAGCGGCCTAGCAACACATCAATTTAGAATAAATAAAATAAAAAATATGGTTTGAAACTGAAAGGAAACTTCATTGCCGTATTTGTTAGAACTTTTAACGCACATATAACAGTGCTATAGTTGTTAATCACAAAACATCGACAATAAAATCAATTTTTTCGGTTATGTTGATACATGGCATTTATTTAATTTGGCTAATTGTATAGAAATATATTCTGCAGTGTGAAGTTATCACAGTTGTTATTGCAAAGATTAAGCCTATTATTGCAAAGATTAAGCCTGAGAGTAAACACATTGGGGGTTATTCTGAAAGAAAATTCCCCGTGGGTTTTTTGTCTTTCCGCCGTTTCAACTTAAGGGACTTAGGGGAGAAAGTCAAAAAAACGCACGTGAAATTTTCCTTCATAATAACTCCAATTAATGCACAAATCGCAATGTTGACATCACTGGTGATTTAAACGGGAACAGTAGAAACGATTTTACACCATTGTTTACGTTGGCAATACACGGCAGTAATAATCAGCTGATTGTACTGTATGCTTTTCAAGTCGTAAAGCGGCCTAGCCACACATCAATTTAGAATAAATAAAATAAAAAATATGATTTAAAACTGAAAGGAAACTTCATTTCCGTATTTGCTAGATATTTTAACGCACACATAAAACTGTGCTATAGTTTTTAATCACAAAACATCGACAATAAAATCCATTTTTCAGGTTATGTTGATACATGAAATTTATGAAATTTGGCTAATTGTATAAAAATACATTCTGCAGTGTGAAGTTATGACAGTTAATATTGCAAAGATTAAGCCTGAGAGTAAACACTTTGGGGGTTATTCTGAAACAAAATTCCCGTGGGTTTTTGTCTTTTCGCCGTTTCAACTTACGGGAGAAAGTGAAAAAAACGCACGGGAAATTTTCCTACCGAATAACCCCAATTAATGCACAAATCGCAATGTTGACATCACTGGTGATGTTTCGTGCATTAAACGGGACCTATAGAAACAATTTTACACCATTGTTTACGTTGGCAATACACGGCAGTAATAATCAGCTGATTGTACTGTATACTTTTCAAGTCGTAAAGCGGCCCAGCCACACATCAAATTAGAATAAATAAAATAAAAAATATGATTTAAAACTGAAAGGAAACTTCATTTCCGTATTTGTTAGACATTTTAACGCACATATAACAGTGCTCTATTTGTTAATCACAAAACTTCGACAATAAAATCCATTTTTAGGTTATGTTGATACCTGACATTTATAAAATTTGGCTAATTGTATAAAAATGCATTCTGCAGTGTGAAGTTATGACAGTTATTATTGCATAGATTAAGCCTAACATACAGTAGTACCAAATTTATCAAATTTATTCAAAAATAAAATTATCAAGTTTCGAAGTCACACAATGCAGATTAACTTTCTAAGGTGGCGCCGTAGTTATTTTAAATTGGTATGCCCATGGGTCAATTTAAAGGACAACAAAAAAGGTATTAACAGTTTAGCATAGCGTTAAAAATGTACGAGATATTTGTCTCTTTTCAATTTAATTATTTATTTTAACTTCCACATAATCCGAAGCCTAGAAATATATTGGAAATATCCAACCACGTACTAAAAGTGTATTATAGGAGGGTAACGCCTCCCCAAAGGGGTCTACTACAGATAGAAGTAAACCTAAAGTGACTTTCTATCTATGGCGCACCTCCTACAGTGGTCATCTTTCTATAGAATTCCTCCTGAAGGTATTTTCCAACTGTAGAAGGCCTCTTAAGGTAGACTTTATCTTTACGGGACCTCCTATAGGGGTCTATCTCTAATGAAGACATCTACGAAGACCTTCAGACGGGCTTTACTCCGCACTGAACACCTGCTAAAGGGGCCTTATACCTGTAAAAGACATCCTAATGGGGTTTTCTATTTTAAGACATCGAATTTTTAATACGTTAACATATTACCAATTCTTTGTAAATAGACACGTTTAATATATTATTAAAGCCAATTTGTTGCCATGTTATTCCCGCAAGCTTAAGAGTAAACAAATTCCAAAGCGTCAACATCTATGGAACAAAGGAGAATGAAATAAATAAAAACAACAAAAAAGAACATTGACAGGAGCGCTTCCCCATAGTCCAATGGTCGACTGAATGGCTAGCTGGGCCATCACTTTGGATGTGCACAAAAATAGAACAAGTTTTTTTTTTAATTTAATTAGGACAAATGAAAAATAAGAAAACAAAATTGATTAAAAAAGCATCTCAGAAGGATTGGATATAGAAAGAGAAATAGAAAAACAACACTCAAACATGAAATCTAGCAGCAACTTTTCTTCTTTACAAATTGAATGGTCAATCAAAGTGGGTTGTAGTCCAAAGCGAAATGGTAATAAAAAACCATAGCATCCAGTTACAGTGACCTCTTTTTTTCAGAGAGAGAATGGCGAAATGAACAAGAAAAAACATAATATGACATCCATCATAACTATTTATGATGTAGATGTTGAATGGGAGAAAAGGATTCAAACATAATAAAAAGGAATGCCAGCAGGACATTGGCGAAGCATTGGAAAACTAAAATGTGGCTTAATTTTTTAAGGCTGCCAATTTCAATTAAAGAAACAATTGACCAATATATTAAAGTATTCCCATTTGTTTGCAAACCCTGAGGCAAATCATGGATTCTTATTGTATAAAACCATTTAAGAATTAAGGGATCTTTTCATAAAAACTTTCTTTTCTGAATGAAATTTCAACAAGGGAGAAGAAGAAGAGCCCCCCTTTTATAGTAATTTTTGTTTCCTCCTTTCAACCTTAACATTTCAATTGTAATTCAAAGCACTTAGCAACAAAATATTTGATTTTTATTCAACTTTCTTGTATTCTCGCATTACTCCTCTGTTTTGCTCTTGCTCTCTATATTACTATTCTTTTTTTATGACTTTTTATGGAGAATGAATGCTTCAAACTGCCCGCCCCAATACACAATTCTGCAAATAAACAAATATTAAAACAAAACCCAAACTTTTTTTTTGCTGCTGCTGCTGGGGTGAAATACGAATTATGACCCCATTGCGTGTAAAAAATGCAAGAACTTTTCCATAGAGCTTTGTATTATTTATTTAGTGATGAGGAAAATAAAACTTTAATATCTTTTACGGTCATGTACATGCGACCCAAGTACCACCTATTGGAGCACATACATATATATATATGATGAAATATTTAAACTACATGTTATAGATATTCAATACAAAACTTTGTATAGTTTAACAATAGCAAAAAAAGCACACAAATCCAATAAACAAAACAGTTCTCCAGGGATTTTTCTTTGTATGGCGTCATTTAAATGGATTTTTGTCTATTCTTTTAATTTTCTAGTTTTTTTTTTTTTTTTTTGCGAAGGCGACACTAGCTTCTTCCAAAAAAAAAAAAAAAAAAAAACAACAACAAAGTGTAACAACAGCTCAAAGTGTAGGTGTCAATGTTAGCTTTGAACTCATAAAGAAAAAAGTTTCTCCACCAAATAGGTTGGTTGTTGAACTTTATACAAAATTTACTATGTTTAAATAGATCACATACACATACATATATTTAGCACATAGTATGTTGAACCTTGAAAGAATGTGAAATTTGTTTACTTGTAAAAAATATTTTAATGACTCTTCATGCCATAATAAAATATCCATAAAGAGAACAAATCAACATTTCTTTATAATTATATTTTTGTATTTTTCCTCTTAAATTTGGGAAATCTTAAAATAATTATGAAAAAACTCTAATTTTTAAATAATTCGGCAACCATTTTATTTATTTATTTATTTTTAGTAAAAATGACAAAAACTATGTTGCAATAACTCAGCTGTTTGCAGAATTCTGATGTGTTACCAGGCCTCTTCATCATACAATTTGTAAAGCTACAATACAACACATCAAATTCAATGAAAATGTGTCTACTAGAGACAAATGAAATGAAATAATAGTAAGTTTACATTTACGAAATCCACTCGATTTCAACTGTCATTCCATTGATTACACGTCAAACGAAATCCAATGGATTTCAGATGAGTTTTCATTTGACGTATATGCAAAGGAATTGACAGTTGAAATCGAGTGGATTTCGTAAACGTAAACCAACATAACACACTAAATTACTGTTACGCCACAGAAAATGGTTGCAAAAATTGAGGTAAAACCCGGATATTTTTTTGCATATTTTTGTGTATTTTTTTTTTTTTTTTTTTGCATTTTATAAAGCTTTATTCGGTTCATGCATTTCCACGCAATTGGCAAGCAATTCAGAAAAATCGACTTTTTTTGTAAATTTCGACTTTTGATGAAAAATGTGTGGGGCTTCTACACGGTATGTTTTATACATGTTTGGCATATCAACTTTTTTTCGCCCATATGTAATTCATTCTGCACAGCAACATTTTACTTTTCATTCGTTTTCTGTTCTTTTCGTTTTTTATATTGCGAAAAAACAAAACAGCTGTTTTTCTTTTATTGTAAGGAATTTGACAACTTATTGCTATTTTTGCACGATATGTTTTTTTTTTTAAGTTTTACATATGTATTGTCACTTTGGGTATATATAATATACACAAAAAGGGAAAGGATCAAAGTCGGGCGGGGACGACTACATGTTACCCTACACCACTGTGGATAGGTAAAATATATATGGGAGCTAAATCCAAATGTGAACAGATTACGATATAATTTGGCACATATATTTCTAGACCAAACACCATCACACATTCCAAATTTCATCAAAATTAGACATACATAGCGTCTTTGGTGCATCAAATACTTTAAATCGGGCGAAAATATATATATGGGAGCTATATCCAAATCCGAACCGATTTCTATAAAATTTGGCACACTTATTTGTAGACCAAGTTCTGTAACACATTCCAAATTTCATTGAGATCGGACATATTTGGTATCGTATTTGGTGCACGAAAGACGTTATTCGTGCACCAAATACCAAAAATCGGCCGAAAATTTATATGAAAGCTATATCCAAATCTTAACCGAATTTGATATAATTTGGCACATTTATCTATAGACCTAATTCCGTAACACATTCCAAATTTCATCAAAATTGGACAGATACAGCGTGTTTGGTGCATCAAATACCAAAAATCGGCCGAAAATGTATATGGGAGCTATATTCAAATCTTAACCGAATTTGATATAATTTGACACATTTATCTATAGACCTAATTCCATCAAACATTCCTAATTTCATCAAAATTGGACAAATACAGCGTGTTTGGTGCATCAAATACCTCAAATCGGCCGAAAATATATATGGGAGCTATATCCAAATCTGAACCGATTTTCACCAAAAGCAATAGCGTTCTTCATTAGGCTAAAAAAATGATCTTCCACAATTTTCAGCCAAATCGAACAATAGATGCGACTTCTACGTTCCGAACGGACGGGCGGACGGACATGCAGAAATCGACTCAGAAAGTGATTCTATGCATATCCCTAGAAGGAACTATGGGTCTATCTCTTTTCCTTAGGCATGTTACATACAAATGCACTAACACATAGGTAATACCCTTACTACAGGGTATAATAAAAATATTAATGATTTATTAAAAACAACATGTTGACATCACTGATGAGGTTTTGTGCAATAAAAACGATTTTAGATATTGATTATAGGTCTGTGCGATAACCTAAAAGTTTGTACAAATTTGCACAAACTTTTACAAAATGCTGTTCGATAACAAACTTGTAAAGGAGAGCGAATTTGGAGACAATTGTCAGAGAATTTTGGAGAGTTTTGTTTACAAGTCTTTGCAAGGAAAATTTTTTCTTGTAAGAATTTGCAAGTTTGATCAGCTGATTTAAATTCGAATTCTTTGTGGCGGACTTCTTGGCAAAAACATAAACAAACGTTTGGTTATTAAAATAAATATAAATAAAAAAGGGAAAAAAATATTAAATAAACTATGAAAAACGATAATGTAAGTAAAACAACTTATATTGTAGTTTGTGGTGACTGTTTTTTTTTTTTTTTATTTTATTATATATTTTATTTAACCTTTTCCGCCAACTTCTTCTTCTTGTTTATCAAATCAGCTGTCTTCTTGCAAGTGTTGGCAAATTGCTGTTCGATAACAATCTGCAAATTTTTTGTTTCGAGAGAGTAAAATCAGTGGAGAGAGGTTACTGAGAACTTGCTGAGTACCTGCAAGTACTTTTCACTTGCGAAGTTATCGTACAGACCTTATGTTGGCTGTAGCAATCAGCTGATGACACTTTCAAGTCTTAAAGTGTCAAATTAAAATAAAAATAATAAAAAGCATGATTTAAAACCAAAAAAAAACTTTATTTTCATATTTGTTAAATCTTGAAAACACAAAAAACACTTCTATAGTTGTTTATAACAAAACTTCGATTAGAAATTCGTACATTTTTAGTTAAAAAAGTTTTGTCGTTTGCATGTTTAGTTAAAAAATTTTATTTTTATTTTACAGTATTTCATTTAACTTTCTTTGTTGCCTGTCTATTTAGTTCAATTTTAGTTAATTTTTAACACAGTTGCAATTGACTAATCGAACTATTGGATGACAATATTTGAATATGAAATCAAAATCAATATAGGTACATTTTTCCTATATACCCCATATAACGGCACCACCCAATTTCAGGTATTTTGAGGATTTTTTCCAATGGTACAGACACTACCCCACCAAAATAACATAGGTCCAGGTTTTGTATAGCCCCCATATAACGGTACCAGCCGTATTCAGACATTTTAAAGTTTTTATCTACATTTTCGGCCAAAATTTACTAAAAAGTTAAAAATAAAAAATAATTTAGAAAATTAAGCTACAGTGTTTTATTTATAAATGCACTAAAAACTAGAAAATATTTTCGCCTAGTATCAATAAGTATATTCTTCTTCATGATGGAATCTCTCAAATAAAACGTTTGAATTTAAATTACAAAATTAAACTGCAAACTTTTTATTTGAGAGATTCCATTATGAAGAAGAATATATCGTCATCATAAATTCCCGAAGTTGTATCTCCAAAAAAGTCAAAATTAGTTTTTATACCCTCAGCATTTATGCTAACGAGGGTATATACACTTTCATACGGGCAAAATGTGCCTCATCGAAATAATGGTTTTAGACCCCAAGTATGTTTGGACGAAATGTGTTTCAGACAATTTGGAGTCGATTGAGCAATGTCCGTCCGTCTGTCTGGCTGGCTGGTGCGCACGATAACTCTCGAACGGATGAACCGATTCGGTTCAAATTTTGACTTTCGTAATATTTTGTCCAAACTTAGTTTAAGTTCGAAGTTGGGTTATATCGGTCCACTCCTCCCGGTACCTCCCCCACAAAAGTTCGAAAATGTTCGGAAAATTTGTGCGCACGATAACTCATAAGGGAGAAAACGATTTGGCCCACACTTTGTACATCGTGAAAGTTCTACCAGACTTAGATGAAGTTTAAATATGGACACAATCGGTCCACTCCTTCGCGTACCTCCCGCACAAAATTTCGGAAAAGTTCAGTTTAGGACCTGCTCTCGAATCGCTTTGATTTTTGTTGTAGCAACTTGTATTCGCTGTCGCCCATACGACGGTACAAGTTTCATAAGGGGCAAGTCCATACTTACTGAGAAAATAGCCTGAAAGATGCAAAAAAACCCTATGACACCGTGTGTAGTGGTTGGAGCGCAAGATAAATCTAGAACGGATCTGCCAATTCGGTCCAAAATTTGGCCTTCGTAATATTTTGTCCAAACATAGTTTAAGTTCGAAGATAAACCATGTCGGTCCACTCCTTCAGGTACCTCCCTCACAAAAATTCAAAAATCTTCGGAAAAATATGCGCACGATAACTCTTGAAGGGAGTGACTGATGTAATCCATTCTCTGTACATCCTAATATATCTACCAGATATAGATAAGATTCGAATATGGACTATATTTGTGTACTCCTTTGGGTACCTCCCACACACTATTTCAGATATGTTCACTTTAAGACCTGCTCCCGAATCACTTTGATTTTTGTTGAAGCGATTTGCATTCACTACCTCCATTACGACGGTAAACGTTTTTTCAGGAGCAGGTCCATATTTCTTGGGAAAACATCCCGAAAGGTGTAAAAAGCCCTATGTCACCATATGTGGCTCTCGAACTGTTCAACCGATTTGGTCCAACATTGTGTCTTCGTCATATTTTATCCAAATTTAGTTTCATGGGGCAATACCGGTCCCCAACTTCCGGTAGTTCTCCCCAATATTTAAAAAATGTCACTAAAATGTTAGGACGATATCATTTGAATGGTGCAACCAATTTGGTCTAAACTTTGGATCTCCTAATATTTTGTCAAAATTTAGTTTAACTTCTAAAATGGCACATATCGCTCCTCCCTAAGGGTACCTCCCCCACAAAAGTTCAACATTTGTGTTAATTCCTAATCCACATTTTTGTCGGCAAGTTCAAATGTTGAAAAAGGGCCACAAAATTCTGAAGAGACGCTAAATACATTCTATCTGTCCGTAGATGAAAGTTTCATTTCACATTGGCTGAGGGTATACCTCTGTCGGCAAAGCCGACTGACACTTTTTTACTTGTTAATAGATAGAAAACCTCCGAAAGGAAATTTAAATCTTTCCTAAAGGCGGTATTCTTTAGATCTAAAGGCGGTATTCTTTAGATACAAGAGGGCAGAAAACCTCCAAAACATGTCTTCTATTGATTAAAGATGTTCCTATTTCATACTTCTATGGATCGATAGCTACAAAACATTCCACAATGGCACAGCAGACGTATTAAAGATGTATTTTAGAAGAAAGAAAGAAACGCCACCACAAAGCGTCTATTATAAATAGAAGTTATCCTAAAGGGACCTCTATAGAAGTTCTCCTGAAGGCCTCTACCAAACTTTAGAAGACCTCCTACATGGGTCTTCTCTTTACCGCAGTCCTCCTGAAGACCTTTCACAACTTTGAAAGGCCTACTAAGGGCTACTTTATCTATGGAGGACCTTCCCAAAGGGGTCTTTCTCGAATGAATACATCCTTCTGACGGGATTTACTGTGTACAGAAGACCTGCCAAAGGGGTCTTCTACCTGCAGAAGAACCCCACCCTCGAATAACTCATTAAAGGTGCATATAGGAGATTTCTAACACATGTACACTGACGGCATTGAGATCGTAACGTATGCGGATGATTGTACGATCCTGGCGTCGGGTACCTATCCTGATGACATCTGTGAGAGACTGAACAACTATTTAACCGATCTTACCACGTTTTTCCACGCGAGGAATATGCAGATATCCGCCACTAAATCGACGGCCACTCTGTTCACCACATGGACGGCGCAGTATAGAAGAGAGTTGAATATCAGGGTCGATGGTAGCAGAATTCCGACCACAAACTGCCCCAAAATTCTAGGGGTCACATTCGACACCACTTTCACGTCGTCCGCGCATTCCGCAGCTATCTGCGATAAACTGAAATGTAGGAACAATGTCCTCAAGTCCCTAGCCGGCAGCACTTGGGGTGCAGATAAAGAAACCTTGTTGACCACGTATGTATAAAGCGATAGGTCGGTCTGTGGTCCCCCGGATTTATGTGACACGCAGTGGGATAAGATTCAAATTTGTCAGAACGCCACCCTGAGAACAGCAACAGGGTGCCTCCTCAAATCTACAGTGGACCATATACATGAGTAGACAAAGATTCTTCCAGTACGACAACATAATGAGATGCTATCGTTGCAGTACTTGCTCGGTTGTTACCGTGAGAGCCATCCCAATGACCATCTGCTGGCCACCGATACACCCAGGCATATCAAGAAGGATATTCATGCTCTAGAGACGACGGTCCAACAACATAGGAGAGAACCTCTAGATCAACAGGCATATCAGGCAGGTTTGAACAGCATTCACACGGACACAGTTGCCAAGATCATAAGCAGTTATTGTGTGAATACAGTCATCGGAGAACATCCCCCATCTATCGCAGCTGCAGAGCGTCAGCTGCCACGACAAACCAGAGTAGTTTTGGCTCAATTACGCTCGGGATATTGCAGTCGCCTAAATTCCTATTGGGCGGAAATCGATCGCACCTTGCAAGACATCTGTCCGGTATGCGGCATGGGCCCGCACGATACTAAGCACCTATTCAACTGCCCCGCCAAGCCTACTCATCTGACTCCAGTGGATCTGTGGTTACATCCCATCGAAGTAGCCAACTTCCTGGAACTGGAGATAGACCCAGAGCCAGATTGAACAGTAGAACGAACTTACAAACATAATAATAAAACACTGTTACAGCAACAGCAAAAACATAGGAGATTTCTCACTATAGCAAACTTGCTACAGAAATCTTCTCTCTATAGAAGACCTCAAAAAAGTCTTCTTAATATATAAGATCTTCTAAAGACGTAATTTTCCTATAGAAGACCTCCTAAAGGAATCTTCTCTCTATAAAAGGCTCCCAGATGCACTTTGTTTAGAAACAAGGACATGAGGAATCTTCTCTCTATTAATGATCTTTCCAAAAGATTTTCGATCTGTAGAAAACGTTCTAAAGCAGACTTCCTATAAGAATCTTCTCTCCACAGAAGTCCTCTAAAAAAAGTCACTCTACATAAGATCTCCTAAAGAGTTATTTTTTCCTATAGAAGACATCCTAAAGGCCTGGGTACATAAGCAACATTGCCTGATTACCTTGTTTTTCTGCTTCATTTCTGACATAATAAAAATAAAAGAACAAGGAAGGCCGAGCCAATTTCTTTTCTTTTTATCCTTTTATCAGAAGCAAGCAAGGGAAGTAGGCGAAGCAGCTTATGTACCCAGGCCTAATGGGAATACTCGGCAAAATATCATATTAAAGAGATTAATTAACACCCTCGTTATTATGTTCGCTATGTTTGCCGAATATTAAAGACATGAAAAGGCTTACACACGAGTGGTGTCTTTCTATGTTCAAGTCGCGATAAAAAAAGAGATCCTGTATCATTGTGCTAAACATAAAGTCGGTGTGCAATGAAGTTTTTTGGTAGTAAAAGTAACATCAAAGCTACTAGGTTTTGACAGAACAGTTGAAAAAGTGCAGTGTGTCGTGTGGAATCAAAACGGCTGCATCAGTCCGAACATAGTTGTGCCAAAACTACTATGATTTGTCGGGTGACCCCTAATTTGATACCCCGTTCATACTTGGAAGCGGGTCTAACAGTCATCAAATATAGAATTGCCCTACATTGATATGATACCTCCCCTCTTTCTTTCCCTGCTGGACACTCGTGAAAATCAATTTTGCTTTTAATGTCACCTTGAAACCTAGATTTAATAAAACGAAAAAGGTCAATATTAATGCATTAAATGGAATCAATGACAATCTAAATTACTTTCACGCGAAAAACTCTTTACACAATGTTAGATTTTAATTCTGACTCAAAAACACTTACATATGCTACAACTAGAATGGTAGTGTAAACTGATAAAAACCTGCTTTTAAACTCCTTTTACTTCTTCTTCTTTAACAATTTTTTCTTTTTTTTCAATCCAATTGGAAATAATCATCATCGATTCATGGTAAATTTTAAATTTCATTCGACATTTGACAGCTATAACTGTCTGCCTGAATTCCGGCTGCGGGCCGCTATGTAGACTCTATTGAGACATGGTGCAGCAAATAATGTTCATGACACATAGAGATAAAACCACGATCATAAATAATAATAATAATAAGAATTTCTTTTGCGTTATGTGAGATAAGAGAACTACAAACAAAACAAAAAACATTATTTAGAGTAGAAAATATTTATTTTAGAAAATAAAAAAAAAAAACTTGATTATGCCACTTACCCTGATTGTCGTGGTTCACGTCTCTGCATTTCGTACACACCGACCGCACCGATGATAATTCACCGATATAACACCGATGACAATACAACGATGAAGACGATGCGACAACGAAAAAACGACGAGTCTGTGGAGAATGGATTGTTATTGGTTTTTCCCCTATTAGATGATGTGTTTGTTGGTTATTTAGATGAAAATACAGCGGCGGCTGAGACTTCCAGGTCTTTCACTTTTCCGTTGCTTTCAACTTCTTTTGTACAATAATAATAATAATAAACGGGTTAAGAAAAAGAACCGAAAAAATGCAATGCCACAAATCTGGTCTTACAGTTATCACTCACTCACGGGACACTCTCTTTTAATCAATCAAACACTCTGAGAGTTGCAACTGTTACGATACCACCATTGACGACGACGTTACAATAACGTTTGGCTAACATTGACACGATTGTTGTTATTGATTTGTTTGACAAGTATTGATGTTGATGCTTCTTCTTGTGATTACTTTTTCTTGTTGGAAATAAAACTTTGTTTAATTTATGGAAATTTATTTCGTTTTTTTTTGTTGTTGTTTTAGGTTTAAATGCACAACACTAAAATCTAAAGAAACAATAACTAAGGAACCAAAGAAAATAGTTGTTGTTGTTAATGATGTTTGCAAATTACCAAACAAAACAATAAACAGGGCTATAATGGAACAAAAACACTACCGACCGGACCGGGTTGATGTAGAACAGGCTTGTTTTTGTGTTCTTTCTTAACTTTGTGGTACGGCCTCCAATGCCAAAATAAAGGTAAAATTAGATTTTAGTCACTTGGCCGCGTTCACGTTTTAATTTTTTCGTTCTATTTTCATTTTAGCCATAAGTCTATTGTTGGCTTGTTGTTTGTCAAATCTCAGTCAGTTTGCGCTAGATGTTAATTCTGTTGTGGAGGATTTGTTACAGTAATGTGTGGTGCTATATGTTATTGATGATGAAGAAGAAGATGGTGGTTGGTGTTTTGTGGTGCTAGCTGTTTGGTTGGCTGGCTGGAGGTTGTGGTGGTGGGGTAAAGTTGGGGTTGTTAAAAGTTACGCTGCTTTCGGCCGCGGCTCTTGAAGATGACGTTGTTGATGATGATGATATTGTTTATTGTTAATGGTAATGGTGAGTATGTCTGTCTGTCTTAAATGATGACAAAAATGTTGATGACAAATGATGGTGGTGAAAATGTTATTTGTTGTAACAATATTTGTTGTGTGTAAAATAGCACTGCTAAGCTGTTGTTTTAGCTTGGGGAAAATTGGCTTAAACGATGTGATAAAGAAGAAGTGGAAGAGAAAATGTTGAAATGCAACTTTTCAGAAAATGTGACGCACAGCAACAAAAGACAACGGCAACGATGATGATGACGACGACGAGGAGGGCAACGACAATGTTTCAACAACAACAGTAATGACGACAACGTTGAAGATTACGATGATGATGATAACAGCAACAAAAGGGAATAGCAAAAACTTAGAATATTGTTATTATTGTAATTGCAATTAAACAAAATATTTATGCACATTTATTAAAAATAGTTAGGCAACGACGACGACGACGATGATGACAGCAAATATATTTAGGTTGATATTTGTGTGGTCATTTATGGTTATTGGTGGTGGCGGTGGTCATTGGTTGTTCATTGATAATGTTAAATTTCACTTGTATTAGTTGTTGGGTTTTTTGTTTCATTTAAAAAAAAAAAATATTTACACATATTAAACAAAACAATTAAACTTCATTTTTCTTGCTTTATATTTTGCACAAACTGCTGCTGCTCTTTTTTTACTTTACACTTGGATGACCTTTTGAGTTTAACTAGGCCCCCACTTTTGTTCTATTTCTGTTGATTTTCTGTGTAGTGATCCTTCAATACCTTTTTAATAAATAATAAAAATAATAGTTATTAGATTTAAATCACAAATTGTTGTTGTTACTGTTGTCCCTCTCTGTGTTTGTTGCCTTGCCCGTAGTAGAACTATGGTGACCGTGTTTTGTTCCAGCCCGTTTTTTCTTTCGTTATGCTAATTTCCCGTTTATCAATTACATTTGTATCTTTCGATTTTGCACGATTTTTAAACATGAATTGTTTTGGTTGTGTGATGTTGCGGAGGTTTAAATTTACTTTTGTTGAATTTTTGTTTAAGGAATTTTATTGTTTAGAGAAATGTCAATGTCTGGTTTCTTTTTTTTTTACTTTTGAATAGATGATAATTTTGCTTAGTCGGCGCGTTTAGTTTGGTTGATCGGTTGTATGTATGTGTGTGTATGCGTGTTTGAATTTTTTCTTTTGCTTAAGGAGTTAATTGCACTTGGGCCCTCTTCTTTTACAAAAAGGTGTGTGATGAGTAAAGTATTTCCATTTATTTTTGTAAAATTGTTTCATAAATGCTGGAAAAAAAGAAGACGAAAGAAATGGTAAATGTTAGTTTGGAAGATTTAAAAAACATATATAAAAAATATAAAAAAAATGTCTTTAAAGGCTTGGTGTGAAAAACTTGGGTAATAAAATTCACTTTGTCAATAGAAGAATTTGATTATTCCACAGGGTAATAGATTCAAGTGCTTCTCAATTTGTCTTTTATAGACACAATTAACACAAAGGACTGCTTCAACGAGTAGCAGAATAAGAAGTTAAGATAAGACCTGAAAATAAAGTTCATAGGTATTCTATAGACTATAGAGTGGAACCATAGGTTGTTTACAGTTATTATGAGATATAGAGATCGGTAGAAACAACAAAATATCTTGGCGGTCTACTATAGCAGTTGAAAAGTTAGATTCCTCTACCAGCTTAAAAAGGCTAACATGTAGTTAAGAGGTCCAGAGACACCTTAAGACAATAGGAAATGGCTTTGGAAATCAACAGGATGGTCGGTCGTCTAAATTGGGCCTCTTCCTTATGCTATATAATGTAATTTTCTTCACGCTCGTACTTTAGGGGCGTTCGATTGTCGCCTAAAATAACTGGCACACATATTCGGATAAGGCAGCGTGTCGAGTATCGCATCAATGCTCTAAACCTGTTACTAGCCACCCCTATCGTTCTCGAAGTCTGGAAAAGGGCAGGGTGGTCGGTCACCTTCCTGAATCCAGCCAAGGATGTCAGCAAAGACTCTTGAGACGTTACTCCTTCCCAGCGTCAGGAATAGCTATCCAGTTGCCGATCATCTGCATGGGTTCCGTAAGCACGCCATCTCCACTCATATTAAAACAATGATGGTGGCGCTCGGCTTATCAAAAGCATTTGATACTGTCAAGCACTCCACGCTGTTTGAGGACGTTGAGCAGGCAACTCTCCGACCACGTTTGAAATGTTAGATAATCAATTTTATGTGTACGCCAGTCATACGTGGAATTCAGGAACAAGAAGTCCAAGTGAAACAGGGAGTTCCCCAGGTGATATCTCCGGAACTGTTTAACATCTACCTCTCCTGGACTGAGATCGTTACATATGCGGATGATTGTACGATTTTGGCGTCAGGTATCTTCCCTGATGTCATTTGTAAAACTCACACTTAAGTAATCTTACCAATATTTTCTACGCGAGGAATATGCAAATATCCGGCACTAAATCTGTATGTCATATTCACGTCGTCCGCGCATGCCATAGCTATATGCGACAAGCTGAGGTGTAGGAACAGGTCATCAAGTCTATGACCCTGCTGGCTTCGGTTATATAACGCGATAGATCGGGTTATGGTAAGCTCAGCGGCGCCAGTGTTGTACGCGAATATAAGTGCAACGCGATATAAAAATATTCAAACCATAAGGCACCCTGTGTCTTCAGTGGTCCACCTACATGAGGAGCCGAAGATTCTTCCAGTACAGCACACAATGGCATCCTTTCGTTGCGGTACTCGTTGCTCGGATGTTGCCGTGAGAACCATCCTACGAATCAAGCAGACCAGACTAATTTTGGCTCAACTACGTTCGGGAAGGTACAGCCGTCTAAAATCCTTTAGGCACTCCACGCTGTTTGAGGACATTGAGCAGACAACCCTCCGGCCAAGCTTGAAACGTTGGATAGTCAACTATATGTGTGGACGCCAGTCGTACGTGGAATTCAGGAACAAGAAATCCAAACTCCGTAGAGTGAAACAGGAAGTTCCCCAAGGAGGGGTGATATCTCCGGAACTGTTTAACCTCTACCTTTCCTGTATTCCTGATCGTAACGTATGCGGATGATTGCACGGTCCTGTAGTCGGGTACCTATCCTGATGACATCTGTGAGAGACTAAACAACTATTTAACCGATCTTACCACATTTTTCCATTCGAGGAATATGCAGATTTCCGCCACAAAATCAACAGCCACTCTGTTCACCACATGGACAGGGCAGTTTGGAAGAGAATTGAATGTCGTGGTCGACGGTAGCAGAATTCCGACCACAAACTGCCCCAAAATTTTAGGGGTCACAATCGACACTACTTTCACGTAGTGCGCGCACGCCACAGCTATCTGCGACAAACTGAAAAGTAGGAACAAGGTCCTCAAGTCCGTAGCCGGCAGCACTTAGGGTGCAGATAAAGAAACCTTGTTGACCACATATAACGCTAAAGGTCGGTCTGTGGTAAGCTATGCGGCGCCAGTCTGGTCCCCGAGATTATGTGATACGAATTGGAAAAAGATTCAAACTTGCCAGAATGCCGCCCTGAGAACAGCAACAGGGTGGGTGCCTCCTCAAATCTTCAGTGAACCATCTACATGAGGAGGCAAAGATTCTTCCAGTAAAGCAACACAATGAGATGCTTTCGTTGCAGTACCTGCTTCGATGTTACTGTGTGAGCCATCCCAATCACCATCTTGTGGTAGGCCCGACACATTCAGGCAGATCAGGATGGATGTCCATGCTCTAGAGGGAGAGGTCCAACGATACAGGAGAGAAACCCTAGATCACCCACGGGAGTTGCCAATCTTCTACTGGGCGCGTCTTCCCGGGTGGCGGATGGGAAGGGGGTTTCTGAGATATGCGGGGTCGGCAGCGCCCGAGGGAAACTGAAGGTGTTTACTGTCTCCACATATCTCAGAAACCCTGGGGGTTTGTTTCTCTTTCAAACCCCCCGTGGACCAAAATTGGATCGGGGTAGTTCCCTTAAATAAATCAACTAAGATGGGTAAAAGACGTAAAAGGAGTAAAGTTACGGTGCAGGGAGTTAATAACCCAGTACCGGCGGTAAGCGTTGGTGAGATCACAAGCCACGTACCGTCGAGATCAAGCGATTGTGATCCGGCTGTCTCAGGTGTGGATGCCTTGGCACCTACAGCCGTAACTGCTACAAGTGCAGTATATACAACCCGAAATATTGTTGACGGACCGGTTTTTCAAAAGGATAATGCTTTAGCCAAAACTGGTGTTAATCAGTCCACGGCTGACAGGACCGAAGGTTTGGGCGGGGACGACCTACATCTCAAAGTGATTGGGGACAGTCTGGAGAGACAGAGTAGGGAACTCCTTGACCAACTGGAGAGACTTGTTCCGACCATACCACCAGAGGACATGCTCAACAATCTCACCCTCACTGACGACGAACTGGACATTACGGTGATCCCAGCTGAGTCAACAAGAAGGTCTGATGACGACATGTCCACTGACGGTGATGTGGTCGAAGAGGTTGTGAACCTTGGTTCGCAACCACAGACAAGTCGCAACCAGTCTGGTCCTGTATCGGCACCAGCCGATACTAAGCTTCGAAGGCAGATTGCCACGGAGTCAATGGATGTTGATGGAGAACCTAGAGATGATCCATCAACAGCCACTGACTCTAAGTCGATGACCATCGAGGGGGAATCAACGGAAGCTCCAACAATTGCCACTGACTCTGAGTCTCCGGCCTGCGTTGGGGAATCCAAGGAAACCTCATCGACGGACACCGACGCAGACGCAATTTCCGCCAAAGAGGCTTCAGATACGAGGCACTACAAGCGTGCAGCTTCGTATCTGCGCAAGTTCGTTTGAAGGGACGCGAGCTCGCATACTAGGAGAGAGATCATGTTCATCAAGAGCAAGCTGAAGTACATGCGGAAATTCGAAAGAATTTATCCAAATGCACCCAGATGCGAGCTCCTGGTGGACAAAATCTTTCTCCCGAACCCTGCTTCAGCTTCAGCCAAAGACTCAGTAGAGACTGCGGCGACAAGCAAAAAGGTGGAGGTGAAGCCTGCTGCTTCTGACAGCAAGGTGGAACCTAAAGCTGTTCCGAAGCCGAACCCGAGCCAGAAGGGACTGGAAAAGGATAAGGGGCATAATCCGACTCCAAATGATTCTCGTAAGAGTAGTCAACTGGAGAAGGTGACTGTCCCAAATCCGGCTCCTACCCCAACTAATGAGGGTAAAGCGGACGAACAGAAGGTGTCTAAGACCTGCGCAAGCCACTCGGGAGTAACGACGGGTGGATCGACTGGGACACCATCGACTTCGGAGAAGACGAACAAGTCCTCGCAGTCAAAGACTGTGAAGCGAGTTCGCTCTTCAGAAGGCCCTCAGCCTTCGCCAAAGAAGACGATGATCTCTCAGACGGTCAACACGGCGAACTCCTATGCTGGTGTCCTTGCTCACAAAGCCAAGGGAAGCAGCACCAGTACTGAGAAGGCGTCCACCTCCTCAGGAAAAGCTGTTACCAAGGCACGTGAGCGAGGACGTAGGAAACCCTACGCCAAAACGGCCACGTTGGCAAACGATGACGAGCTCCTAGTAGCAATCATCGACCGAGCTGACCCCTTCGGGAAAATCAGCGAAAGTCACTGGTTGCTCTTCGAGACTCGGCTTCGTTTAGCCATTGTGTCCACTGAGGCGAACCAGGGTGACCGTCAGTTTGGTGGCGCCTTCCTTCACAAGGGAGTTAAAGTCATTAAATGTCTCAACAGGAGCTCGCAAGAGTACCTTAAGAAGACAGTTAATGGCTTTGATGAACTTTGGGAGGGGGCAAAAATTGCTGCGGTGTCTATAACGGAGATTCCGTCCAGGAAGGTATTCCCAGCATGGGTTCCCCCACCTACCGTGGATAAGGAACTTCTGCTGAGGATGCTGGAGCTCCAGAACCCCGGTCTCCTTACTAAGGACTGGACTGTAATGAGTCTCACCCCTTGTAAGGAGAATGGAGGGATGGACATTAAGATGGCGGTAGACTCCTCAGGAGAGGAGTACCTTAAGATTCGTGAGGGAAAACTGAACTTCGGTTCAGGATGGGTTCGGTTCCGACTGAGTCCACCTCGCGGAAGTCAGTAGGAGTAGGCAGGCGGCAGGTGCTACGCATTTTGCAGATTAATCTGCATCATTGTAAAGCAGCTGCCGCCGAACTACTCCTGTCCCTCACGAACTCAGAGGTAGACATTGTTCTAGTCCAGGAACCTTATATATATAAAAATAAGGTCTCTGGACTGAACAATGCCAACTTCGAGGTCTTTGCATCGTCCGAAGGGGACAAGGTGAGGACCTGTGTGGTAGGTAGGAAGAACCTCAATCTAATCTTTCTATCTAATTACAGTAATGGAGACATGTGCACGGTGCGACTGGAGAACGGCAGGAAGAAGGCCACTCTCCTGTCCTCAATCTACATGCCGTATGAGGACCCTGATCCACCAAATCAGGGGGTACACAGGCTGCTGAAGGAGAACCTGGGCGTTTGTAACGTTATCCTTGGATGTGACGCCAACGCCCACCATTTTCACTGGGGCAGCAAAGACACAAACACTAGAGGTGAGTCGATTTTCAATTTTATATTATCTTACAATCTAAGAATATGTAATATAGGAAACGATCCCACCTTTAAAATTAGAGGCAGGGAGGAGGTCATTGATCTAACCCTGTCTAATTTAGATGATTCTGTCGTCAGGAACTGGAGGGTATCCAACAAATGCTCCTTTTCGGATCATATGAGGATATACTTTGAAATCTCTTTCGACGGAGTCCGCCAAAATCCTTATAGGAACCCGAGAAGGACGGACTGGGGAAGGTTCACTGATCTGACGAACCATCAACTGACACTTCCCGGAAGGATAGAAACAGTTGCTGAGCTTAACAGTAAGGTGTCCAACCTAACAGAAATCCTTCTTCGCTGCCATAAGGATGCCTGTCCATTAACTTATCCTGGGAAGAAATCCCAACCGGTGTGGTGGAACAAGGATCTTGGCGAACTACGGAAAAACACCAAAAAGTTGTACAACAAGGCGCACTCGACGAAACTTGACAGTGACTGGGAATCGTATAAAGCGAGTTTCACCAAATACAAGAGTGAAATCAAGCGCGCCAAAAAGAAGTCATGGGTTTGTTTCTGTGAGTCTGTAGAAGGGGTAAACGACGCTGCCAGATTCCGTAAGATACTCTCGAAGGACCCCAAATCCATCGGTAGTGTCAAAAAACCGGACGGCACGTGGACAGACTCAGGCCTTGAGACTCTAAACCTTCTAGCTGAGACCCACTTCCCTGACTGCACGGATGCCAGTAACCTTCACATTGAATGTGACAACTTCCAAGTCCAAGAGTCAGTGGACGAGAGCCTCATTGATAAGGTTGTAAGCAGAAACAAAATAAAGTGGGCAGTAAGTACATTCAAACCCTATAAGTCACCTGGTCCAGATGGAGTAATTCCTGCGATGCTTCAATTTGCTGCACCGCAGATATACCAAATTCTGGAGGAGATCTTTAGGGCCTGTTTGTTTCTTTCCTGCGTACCAGATCTGTGGAAAGAGGTAAAGGTAACTTACATCCCCAAAGCGGGGAAAGCCAGTCACTCTGCACCGAAAGACTACAGACCTATTAGTCTATCCTCCTTTCTCCTCAAGACACTCGAACGACTGATCGATCTGGAGATTAGGAGCTTTGTAGACACTGCCTCGCTGAGCGACTCGCAGCATGCCTACATGAAAGGTAAATCTGTCGAAACTGCTCTTCATGAGGTCGTGGGTTTCATTGAGAGAAATATGGAGAGCTCAAACTTTACCTTGGCGGCTTTCCTGGATATAGAAGGAGCCTTTAACAACGTAAAACTTGAATCCATTCATCTCTCGCTTAGATCGGTCAACACCCCGGGAACCCTGATCTGCTGGATAAAGAGAATGCTGGAGAGCAGGATCATAAATTCCAGTATCGGGGAGTTGACAACAAGGAAGACAGTAACACGAGGTACTCCCCAGGGAGGTGTACTCTCACCGCTGCTGTGGCTACTTGTGATAAACAATATTTTGGCGGAATTCGACAATCAGGGCATCAAGGTTGTCGCATACGCGGATGATGTAGTAATAACTGGCAAATTCTTGTCCACTATTTCGGAGCTTATGCAAGGAGCCTTATCAAAGCTGTCTCGTTGGGCCACCACAAATGGCCTTGGTGTAAATCCAACGAAAACAGAACTGGTATTGTTCACCAGAAAGCGTAAGCTTGGCGACTTCATACCACCAACATTGGATGGAGTGCAGTTGCATCTATCTCCTGAGGCCAAATACCTAGGTACAATCCTGGATTCTCAACTGAGATGGAAAAGGAACGTCGAGGAACGGACGAAGAGAGGTATGATCGCACTCTATTCATGTAAGAATTCGATTGGGAAAAGTTGGGGTCTAAATCCAGCTATTATACACTGGTTGTATAATACTGTGGTGAGACCCATCCTATCCTACGGATGTCTTGTCTGGTGGCATGCGCTTCGACACAAGTCGAACTCGGGCAGCATAGACAAGGTGCAAAGGGCAGCCTCGATCCTGATAACTGGAGCTTTTAGAAGTACACCACAAGCAGCTCTGAACGCGATGCTAAACCTCTTGCCCACGAGAATTAGCATCAAAGGTCAAGCAGCATGTAGTGCTCTAAGGCTACATGAATTGAATCGTTGGCGTGACAGCACCTATGGTCATGCATGCATTCTTCGAGAGCTAGGGCCAAACCTTGGCTTAAATCAGCAGGGGAAGTTCAGCGACTACTTATCACCAACCCATAGATTTGATGATTTTGAGGTCGTTATCCCTAGTAGAGATGACTGGATCCGTGGAAACCCTCCTCTGGACGGTCTGGCTTTCTATACAGACGGTTCCAAGATGGAAGAAGGTACCGGAGCTGGCGTCTACTGCGAAAAGCTTTGCCTCGAGTACTCCTATAGGTTGAACAGCGACTGTAGCGTTTTCCAAGCAGAAATCTTCGCGATCAAAATGGCCGTAGAGTTGATAAAAAGTCTGGATGCTGAAATCTTTGAACCGGTGACTATATTCGTTGATAGTCAGCCGGCTCTTAAAGCCATCAAATCCCCCAATATCAAGTCTGAGGCCGTTCTTGAGTGTAGAACTGCTTTGGCGAACCTAACTAACGCTGTCCGACTCTGCTGGGTACCGGGTCACTGTGACATTGTGGGAAACGAGAAGGCAGATGAATTGGCAAGACACGGATCTCAATCAACAAGTCAAGCTATCACTGTTTCTATTAAACCACCCATATGTCACGTTTTTCGGAAGGTGGAGACGTTCTTTGAAGAACAGGCCAAGGAACTATGGCATAATGAACCAAGGTGCAACGTGTCAAGGGCCATTTGGCCGAATCTTTCAACAAAGAGAACAACTTCGCTTTTAAGTCTGAGTAAATCAGAAATCAGGGTATTGACGGGAGTCATTACCGGCCATTGCTACATCCGAGCTTTTATCGGCAAATGGCAGGATGATGGCGTGGACTATTGCAGGCTCTGTGAAGATGAGGAGGAAACGGAGACGATCGAGCATATTCTATGTCGTTGCCCGATGTTAACTCGAAAGCGGTATAGACTAACAGGAGTACGCTTTCCTCCAAGCTTAACCTTCTACTCAAACATGGAACCAACAATCATAAACAACATCATTAAAAATCTGAAGTGGCTGGGACGGCGCGACCCATAAGCGTAACTACTTCTCTGACAGTTTTTTCCACCATCGCCAAAAAACCACCCTCTCTGTCTTTATTACATCTTCATTATTTCTTATAATTAATTCATTTATTATTACTCTCCAAACCACACCCCCCTTTTTTCTTTATTCTTCTCTCTTTTCTCTTCTCTTTTCAGGTAATTCTGAACCTCCTTTTTTCTTTATGGATGATCACAATGGACCGAAAGGTCTCCGAGTGGCGTAGTCAATATACATATATATTGACTACACATCCCCAAACCTAACCTAACCCTAGATCAACAAGCATATCAAGCAGGTTTAAATAGTATTCACACGGATGCAGTTGCCAAGGCCTTAAGCAATTGTACCTAGTGTGAATAAAGTCCTCGAAATACATTCCCCATCTATTGCAGCTGAGGAGCGACAGCTGCCACGACAAACTAGAGTAGTTTTCGCTCAACTACGCTCGGGATATTGCAGTCGCCTAAATTTTTATTGGGTGGAAATCGACCGCCCCGTGCAAGACATCTGCCCAGTATGTGGCATGGGCCGGCACGACACAAAACACCTTTTCAACTGCCCAGCCAAACCTACTCATCTAACTCCAGTAGATCTGTGGTTACATCCCATCGAAGCAGCCACTTTCCTGGAACTGGAGATAAACCCAGAGCTAGATTGAACAGAAGAACAAACATACAAACATAATAACAAACACTGTTACAACAACAACAACAACAACGGATTGATGACACCGTGCAAAACATATGTCCAGCATGCGGCACAGGCCTGCACGACACACTGCGCCTTTTCAACTGCCCTGCCAAACCTACTCAACTAACTTCAAAAGTTTTGTGGTTACAACCCATCGAAGCAGCCGAATTTATAGAACAGGAGATAGACCTAGAGCCAGATGAAGCAGGAAAACCAACTAACAACCATATGATATGCTATTATAACAGCTCTTGGGTCCTTACACAGTCTTGTTAGTAATACAGAAAGGGCATCATGCGCCTGCGGGTAACAACGGCCTTCGAGGCTTAACATATTCCCCGTCATCAGAGATATTCCACCAAATCCATATCCGATCAGTTTGAAGGGATAAAGAATCAATAGCATCTAGGGATGATCGACCTACGTTCAGGAAGGGGAAGTCAAAGCTCCGTACATTTAAAGCGAGAATTCCCCAGGAAGATGTGATATTGTTGGGAATGTTTAATCTTGATATTTTCCACTATTCTACCCACATCACTTCCGATTTTTTTCTACAAACTCAAAATCGTACATTTTAGGACTTCTTTGATAAATATTGTAGCCAACAGAAATCGTCCCTAGGCGGCAGCTCATTGTGGAAAGCTATGGGGAGCTAGTATGCGGCTAAGTGCAATGTAATGGAAAGGTATTAATTTAAAACTTAAGCTTTAAAAGGGTGCCTCCAGATATCTCCAAATACCATTTACATGATGAGAAGAATATTGCCGCTTGCATATGATTTCGTTGCAGTACCTTATAGGATGTTACCACGAAGGTCAACAAAATTGACATGTCTTTGGGCCCGGAAGATACTGTGTTTGCAAAGTCAGGGTACTATTGGCCTAGACCAAAGAGTCAATCAAATAAAATTACATTACATCAACACATGTAATTCTAACGCCAAAGATGATTCGAGAAGGCGAAGCAGTTGTACCAGATCAACTACTTTCAGGGTGGTTTGGTCACAACTTAAATGTAGCCTGAGAATGTAGCTAAATTCCTGAAATCCGGTGTATAGAGTCTATACCGGAATGTAAACCTATGTTAATAATTTTACGTAGAGAAGTCCTCTGATCACTGGCGACCATATGGTTGAAAATACAGCCAATTTGGACAGACAGAAATCACGAGGTACAACTATATATGGGATAAACGTAAACATATGCGCTCACTGGAGAGGGTTGGTTAGCGTGGTTTTTACCTTTTTTCTGATAAGAATTTACTTAATGGTGGTTAATTTTTTGGGTACACATTTTCCTAAGCAAATTTTGTTAAAAGCAAACTTCAAGTCGCTTTCTTGACATAGTTAAGGTTGGCAGACGTAAGAGAATAATTCAGTCAGCCCATGCAATCAGCCAATTTTAACACTTATAATAATTGCCTGCAAATATTTCTTATGTTTTGAACTATTTTTAACGTCTAATATGTTTTTTCACCATCAATTTTTCTTTTGCCAAGTTTAAAGACAGCATACTAACTGCATTTCCCTGAAGCTGAGTCTCCGAACATCAAGATATTGCAGTTCTAGAAAGGTAAAACCAATTAAATAATATTACTTTCTACTCTTACTATAGCTCACTCCCTATTAAGGAGATTTTGATACAATCCTTTTTGAACGGAAACGCCATTTACATTCGAGTTTTTTTAGGTACACCTTCTTTATAATGTTTATTTAAAGTATAAACAATGAAATTGACATTTGAAACCCAGTGGATTTATAAAATCCGGTTATATGTAAACGGGCTGTTAATTTCTAATTCAACATTAAGGTGTTTCGTGGATGGCCCCCCACTTTTTCAAACCAAAATAGGGTTTATACTACATCTGCCTGTAATGATAATCAATATTTATTATTGCTATTTAAACTAAGTTTAAAATTTACCTCATCATTTTCTCATGACCCTGTTGTTGTCTTGCCATGTATCTATCTATCAATAGAAACATTTTAAGCCATACCACAAATTAATCACATTCTATACAAAAGCATTTCCATAAAATTGCTGGATTCTATACACTTTTCATAGCATTGCTATAGGAATCTAATGTCCTTGGATCAAATTCAAACTAAACTCTGTTGAATTGTGCAAAAGGAAAGCAAAGAGCAAAAAAAAAAGAAATTACAGCAAGCAAATAAAACGATGAGGAACAAACAACAAGTCCCAAAAGAGGTCATATTCTAATAAGCATGATGATTTCTTTCCTGCATTTTTCCTTATTCCTTTTTCCAGTTCTTTTTCTTTTCCTTTTCATTAATATGTAGGTTGTTTTATAGTGGGGTAGGGTGGGATGGATAAATAGTCAAATGACAAATTGCTTTTGCAAAACCTTTCACGTCAAACTCCCACATAACAACAACACATCAAATACAAATTACTCTATTTTAAAGATATCGTTTACAATTTGGCATACACACCATCGCACAAACATATGCATTTGTTTTCTTTAAATATTTTATTATAACAATTAATCACTTATGTCATTTAATTCATAACGTCAGAATACGAACGAAGGAAAAAAAAAAAATAAAACACCTGAAGTATTTATTTAATCACTGCCTGCTTCTTCACACTCTTCTCTTTGTGTTAAATTTTTCATCGTTTTTTTTTTCTTTTTGTCATTATGTTTCACAATCTCACTTGAAAGATTTTCTTCTTTTTGGTGGTATCATTGAGAAAAACTTGGTACTCTCTCAGTGTATTTTTTGACATTTCATTTTGCTTGAAAAGAAAAACAAACGAGACAGGCGTGACTTTAATACACACCATTACCACATAACCCGCTATGTATGGCCAACACAGACGAAAGAGATAACACTATATGCCACTAAATATAGATATAAATATATATGTATGATTCCACGGTTGTTCGTCGGTCGGTCGTCTGTCTGTATGATGTGTGTTTGTTCGTTCACTCACTATACTTATGAAAGTATAATGATGATTGCTCATTGATTTTCAAAAAAAGAATTAAGACTACTTCTTTTGGTAATATCTTTTATTTTATAACAGAAACGTGCACTTTTTGGACAATTCACAATATTTGTTGATTATTTTCTGTTAATTGAAACACATTTCGTTTGCTTTTGTATAACTCTGAAAAGCTTGCGGTCCATCTGTCTGTCTGTCTTAGCGTTAACAAAAATTTAGGCCACCTCCGTCGTCACACACAGAATAGAAGAAAAATGTTTGTCTTCTCTATATTGGCAAAATATAATCACCTTTTTTGCTAATTTAACTACATTTTTGCAAGTATGTATTTATTTTTGTTAATTGGATTTTGGAATATTGTTTTTTCTCTTCACTATATACAACTCAAAATGATATTTTTTAAACCAGCAGACAGTCAGAGACTTTCGTCTTCGTCGGGGTGTAGTTTATTTTCTTTCTGCATTTATTCTTTTTCCGATTTTTTTCTGCTTCTTCCTATGCTAAAAACTCTCTTGATATCCCAACTGACGGACTCTGGCTCTCTATGCATTTGACAATTAGACTTGAGGAGTTGCCACTCTGCAATGATATGGCACGCAAATAGCAACAATCAGTCAGTGTTGCAAAAACTACTGTTTTTTGTGAAGTTTAAGGCGGAAAGAGGTAAACAAATAGCTAAATATTTTATATTTTGTTAAGAAATTGTTTAAAATATTTAGCAAAAAATATTTTTTAACAAGGGATAACATTAATAAAATTATTTCAATGAATAAAAAGAAATCTCAAATCATATGTTTTCTCTTGTTACCCTGTAGGAATTGTTACTAACGATTGGAGATCTTTTCATTTCAAGTTTTTAATGGCAAATAAGATAGATTTTTATAGCTCGCGGGAATTTTTTTTGTATATAAAGTTTGCAATTTAATATCTATGTCCCCAAACATCTGTTTCAACTGTTTTTAAAAATTACCAACAAATGAAAAGATACGTTTATATCAAAGAATCTTGTTCGAGTAAGTTGTCACAATATTAACTGATGGTGTATAAATGTTTTACGTGTTGATCTAAATAATAGTTCGTTTAGATATAACTGGATGTAATAAATCCAAATAAATATTCATAAAGAAGGTTAATACCCCGGTTACACTTAACCGGATTAACCCAAATGTCAATTCCATAGCGCAAACGTCAAATAAATCCTCATGAAGTGGGTTAACCCGATAAAATACTCTAATGCAACACTGCAAAAAGGTATAATATAAATATGCTATAAGAAAACATCTTGATGACTTCCAATAAGAATTAAATCGGTAATAGTCTACGCCTACGAGGTAATAGCAAAAGGTGCCAATGACACCATTTTATCCCCTAGTAAAAGAAAAGGCTTCAGTTGCAAATATTAAATCTCAAATAAAAACCACCATGGATATATACAAAAGACTCTAGAAGCCTATATTAGGAGGTCTTCTTTTTATATAAGACTGTTATGGGAGGTATTCTATCTAAAGAAGACTCCTTTGGAAGGTATTCTATCTATAGAGATCCCTCTGTCTCTGGAAGACATCTTAAGGAAGTCTTCTTCTGTCTCTAGAAAACGCCTTTAGGAGGTTTTCTATCTATAAAAGTCACCTTAGAAGAATCGTTTAAAAGAACTTCTATCTATCGAAGATCTGTTTAGGCCAGAGTAAGGCAATGGGTCTCCCGCGAGCGTAAATTTACTCCTATGTATAGAAGACTATATTGGGAGGTCTTCTATATTTAGAAAAATCCTTTCAGATGTCTTCAATCTCTAAATTACTCCTTAAGGAAGTGTTTTGTCTCTGGAAGACACCTTTGGGAGGTGTTCTATCTATAAAGCACACTTTTGAAGAATCGTTTAAGAGAACTTCTATCTAAAGAAGTTCTCCTTAGGCGTACCTCTATAGAAACAATAACTTTTTAGGCTGCGTTCTGTCTCTAGAAGACTCCTTTATGAAGTTCCCTACGGAACACTCCTTTAGGAGGTTTTTCTATCTCTAGAAGACTCATTTAAGAGCTTCTCTATCTATAGAAAATACCTTTATGATGCCTTCTATGTATAGAAGACTATATTGGGAGGTCTTCTATCTGTAGAAGAATCCTATCGGATGTCTTCTATCTCTAGGAGACTCCTTTAGGTGGTCTTCTATCTTTAGAAAATTCATTCGAGGTCTTCTCTATCTAATGAAAAGACATTTAAGAGGTTTTATATGTCTAAAAAATTCTTTTAGGAGCTTCTCAATTTGTAGAAAACGCCAGAAAACTACTCTACTACTCTATTTTTATGTTTGTATGTTCGTTCTTCTGTTCAATCTAGCTCTGGGTCTATCTCCAGTTCCAGGAAAGTGGCTGCTTGTGATGGGATGTAACCACAGATCCACTGGAGTTAGATGAGTAGGTTTGGCTGGGCAGTTGAAAATGTGTTTTGTGTCGTGCGGGCCCGCTGCATGCTGGGCAAATGTCTTGCACGGCACGATCGATTTCCGCCCAATAAGAATTTAGGCGACTGCAATATCCCGAGCGTAGTTGAGCCAAAACTACTCTAGTTTGTCGTGGCAGCAGACGCTTCTCAGCTGCGATAGATGGGGGAGGTATTTCGAGGACTTTATTCACACTATATTTGTACATATGTATGTTTCTATCTCTAGTAGACTCCTTTGGAGGTATTGTATCTCTAGGAGTCTACTTTTGGAGGTCTTCTATCTATAGAAGACTACTTTCGGAGGACTACTATCTATACAAGGCTCCCTTAGGAGGTAAATTTTCGGAACGTCAGACGCCCATGTCTCGGAAAGAGTGAACTTCCCCCAACGAACTTTATATTTTCGTAATCAGGACCTGTGGTAAAATTTCAGGTCGTACCGATTTTTTCAAAAAGAGCGCGGATAAACAATGTTCCGCTAATCATTTTATTTATTTATTTTTTTAAGCTCGGAAATTTTCAGTCCATTTCCTACTTTACAAATAAAATGATTAAAATTATCTAAATCTTTATTTTTTCATATGTTCACCATTTTGTCTCAACATAACTGTTTTAGTTCCAACATCTAGTCATTAGTTCCGACAGGGTATGGTATGAAAATAGACAAGTATCGATATAGTTACCATCATCTTCTTACTACATCATTAAAGCCGGTAGCTCATGTACCATTTTTGTGTCATATATTTCCATTTTGGCAACTTTTCATCTGCCATAAAACCATCATTTAATTTATATTTAATCTTAATTTGGATTTTTATCGACACTCATAATTTAATAATCACAAAAAATCTCTTTTTTTCATCTTCTTCTTGTCACTGCATAATTTCTTTCTGTATGTACAACACTTTTCATTCACACGCACACAACAGCAGTTATCGCCATCTCATTTACACACATAGCGAGATTACAACAACAAAATTTCATATTTTATTTCTATTTTGCTTTTGTACTACTTCACTCTATTCTTGAAAAAATGTGAAAATTTTTTAGGCGCACACCAAATTATTTTGGGTTTTTATCTTTAAGCTTTTATTTACACCAGCACTTATTAATAAAATTTTCATGCTTTCCACTTTTTATTTGTTTAAATTACCATTTTATATAAATGTTTTTATGATTTTTTCCGGTCTTAAAAAGACCAAAAAATTACAATTTTTCTCCACAACTTTACCAATGCTGCCAAACAACTGAATTGGTTTAACAGTGTAACCAAGTTTCGGGAAAGGTGTCATGTTAAATCGTAGCGTAAAGTGCTGCGTATGATAACGTATGGCTGTTAAAAATTATGGATGGAAGAAAACATTTATGGGTGTTTTACACGATATGTAATTTTACATATGTGTTGTCACTTTGCGTATACATTTTCTATATAAAAAGTGACAACTCATATGTAAAAAACATATCGTGTAAAGTACCCATTAGCATGTTCGCGGACGCAAAAAAAAAAAATAAAAAAAATAACTTTATTTACCAATTCGTTAAAAGGTCGAATAACTTAAAAACTAGATCATTTAGTAATAAGAATATAAAAATATTTGTTGAAATCATGGCACAATTTCCCAGGTAGTGGTATCACACCAGCTGATCGAATATGAAAAGTCAAATCCCTTTATAAAAAAATTATTTTTGTTGTAATTTCCCCAACAACATAAAGAAAGTTTTGACATAACATATTCAACATTTTACGATGCCACTACCTGGGTAATTGTGCCATGGTTGAAATCCATGGTACAATTATTACAGGTAAAAGCAAGTGTTGTTGTACAACAATCGATACAACAACCACATAGAAATTTGTTGTTGTACGTAATACTAGTGTCATAAGGCATATGGGCAAAAATGTAAACAAATATAAAAAATATAAACACATTTTGAAGGTTCATAAATTTAGTCTTGAAAAATGTCAAGGCTTTTTGAATGAAAAACGTTAGATTTTGAAATTTAACGTTTCAACTACATTTCTTCTTAACAAAGAGTTTTTAGCGGTATGTATTTCTCTTAATATAATATTTACAATCACTAATAAATAATTGATTCTTTTTCAGATGGAATCAATAATTATGAAGAAAAAGCGACGAAGGATGACAAACCAAAGGGGTTATATATCGCAACGGCCAAGATTGTTTGTGCTTGAATTTTGTTTAATGAATTCTTTTAATGCTAAATACTACATGCAAACTTGTATCAAAAAGAAATAAAGTGCGCCGCGCCGCATATAAGCACTTCATATGCTATTGTCCTGTGTTGTTGTTGTTGGATCTTGCTTGCTATCAATGCTTGCACCCAATATAGTTGGTAATGAGATCCAGGGCTTCATCGACCAATACATTCAGAGTGAGCTTTATTTTAGCTGTCCATGGTGGATGATTTCATATTCCTCAGAGGAAGAACTACACTAAATCAGCTATCTAGACGTTTAACCTATCTCTCCACGCCATGGTTGTACAATAATATGCACATATTAGAATATATATGGAGGTTGTGAAATATCAAGAAGGTGTACTTTAAACTTTTTTGTAGAAGTTTTCGTCAAAGTCCCTGTTTCACTCAACAGGTCTCCATATTCTGCAAACTTCTGTCGTCCACGTATATAGTTAATTATTCAACATTTCAAACACGGTTGAAGGGTAGCTTTCTCTATGCAAATTAGAAAGTCTTTTTAGGTCAAATGCTACAATGACAGTCACGGAATGATCTGGTTCAGTCCTCGACTTATTACATAACTTTGTAATTAGGTGTTTGTGTTCGTTTACGTATACTAGCCATGGGAGCCACCGTGGTGCAGTTGTAAACACTCCCGCCTTGCACTCAGAAGGTCAGCTGCTCAATTCCTAACCAGATTTTCATACATCTTCTGTTTTGGCAGCTTTCATTTGCAGAGTATTTCAGCCATGAAAAAATTCTATACAAGAGCGGCGATAGAAAATAGTTTCCATATCATTGAGCTAATATGAATCGGCTTGCATTCAGTGATATGAGAAAAGTCTCCCTTGTCCTTTTGGGAATGTTCGGAGAACACATATATGTATATGTTGGACACGGGAGTCCCATGAAAATCATTTCTTAACATAACATTCTTTTTTTTATATTTTTAATTTCCATCTGTTTGTATGTGGATGTTTTATTTTTTTATTTTGAAAACAACGGTTGACAAAACGTATACACAATAACACTAGTATTACGGGTGAATCTAATCAGCTGGGACTTGCTTTTACCTGTATTATTGTACCATGGTTGAAATCCAAGGCACATATATAACCCTGCGTTTACAAATGACAGGACAGTTGACTTCATGTATTGATTGTCAAAATCCCACAACTTGCCTGAGTGACGTAGGCGTCCAGACAACTGCGAAAACAGTTGTAAAATTATGAATGAAAACCACCGATTTCTTTTTGTTTTCCGTTCACATATTTTGTTTTGCACATATTCTTTTGTTTTCAGCACATTTGAATTATCATCTCACTTCTTTTTCACAAAAATGTCGAAAATTTGTCAACCCGGCTGTCTGTGAAAAACTGATGGACAGCTGAGAGACAAACGACAAATGTATGCATGTGTTAGTAAATCAGACTTGTATTTGAAGACAAACTGTCTGGTGTAAACGCCTAGTGAGGTAGAAGTGACAATCAGCTGTATTTTCTCTTATGTTACACGCTAAAACTTTCATATGAAACTTTCCATTGTTTTGGCGTTCTTAGGTCGAGTTCCCCATTACAGTAATTTCATAAAATTACTTTTGTATGGAACTCGATCTGTGAAACACAAAATAATGGGAAAGTTTCGTATGAAAGTTTTAGCGTGTAACATAAGAGTTTTACTTTTTTTGGAAATTTGGTTTTCAAAATGTAATAGAGTGGGTCTACTCATGAAATTTAAAATTTGGAAATTTGCTACCATAAAAAAATGCTTTTCATCCTAAACGTGTAATAAAATTGCCTACGGCAGTTCTGAATGCTTTATATTCAAATTTGTTCTATTTTAGAGGATTTTCAAAATGTATTTATGTTTTTCCTGAGAAAATATTTGGAACGACCCTATTATTCAATGTTTTATTTGACAATTAATTTTCAATAACAAGAATGTTGTTTTTGTAATTTTTTTAGTTGTTGTAATTCATGCACATACCTTATATAAATTTGCCTTGTTGGAATCGTTGAATAATACTTTGGGCAATAATTTCGGAATGAAGTTGTGCTAGTCCCGGTCCTCACTAGAGTGATTTCATTGAACAAATTGCATGAAATTATGCGTCTCTAGATCGACTTCCATAGTAAAGTAAAATCATAAAATTGCTGTAGTGGGGAATTCGATTTAAGAACGCCTAATTTCATGAAATTTTTTAATGAAATTCACGCTAGTGTGGACCGGGACCTACCCAAATGTGCCAAATGATTTATTTTTGTAAAACTTTTTGACATTATTGTAACAGATTGCTAAGTCTTGGGGCTCAATTCTTGTTCTATGAAAAGTTGAAATAAATACTTTTATAAAGGGAATAAGTGTCAAATGAAAAATTTTATAAAGAAAATATTTTTCATTTCAAATTTTCGTAGAACAAGAACCCATCCCCAGGTCCACACTAGAGTGATTTTATTGAAATTCATGAAATTATGCGTTTCTATGTTGAGTTCCATGATAAAGTCCCGGTCCACTCTAGCGTGAATTTCATTAAAAAATTTCATGAAATTAGGTGTTCTTAAATCGAATTCCCCACTACAGCAATTTTATGATTTTACTTTACTATGGATGTCGATCTAGAGACGCATAATTTCATGCAATTTTTTTAATGAAATCACTCTAGTGTGGACCGGGACAAAGTAAAATCATGAAATTGGCGTTGTGAGAAATTCGAACTAAGAACGTATAATTTCATGCAATTTTTTAATGAAAATCACTCTAGTGTGGACCGGGACTAATGCTAATACTATGTTTACATTTACGAAATCCACTCGATTTCATCTGTCAATTCCTTTGTGTATACGTCAAATGAAAACTCATCTGAAATCGATTGGATTTCATTTGACGTTTGAGCAATGAAATCCACTCGATTTCAACTGTCAAATCCATAGGTTAAACGTCAAATGAAATCTCATCTGGATCTGTGGATTTCGTAAATGTTAACCAAGCATAATGCAACTATCTTAGTAAATGTACGGTTGGTGGCGCGAAAAGGTTTTCATAGTTTGATTTTTTTACGAAATCCATCCGATTTCAACTGTCAATTCCATTGGTTAATGAAATTCAATGCATTTCAGATGAGTTTTTATTTGACATATGCGCAAAGGAATTGAGAGTTGAAATCGAGTGGATTTCGTAAATGTAAACGTAGTATAACTTGCAGACAGTTGGGTATACACATTATAGTTTAAACTTCAATTTTTTCGAGCTGACACGTTGGAACGACATGTCAAACATTGCCGAAATACACAGGAATTTTAATTGAGATTTTGACCAACAGAAGAAAGTGAAGTATTGTATTATAGAACTCATGACACACCATGATTCAAGGGTTGCTCTTGATTGGGTCCTCTTCCATTTCTGTTGCCATCCGATGATTCTGAACCGCTTTCTATACATGAAAAATGTTGGTCAACTTCAACTCCACCTCCAAGTTACGCCAAACTCGAGTTAGGTCTGCCTTGGTTCATTGATACACGGATGAACACGTATAGTTTCCAAAAATTTCTAATTGTTTTTTTATTTGTTACATTCAACCTGCTCCTGATTGGGTCCTCTTCCATTCCTGATTCTGACCCGCTTCCAATACCTGAAAAATGTTGGTCAACTTCAACATCAACTCCGCCTCCAAATTTCATTTCATTTATTTTAATATAAAAAAGCCAACATGGACAATAACTTATATTATCTTACTACAATATCCAAACATTCAAGAAGTTGAGAATTAAACTAAAACGCCAAACTCGATTGAGGTCTTCCTTGCTTCACGGATACACGGATGAACATGTATAGTTGCCAAAAGAATTTCTAATTTTTTTTTATTTGTTACTTTCAACCTAAAACACAAATAAATACAATTGATTGTCATTACAAATGCAAAATATTAGCTTTTGCCGATTTTTTTTATATAAAAAATGTCCAAATTTACATTTTTTGAGCAACTCACCTTGATTTCTGTAGTGAGAGAAAATTGCCTCACATGCTCACTTTTTTGGCATTTATGATAGCTACTTTTCTCCCGAACGTGAGTTTGGTTCTCCCTTATGATGTTTGTAATAAAGGAGGAGGCGCGAGTGAGAAAACTCACGGTGAGATGATGTTTATGATTGGGCTGAATGTTAATTATATTTTCCAGAAGGTTATAAAAAAACTTCATTTTATAGATATAAAGCTTAAAACAGATAAGCTGGAAACACATACAACGTTTGAGTAAAGTTTTGTGTCGTTTTGGCCGTTTTTACACTGTTGGGCATGATGCCGAAAAATTCAAATTCATTTGAAATATATGCCGACAAACAGATAAACGCTGGACTTTGGTATCGTCGTCGCCCTGTTGTTGTTGTTTTTTTCTCGACGCCCAACGCAAAACTTTAATCAAACGTTGTATCTGTTTTTAGCTATACAACGTTTGATTAAAGTTTTGCGTTGGGCGTCGAGAAAAAACAACAACAACAGGGCGACGACGATACCAAAGTCCAGCGTTTATCTGTTTGTCGGCATATATTTCAAATGAATTTGAATTTTTCGGCATCATGCCCAACAGTGTAAAAACGGCCAAAACGACACAAAACTTTACCCAAACGTTGTATGTGTTTCTAGCTTATAGCCCGTTTCCACGGTACGTCGTTCGTTCTCTATTCGTCGTTCGACCCTCAAATACGAATAAATTACTTGATTCGCCATACAAAATTCTGAGAACGAACGAAGATTTTTCTATGTTGTTCAAGTAGAAATACTCTCCGAACAACGATAAAATATGTCCCATCCCTAACAAATGAGAGAATTTATCGAAAATAATAATTATGACATGTCTAAATTCAAAATTGAAAAATTTGTTGAAAACACAAAAACTTTTAGAACAAAGGAAAAATATGAATGAAAATTAATGAACTAAACGTTTTATATAGATGCAGAAGGAAGATGGTTGTGTTTCCTTTTTAATTCCACACACATTTCTTGTCCATTAGTTCAAAATCGCGTAAAAAATCAGAAACAAAAAGGAAACAAATAACTGAAAGTCGTATACACAAACATTGTTTTGACATGTCTCTCTCTTTAATTATGAAAATAGAAAAATATAAAAATATATTGAAAATACAAAATTATTCAGAATTTATGGAAAAAATAAATGAAATGTGTGTAGATAAATATAAAGATACATTTGAAGGAAAGTCTACTGTTTTTCCTATTCATTTAATGTATATTTTATGTGTTTTCGGTTCAAATTTTCGTGAAAACAAATATGAAGGAAATTTTGTTTATGTTTCTGTTAATTACGAATGGTGTCGTGGAAACGGGTTAATTCGTGTACGTCGTTCGACAGGCGAACAACGTAATTGAAACGCTCGTGTGAACATGACATTAAGTCTTTGTTGTTGTTTTTTACTGAATAAAAAAAATATTTTTTTCTCAAAAAATCAAAATGCACCATTTTAGTATTTTTTGAAATTTTCCATCCCTGATGCAAACCCAGCCGTTCAAATGTTCTAAACAGCTGTTTAATATACTTTACGTTGTCGACTAATCACTTTCTGATTTGACATCTCCTCATATTCCTTTGCTACCTTTTCACACACACAATGACATTTCTGTTCAAATATCAATTCAAACGGTTCATTTTCTGTGTTCTGTGTGCGCAAATCAAGAAGAAAATTTAATAGCATTTTTTTTTACAAATTTACAACACCCTTTGACTTTTATTAACAAACTGTTTCCAAACCGATAGAGAAAATGTATAAAACTTCAGCCTCTGGTCACAGAGAACAATTAAAAACTAAAACGAGCTCCGAATATCAACAGCAAAATGCAAATCATATTGGCGGGAGTATGGCGACGACACAACAACAGCGTACTATGAATAAAAAGGTTTGAACAAATTGTAATGAGATTTTTGGGAATGAAGTTATTAAATTATTTCCAATTTTCTTTAGTTACCCGAAGTCAATTCTAAGGTCATGTCTAATAATGCAATGCCACCACCAAAAACCACAACCACGGTGCCAAGAAATGCTGCAGCAACAACATCAAAAATGGGTTCTTCCACCACTTGCCCTAAGGTGGGGGAAAATTGGAAGAAACCGTCAAATCCTGTCAGTAGTGCTGCAGCTAAAATCCAAAATAAGGAAAATATCGGTAATGCTGAATGCAAAACGGAAAATGGAAAATCAGCAAATATACCTCAAGTGAAAAAAGAACAAGATATGCCATCAAGTAGTTCGTCATCATCCTCTGCAGAGGATCAACAGAAGACTGGTAAGGTTATGGTTTCATTTATATTCCTATTGGGGGTTCTTAAAGCTGTATATGGGTCTTCTACCTATTTATTTTCATTATTGATTTTTATCTGTGTCTTTGCAGAAATGAAAAAGGATGGCAAAAAAGTATGGTCACTCTCCAATTTCGATATTGGACGTCCCTTGGGTCGTGGTAAATTTGGTAATGTATATTTGGCGCGTGAGAAGGAATCCAAATTTGTTGTTGCCCTTAAGGTCTTGTTCAAGCAGCAAATTCACGAATCCAATGTTGAGCATCAAGTTAGACGAGAGATTGAAATACAATCTCATCTACGACATCCCCACATTCTTCGTTTGTATGGTTATTTTCATGATGAGGCACGTATATATTTGATATTGGAATATGCACCCAAGGGCACTCTATTCAAAGAGTTACAAGCTCAACCATTGAAACGTTTCGAAGAACGACAATCGGCAATTTACATAAAATCCCTGGCATCTGCCTTGCAATATTTACACGAACGTGATGTCATACATCGTGATATAAAACCGGAAAATTTACTATTGGGTCACAAGGGCGACTTGAAGATTGCCGATTTTGGTTGGTCTGTACATGAGCCGAATTCTATGCGTACCACATTGTGTGGCACATTGGATTATTTGCCACCAGAAATGGTCCAGGGAAAGCCACACACCAAGAATGTGGATCTTTGGAGTTTGGGTGTGTTGTGTTATGAATTGCTGGTGGGAAGAGCTCCATTCTTGGCCACCGAATATGATGATACCTATAAGAAGATAATTAAAGTCGATTATAAGCTACCTGATCATGTGACAAAGGCAGCTGCCCATTTCATATCGAAATTATTGGTGTTGAATCCTCAGCAGCGTCTGCCATTGGATCAAGTTTTGATACATCCATGGATTTTGGCTCATACGCAATGAGAGTAGTGGATGGAAGGATATGCTATTATAACTTATAGGCTAAAGCTAAACATTTATATTTTTTTGATTTCTTTTGTGTTCTTTTTGTTTGTAATTTATCTTTTTGTAAAACAACTCCGGTGATTTGTCGCAATGTTAAACGTGAGGAAGCACTTTTGGACAAAGTGACAAAATGCAAGTTGGTTTGGTATAAGGTTGTTATGAGTAAATCTCTGGCACCCTGTACTTATGCTTTTTGATTATTTGACATGACCTTGCCAAACCAATTTGTGTTTGCCACCATGTCCTTGAGGTGGAATGTATTTTTTATATGCACGAGTATGCTTTTCATTGATGCCTGTTTTCTAAGAGTAGAGTATGCCTGCTGACCTACTGATGTATAAGAGAGAGAAAGAGAGTGAGAAAAAGATATTTGTTCTTAATAATTTTTAAGTTTTTTTATATTTATTATTAATTAGTGTTTCAATAAAAAATAAATGAAAAAAAATCTTTAAACATAAATACATACAAACATGCTTGGATTTTTTTATTCATTAATAAATACATTTGTTGTTTTTTTTTTTTTCTTTCTTTGTGAACTGAAATTATATTTTGAGTCAAAATTTCTGTGGTTTTTGTTCAAAGGCCAAAATATTTTTTGGAATTTATTTCTAGTGAAATACTTTCAGTTTAAGGTTATAACAAAGCTGTCCTTTACCAGAAAAAACATCTCTCTGTTATTCACATTTAACATTTATCACAGTAAAAAAATACGAATATTAACAAAAATTTTATGTAGGTGTGTGAGAATTTAATAAAGAATTTAGAAAAAAAAAAAATAAATGATTGTGATTTATAATACCGTTAAAAAAATTGTCATGGACAAGTATTTATAAAAAGCTGAAATTTTCTTACAAATAATAAAGCGGATCTGGCAAGTTATCTGAAGATGTTTTGTAAATATTTCGATTAAGTTATTGAATTGATTTACAGTCTTCAATTTTTGAGAAAAATAAGGGGTCTTTGTTGGGGAGGAACTTAAGATGGTTCACGAAACATACCTGGATGAAACAGCGAGTCATGTAATGGTTGATGCTTATATCTATACAAACCCAATTAGGTTGGTCTTCTATGCATAGAATACCACTTAGATGGGTCTTCTATCTACAGAGGACCCACCTAAGAGGTCTTATATAAAAAGAATACACACCTACATGGTCTCTTGCAAAGAGAAGACCCACCTAAGTGCTCTTCTATAAAAATAAGACCCACCTAAGTGGTCTTCCATATATAAAAGACCCACCTAAGTGGTCTTCCATATATAAAAGACTCACCTAAGTAGTCTTCTATAGAGAGAAGACCCACCTAAGTGCTCTTCTATAGAGAGAAGGGTCGCCTATGTTGTCTTCTATAGAGAGAAGGACCACCTAGTCGTCTTCTATAGAGAGAAGACGCACCGAAGTTGTGTTCTATAGATAGAAGACCCACCGAAGTTGTGTTCTATAGATAGAAGACCCACCTAAGTTGTCTTCTGAAGACAGAAGACCCACCAAAGTGGCCTTCCATAAATAGAATATCCACCTCAGTGTTCTTCTATTTATAGAATATCCACCGAAGTGGTCTTCTACAGAGAGAAGGGCCTCCTTTGTCGTCTTCTATAGATAGATGACGCACCGAAGTTTTGTTCTATAGATAAAAGACACACCTAAGTGGTCTTCCATATATAAAAGACCCACCTAAGTAGTCTTTTATAGAGAGAAGGGCCACCTATGTTGTCTTCTATAGAGAGAAGACCCACCTAAGTGTTCTTCTATAAACAGAAGATCCACCTACTAAATGCTATTCTATAAATGGAAGACCCAACCAAGTGTTCTTCTATAAATAGAAAACCCACATACTCTTCTATCTATAGAAGACCCCTTGGATGGTTCTTTCATCCATAGAATACCACTTAGTGGGGCCCTCTATCTATTGAAGTCTATTTAAATGAGTATCCTATTTATAGAAGACCCCTTGGTGGACACTTTGGTGGATCTCCTATTTTTAGAATACATCTTGGGTGGCTGTTCTCTTTACAGAAGACGACTTAGGTAGGGTTTCAATAGATATAAACTTGCAACCTAGATTAGATTTGTCCATAAAAAAATATTTGGTGTTGTTGAGGATCTAGACATGTGATCAGATTTCTGTCTATAAGGTGTGTGGGTAATGAGCCCAATCATGAATATCAACTCCTCGTGAGTTTTGTTTGTTTGTTTCAACAGAGAGACAAATTTCACAAGGAGTTCACATTTATGATCGGACTTAATATGTCCAACTGGAGTCATATTAAGCTAGTTCCAACAGGGTTCGGGATTCTTCATTCTCCATGAAAAAGTTTTAAATTGTTAGACTGTAAATCTAACCGTTAAAAATCGTAAATAACATAAAAATTCACGACAATTTTTCTTCAAAAAATCCGCTCGGCTAAATCTATGGGGTCGATTATGGATAGCAACCCAACTCCAGTTGCCTTGTCCACAGCAAATTTAGTAATAGAATTTTCTATTTTCGTATTGAAATTTATACTTTTTATACTCAAATTAACAGCTGAAGGTTTAAAACACTGATATTGATTGAATTTGACAAAAAAAATTTCGGATTTTTAATCATTTTAATTGTATGATTTTCTCTTCTGGCAACGCAACTGAAGTTGAGTTGCTATCCATAATCGACCACTATTAAATACATCTAAGCTTAAATTTGTTAACAAAGATTTCTTTTCAACAATTGAAATAAGAAATAAGAATAAGAATCAATTACCACAATAGAACCTGGGCGTCTGATATTCCATAATAAATATGATTATAAAACCTTTAAATATTAAATGAATAAATACGTTTGAGCTCCATTAAAGTTACCCTAATTGCATACAAACTTACAAACACATCGAAATAGTTACTAAACATATGTGTGTGATCCATTTGTATTTTACATATGTAAAAATGAATGGATACTGTATGAAAATGAATAAGAAAATAAATTTTGTTTGAATTTTTTAACACAGTTTCTAAATTCTGTAGCATTACATCAGCATTGCTGAAAGTTTGGGGGGGGGGGGGGAGGGGGGGATCACATATTTCTTAATTTGAGTGAAAAAAGGTTTTTCAAATCGAAAGCTTAATAATAAATATTTTATATCTAATACTTAATTTATAAATAATATTCGATAATAGGGGTTTTTTTCTTATTATTTTAAAGTGTGTACTCATCATTTTTCGTATAGCTCGATTTAATGGCGTATAGCTTTATCAGCTTTCCTTTTAGCCGATGGATTTGAATAATCATCTGAAAGGAAAACAAGGAAACAATTTTATATACAGATGTTTTTTTTTTGTACAGAATATATATTTATTCAAATACCTACCATCATCATCTTCTTCCATGGCACCGCCTTCACCCTCATCCAAACGTAGACCATCACCAAACTCCTTACCCTGATCTTCGGCCACCTCATTCTTCAAATTATCATCCAATAGCTGTTGATTATGTTTTACGGCAATATCACCTGCAGCAGCACCACCCTCAACCATTTCATTGTCTCCAGCCAAAAGGCCACCAGGGCCACCCATAATATCATCATCATTATTATCATCAGCACCAAAATCATAATTATTGTTATTGTTGTTATTTGAAGCCTTTAAACCGCCGCCACCACCGGCTGCAGCAGCTTTGGCAAGATTTTCTTCATTTTTATTATCCGCCTCTTCTTCGGCATTTTTAGATTGTTCATTATTGGACTTTTGTAAAAGATCTTCAAAGTGTTCCGGATATGGAGCAACATTTGCGGGTAATTTCTTTTGATTTGGTGGCAATGCTAAGGGTGGTGAATTTGAACTTGAACTGCTGGGATTGTTGCGGGCTGTTCTGGTATTAGCTGATGTGGCGTTGTTTAGGACCAAGGCAGCAGCAACTGGCATTTGGGGTTCGGACTTTGTGGAGGGTGAGGAAGGAGATGATGCCGATTTATTATATTTTGGTGCTAGCAATGGCCCGGCTTGTCTATGTTCTTCCGGTTTCTGTTGTTGTAATTCACGTTCTTCTTCTTCTTTTACTTCTTCTCCATGATCGGCAACTATTCTTTTCATGGGCTTTGGTACAATCTGAAAATTTTCAACGGAATTTAGTATTAAACTACCATTGTAATGTCTAGTTATCAGAGGCTTAAACACTGGATTAGTATTTGAGAATTGTGTATCTTGTTTAGTAGGATGATTAGTAGTAGAAGTAGTAGTAGTAGTAGAAGTTGTTGTTTTTATTTGTTTTGTATTCACATTAAAATGCTCCTTATTATCACCACCACCATCACCAAGTGAATCTCCTGCCTTATGATTTAGTGTATTATTTCTAGTTGTGTTTACCGAAATACGGTAAACGCCATCACTCACTGGCTCCTGGACATTGAAGGTTTTCTGACTGGTACTTGGGAGATTGTTGTTGTTGTTACTATCGCCATTAATCGATTGTGGGAAGATGGGATTCCGTGCTTTATAATCACAATGTGACTGATATTCTTTCAGTTGAGCTTCCAATTCTTTAAGACGTTCCAACTGCTGTTGGGTCTCGGTAGCCGAGAAGAGATTTTCCAAGCGTTGTTTTTCCTGTTCAGCAGTGTTGTATTTTTCCTGGAAGAAAATAGGTAATGTGGAATAAAAAGTTGAAATTCGATACGATAATATAACCTATAGATCACTATGTATAGAGACCCGATATACATACATAATGTGTGGGGTAACTTGTGTAGAAACCCCTTGTTCAAGTAATCAATGTATAAGAGACTCTATGAGGAGTCCCCTGCGTATGAAAACTTCAATGTTGGGACTTCTTCGTATAAAGACTGCTGTAAGATCTCTTGAGTGGACTTACATAGAAGACCTAAGGTAAGTTCTGCTTTGAGACACCCTATGTGGTGTACCATATGTCTAGAAGACCTGTATGTAGGCCCATTAGTATAAAAGACCGGCTAAATGTAAATTGTCCACCTTCATAGGGTCCTCTAAGGAAGCATAAAATGCATCTATTTCAACTCGACTATAAATACAAGCTTCAGCTCGTCTATAAAGACTGCTTTCAGTTCATCTGTAAAAACTGCCTTCAATCGTCTATAAATACTTCCTTCCGATCGACTATAAGTTTGTCTATAAAGACTACCTTCAGTTCGTCTATAAAGGCTCCTGTCGACTAATATATAAAGACATAGGTCATCTTTAAAGACTACTGATCTTCTATCAAGATTTAATTTTGGTCATCAAACGTAGCCATTTGATCCATCTGTTCATGTTGTTTTTTCCTGAGAGGATATAAAAATCAACTCACCTTCCACATGTAAACCTCGCCAGATTTATTGGACTTTTCTTTGTTTAACTCGGATTTCAATGATTGCACCTTCTTCTCTAGGCCATTTATATTTTCTAAATGTTGTTTGCTTGATTTCATACTTTCTTCTTTGAGATCTTTGTATTTGCTTTGGAGCAGTTTGTGGGCCTGTTCCAGTTTTTCATAACGCATTTGCTCCTCAACTTGTTCTTTTTGATATTTTTCGTCGAGATTTTTAAGTTTTTGTTCTAGGTTACGTTTTGTTTCCAAAAATTCAGTACGTTCACGTTCCTGATTCTTTTCCAAATGGAATTTTTGTTCGACCAGAGCTGTAAGGGATATGGAGAAAATAATTGATCAGAAATAATGTATTCAAACAAAACTAGAGACAGAAGAAGCAAGATTCATTTGTTTTCCATTTCCTTTGTCTAACATTCACTTCAAAATGCTGATTGTACAACACATAGAAGTGTAAAAGCCATTAATCACGATTATGATCTCTATTGAAATGTCGCAAACAAGCAGAGGCCTTAGGGAAGAACAAGTATTAAAATTGGGCAAAAGTTCAATGACCTTTACATATCTGAAATCGTAAAAAGTAGTATATTGCCAATAGCAGCTTAATAGAATGGAATCCAGCATGGAATATGCTTAAAATGGGTACTCTTCCATCCGTCTAGTAAATGTTTTGCAAAGATTTGCGCAATAAGGAACCAAACTGGCCCTAGAACAACTTTGCACAAAAAACATGGTCTGGCTGTTTACTTTTATATGCTACTTACATGTTAGCCTTTCATTTAACGCCTCTTGTTGCTGTTCACAGTGCAAACGTTGTTCTCTTGTCTCGTCCAATTGAATTTGTGAACTATGGAATATGACCACCATTCCAACCATTAAAACCAGTATTGCAAAACACACAAGAAATCTACATCGCCCGGTACGGGCGAAACGTGTACCACTCATCTTCCGTTTATCCAGTTTTAAAGTGTTTCAAAGATAAGGTGGAAATTTTTATTTCCAATTTTTTTTTATTTTGTTGAATTTTTCAGAAAAATAAATTTCTTCTCCTGTTTCAGAATACAAAGTCAACCTCAAAAACCACCGCCGTAAAAGAAGAAACAGTTGAGAATGGGAAAATGGACGATAAAGATAAAAATCAACACAAAAACACCGATACCAGCTAGGGCAAACAAGATTGGAAGGAGCAGAATCAAAACAGAATTACCGATGCCAGGTAGGGCTCACAAATGCTGGTTTTTGCGTCAAAACAGCTGTCATCGGAAAAAGTGCTACAAATACTACCAAATTTACGTTTAGTTTACGCTACAAATATTTTGCTTTTCTCCTGTTCTTCTTTCGATTCAGTGGAACAAAACAGCTGTTTTGGCAATTTTGCTGTTATTTTTCAAGTGGAATTAAGGCCCCGGCAAATACGGTCCGTTGCGAGTCTTCACGCGTTAAAAATAACAACCACATGAAAAATGCTTAAGTGATGCCAAGTTTGTTCTTGAATTTTTCATGTGGTTGTTGTAACGCGACACTCAACGGACCGTATGTGCCGGGGCCTTTAGTGGAATTTAACGTTAACGTAAGTAGGATGTAAAAGTCATACGTACCAAACTCATTTGGTCCTTTGAAATTGAAATCCAGTGGATTTATTAAATCCAAACGATACGTTGTGTGACGCGTTGTGCGTTGAAAACAAAAACCATATAAAAATGTGAAAGTGATGCCAAGTTTGTTCTTGAATTTTTCATGTGGTTGTTGTATCGCGACGCTCAACGCGCCGTATGTGCAGAGGCCTTAAAGGCCTAGGTACATAAGCTGCCTCGCCTGCTTGCCTTGCTTGCTTCTGATAAAATAAAATTTGCTCGGCCTTCTTTATTCTTTTATTTTTAATATGTCAGAAATGAAGCAGGAAAGCAAGGCAACCAGGCGAGGCAGCTTATGTACCCAGGCCTTTAAAGCACTCTGCACATACGGTCCGTTTAGTGACACGTTAGGACACGCGTTGTCCCAACAGTTAAATTATGTCTAACTTTAATGCGTCAGCCATATTGTTGTTTCAAAAAAACTTCAAAAAAAACTTCAAAAAAAACTTGGATTCACTTACACTTTTTCCATGTGGTTGTTGTACCGCAACCAGTGTGATCAGATTTGAAAAAGTGTTGCAGCTAAATCAGCATTAAAATAATGCTAAAAAATTGTAAAATAAATATTAAAATGCCAAAAAATAATGCTAAATTTAAAAACGTCATTTTTTTAATAAAGTATACCTTCCACCACAGTATAGAAGGTATATAAGGTTGGTTTTTCCGTTTGTAGCGCACTGAACTAATCATAAAGTATATATTCATGATCAAATTCTTAGTCGATCTATGCATGTCTGTCCGTCTGTGGTAATCACTCTAGCATCCACAAAAATTGAGATAGGGCACTGCATTCTTGAAAAATGCGTCTTTTGTTTGCAGTCGTGTCAAGTTCGGAGATGGACTAGGTCGGTCCACCTTTTGATACAGCCCCTATAAAACGGTAACATTTTATTAGCTATGATTTGGTATTTAAGGTTCCAAAAGCCTTCTCTACCAAAAAATGTGGACATAGAGTCCACGTTTTGGAATAGGTCCCATAAAACTGTACCGGCTAATTAAAGTTATTTTGGGTGCCATTTGGGTTCAAAGTGGTTAAGCAACTTCTTCACCATAAATCAAGGACACGTGTCGAATTTTTGGTTATGGCCTCATATAACGGCACCATCGGTTTAAGTTTTTTTATTTTTATTTACATCTTTGGTACCGCCCGATTTCAGGTAGTTTCAAGTTTTTAGACGACTGAATTATTAAGTATTTGGAGTTTCCAGTGGTCAAAAAGCCTCTCCACCTAAAATAGTGGCATTGGCACTTTCGTAACAAAGGCCCGGTCCACACTAGAATTTCATTAAAAAATTTCATGAAAATAGGTGTTCTTAAATCGAATTCCCTACTACAGCAATTTTATGATTTTATTCTACCATGGAGGTCGATCTAGAGACGCACAATTTCATGCAATTTTTTCAATGAAATCACTCTAGTGTGGACCGGGACAAAAAGAAAAACTAACTATTAAATATCAGTTCTGAATATTTCGTGTAGAGGGTATAACAAGTTCAACCTAGGCAAACTTAAAGTTTTTTACTTGTATTATTCTATTTGCCTATTCACATTTTTATTCCTTTAAATCAGAGCAACGACGAAAAACTTCGTTGTTTTGAGCTGTTCTATTCAATTCAACCAACATTTATCAGATTTTTTTTTTAAAAAAAAAGTACTAAAATATCTCACATTTCGTGGACAGAATAATGCTAAATTTCTAATGGAAAAATGCTAAATGCCAAATGGAAATTTTGCGGTTAAATACAAAAAAAAAAAAAAAATAATAATGCTAAATTTAGCTGCAAAAATGCTAAAATGGCCACACTGACCGCAACGCTCAACGCACCGTATGTGCCGAGCACTTAAGTGATTCCAAGTTTTTGTGTCGTTGTTATAAAGCGCACAGGGTAACTGGCTCATTTGTATCTTCTGTATTAGATTCATTACAGCCCGTTCAAGGAACATAGAGGGCTCGGCACATACGGTCCGTTGAGCGTCGCGTTACAGCAACCACATGAAAACTTCAGGAACATATTTGGCAGCACTTACACGTTTTTCGTGTGGTTGTTGTTTTCGACGCGTGACGCGACTCACAACGGACCGTACGTGCCGAGGCCTTTACTTCATTAAATATCTAAATATACATACCTTTAAATTTGCTTTATCTATTTTCTTGTTTAAAAGATTTTGTTTTTCAACTATTTATTTGCGTCTGCCAAACAAAACAGCTGATAAATTTATGTTTATATACAAGAATACCGTATCAAATAGAGCGCTCCCAAAATAAAAAATATACATATGAGTTGCCATATCGTTTTGATAGTTGCAATTTTTCATAGTGGTCATCAGGGGTGCCAAGTTGGTGGTTTCCCCGCTACTTGTGGTGATTTGTGACGTACAACAACCACTGTTAAGGTAGGAATGTCAACTGTTTTAAGGTAAAAATCGCTACAGACCTATGGTGCGTATGTGGCTGTAGCGATTTTTACCTCGGAACAGTTGGCATCCCTGGTGGTCACAGTATGTGTACAGCATCTACAGGTAGCAAATGTGACATCTCATATTACATTGATGGCTAACACCCCTTAATTCATTCATAAATAGAAAGGCGACGATTTGACTGTTTCAAAAAAGGAATAAGCAGCATACGCTTTATATATTGATTAATTTAAGTCCAATTTACATATGCACATAAAATGATTTCGTTTTACGAAATTCTAGAAACAAATGAAAGCTTTGTTCCCTTACTTTTTTAATGGTAAGGGTGGTAAAAGAGAAAAGTGTTAAAATTGTTCAAAATTGCTCTCTCATGAACATTTTTACCAGAAAAGTAAAGGAACGGAAAAAATGGTAGATCCGGCAGCAATGTCAGAAAAAAAAACATAAAAAATCAACTTTCGTCTTTTATATCACATTTTTTAATTTAGTGTTGCCAGTGTTCGACTTTTTCTTCGGTTTTTCGTCCATTTTGTGAAATAATCGTCAAACAAAAGTCGAAAAATCAGTTCTGCCATTTTCTACCTGCAGAAATTTTGCCGGTAGCCTGTGGTAGAAGAGAAAGCCATTTTCGATCTCTCTCCCCTCTCACTCTCTTAAAAATTGCTTCCAGTTTTGCCACTTTTCGGGGTTAAGGAACGCTTTGCAGGTAAGTAAAGGAACACAGCTATTGTAATTCCATAGAATATACGTCAAATAAAACCCACTGGATGTCGTAAATCTAAACGTACTATAAGTGTAAGTTCTAGTTACGTTCAAGTAACTTTTATTACGTTTACCACTAATTCACCTCCTTTCCGAATTTCACTTTATTACCTTACGTTACGGAGTAACTGAAATTATCAGCAAATTCTCTTATGGGAGATGTGGCAACCTTCAAAATTAGTTGAACACCTTTGTTATCGGAAAAAAGCAATCGTTCAATGGCCAACAATCGTTCAAGATGGCCAACAATCGTTCAAGATGGCCAACAATCGATAAATCCGCAAATCATCCCTGCTAAAAATTCAACAGCAAAATCTTTCAAATAAAAAAAATCCGCAAATCAACAGCAAAATCTTTCAAATAAAAAAAATAAAAAAAATCCGCAAATCAACAGCAAAATCTTTCAAATAAAAAAAAAATAAAAAAATGAATAATATTATAAGTGGAATGATTGAAAGTCAGAACAATTTATTTGAAAAATTGTTTAACAGGCAAGCTGAAATGGTTGAAAAGTTTTTTATGACAAACTTTTCAACCTCAACTCCGAAGATCACCGGCGACCCGGAGATGTCATCAACCTCAACTCCGAAGATGTCATCAACCTCAACTCCGAAGATGTCATCAACCTCAACTCCGAAGATCACCGGCGACCCGGAGATGTCATCAACCTCAACTCCGAAGATGTCATCAACCTCAACTCCGAAGATGTCATCAACCTCAACTCCGAAGATGTCATCAACCTCAACTCCGAAGATCACCGGCGTCCCGGAGATGTCATCAACCTCAACTCCGAAGATGTCATCAACCTCAACTCCGAAGATGTCATCAACCTCAACTCCGAAGATGTCATCAACCTCAACTCCGAAGATGTCATCAACCTCAACCACGGAGATGTCATCAACCTCAACTCCGAAGATGTCATCAACCTCAACTCCGAAGATGTCATCAACCTCAACTCCGAAGATCACCGGCGTCCCGGAGATGTCATCAACCTCAACTCCGAAGATGTCATCAACCTCAACTCCGAAGATGTCATCAACCTCAACTCCGAAGATGTCATCAACCTCAACTCCGAAGATGTCATCAACCTCAACCACGGAGATGTCATCAACCTCAACTCCGAAGATCACCGGCGATCCCGAAGATAACTTCGACGCCGGGGATAACATAGATGCCGATGATACCATTATCTTCGATCCCGAAGATAACTTCGACGCCGGGGATAACATAGATGCCGATGATACCATTATCTTCGATCCCGAAGATAACTTCGACGCCGGGGATAACATAGATGCCGATGATACCATTATCTTCGATCCCGAACATAACTTCGACGCCGGGGATAACATAGATGCCGATGATACCATTATCTTCGATCCCGAACATAACATCGGCTCGGATTTAGAATGCGATAGTGGTAAGTACGAACCGAGACGAATCCTTAAAATGATTTTTCAGACCCTTTCCAGAGGAAAGACTTCTTCATAAAACCCTATTATGAGGAAGCTTTGCTTCATAAGACACTCTCCAGAGGAAGGGGTGCTAGGGCAATTCATATAACTCTTTCCATAAAGACGTCCTTCACCTCGTCTATAAGACTCCCTTTAGCTCGCCTTAAATATTCTCTTTAGCTCGTCTAAAAGACTCTCTTCAGCTCGTCTAAAAGACTTTCTTCATCTCGTCTTAAAGACTATCTTCAGCTTGTCTAAAAGACTATAAAAACTCATTTCAAGTCGCCTATAAAAACTTCCTTCAAGACGTCTATAAAAACTGTCTTCAGATCATCTATAAAATCTCCTTTAAGTCGCCTGTAAAGGATCCCTATAGGTCGTCTTCCGCCATGTCGTACAAATGAGACTCGTCGAAAGATACTCCCTACAGTTCGCCTTTAAAGCATCCCATTTGGCCATCCATTTCTTCAGTTTATAATGACTCCTTTCAGCTCATCCTTTCCTTTCACCTCGTGAACTTTATAATCTAGTTTTCTCTTGAAAACTTTGCCGCTTACCTCTCTCGCAGTGTAAAAAAATTTAACGGCTATACATATTTCAGTGCGATATTTCTACTGTTATACCGCAAAATATTACAAGCACCTGACAAATCGTTGAAGACTTCAAGACTTTGGGTAAAAAATGAAACGAAACGTGATGCTAATAACGGTGTAAATTGGTAATAGATATTGACCATTTTGACCGAATCCTGCCAGACATTGATTGTTGTTAATGTGACATCCTTTGACAACTATTATGGATTGATTATCTTTATGGGCACACATGACCTTGTTTTCATATTCCATTTCTCACACACAATCTTTCTTGGATTTTTGGTAAAAAAAAGAAAACAAGAAAATCATCATCACCAAAAAACGACGCATCACCTTGGCAGAAATGAAATCTTCTTTTGCGGGTTGCTCCCCATCTCTTTCCTTTCCACCTACCCACCCTACCAGATTGTGTAAGTGACGGTCGTCGCTGGTCTTATCTCCTCCGCTGTATGTCTGTCCGCCTGTTAATTATTTCTAAAATGGAAGCTAAGAAGTTTGCACCAAGGGAAGAAGGCATTGGAAATTCTGTATTGTGCCAATCGTATACAAGGGACGCAAATGTTAAATTACATTTAATTTGTTAAGAAAACAGCATTGATGCTAATGAGAAATTAAAGTAAGGAATGATTTTATAAACATTTAAAAACAATCGGTAGACCTTGCCGCAAGCCGAATACTCTGAAAAGATCATAAATTTGAAAATAAGTTGAATTTTCGCATTTAATCGAAGTTGTTGTTGAAAACTACTTAAAATTGTTTAGGGTGTTTTTTCAATTTTAAGTATAGAATATGCATTTATTTTATAAAGATAATATCTTCGCTCCCGAAGTACACCAAACCGTTGTTTTTTCTGGATGAAGTGAACATTTTTGTAAAACATTTTCAGGGCAATCTATATTAATAAAAGAGTAGAGTGACTGATTCACTGACTGACAGACTGATTGATTCATCAACGCCCAGACGAAACGGCTGAAGCTAGAATCCTGAAATTTTGGGTGTGGATCACTCTTGGTCCGAAGGGGTCAGATAAGGCTGGGTTTTTTGAAATTCGAACTGGAAGGGTACTAAAAGTACTAAAAGGTACTAAATATGGTACCGTTTGTATTTGGCGAACCGGTAGAGCTAGAACTTTGAAATTTGGAATGAAGGTCACTGATGGAGAGTTAGAAAGGTGTACCAAAGGTTTTTTGGAAATTCGAACTATAAGTGTACGAAAAGTACTAAAAGTTACTAAATTTAGTACTATTTGGTATTACGTGAACGGATAGAGCTAAAATCTTGAAATTTGGAATGAAAATCAAGGTTAAGAAGATAAGTTGATATAAGGAGGTGGTTTTGAAAATGTGCACTCATGTGTACGAATAGTACTAAATGGTACTAAATTTGGTACAATTTGAATTTGGGCGAACCGATAAAGTTGGAATTCTGAAATTTAGAATTACTATTACTGTTGGAGCGTAGGTTTGAGATATGAAGGTAGTTTTCGAAATTAGTACATATGGGTACGAAAGGTACTAAATAGTACCAAATAAGGTACAATTTGGATTTGGGGGAACGGATGGAACTTGAATCCTGAAATTTAGAATTAGGATTACTGTCGGAGTGTAGGATAAGGTATTTTGGAAATTCGTACTTTGGATACGAAAAGTACTAAATGGTACCAAATTTTAATTTATGTGATCGGATACATTTGGAATCCTGAATTTCGGAATTACGATTACTGTAGGAGTGTTGAAAGAGGTAGGTTTGGAAATTCGTACTTTGGATACGAAAAGTACTAAATAGTACTAAATTTGGTACAATTTGGATTTGAGCGACTTAAAAAAAAATAAGAAAAAAAAATATTTGTATTATATTGGTCGCTAACATTCGGAAAACGAATTAGCAAATAAAGAAGAAGAAGAGGTACGAAATGGTTCCATGTATGGTACAATTTTGTATTGGATGAACGGATAGATCTGGATTCGTGAGATTTGGAATTAAGATTGCTGTTATCATTTGCTTATAACGTCCGATTTAAGAAATATGTGCCATAAATATACGAAAAGTTGTCAAAGGCACAGGATTTGGTACAATTTGTTGAAATAATAGGAGGAGGTTCTTATTTATGTATTTACATGAAAGTACTAAATAGTTCTATAATTGGTTTTTGGGGGAAGAGATAGAGCTGCAAGTGAGGATGGCGGTTGTTGGGTTAGGCCATATTTGCGCTGAGAACCTCAATTAAAATATCTCAAAAAATGTGGATTTATCTTGATGTGTAGGCGTGACGAAAATCGGACTAAACTGGTACGTATTAGTACACAAAATGTTTCCATGTTCACCATTCTATATTATATATTATTTATTTGTTTTGTATATTTAATTATGGGGAGATGGTCTGATCGAAGGGAAATTACGGTTTGCCAGGTAACGTCATTTGTCAGACCAGGTGACAAGATGGTTATGTCTGGCGAATTGTGACACTCTCCTCTAATTCTGGTAGGGGCGTCCTCACTGACCGTGCAAAACGTAGAGCTATCAATCTGCACAGCCAGCGCTATGCCTCTCTGGTCATTTCCGAGGGTCGAATGCCACATCTCATGATGCGCATTAAAGTCCCCCAGGACCAGACGATTATGACATTCCAAAAGCGGCCTAATGTCAGGCTTATAATCTGAGATACAGTTATTTTAGCAACCCTATCTCGGCTGTTCCACACCTGGCTGCTACCCCCATACATTCCATGTACGGGTCATTAGAGGCAGGCTCAAGTGAGATAGGTCTGTATTGAACAGACTGGTGCAAGAGGAAAGCTAATCCCCCACCTTCACATCTGGTGCGAACCTTCCTTATTACGTTGTAACCATCACAACGTACTGAGCTGTGGTCGTTCAGCATGGTTTCCTGCACCGCCGCGACCTTGATATTCTTCCGATTCATAAAGTCCACTATTTCATGGATCTTACCTCGGAGCCCATTGCAATTAAATTGCAAAAAGGATGCATTTTCTGGGATTGGAACAACAACGGCTGGTGTTAAATGCTGCGGTTGTTGTCGAGGGGACTGCGGGGGAGTTTCGTTATCCGAAGACGAAGCAGTTTCGTAATCCGACGACGACTCACTGGGGGCTGTGTTCGCGCAGCATGCAGCAACATAGTCCCTATCGTAGTCCCTCGCGTGGGCAAGTCCAGAGCAACCCCTTAAATGCACCCACTCCTGACATCTATTGCATCTCACCGAAGATTGGATATGGGTGAAGATGCGGATGTGACAAACTGAGCACAGATATATTGGTCCTGGGTTTTCCTCCGTCCCGGCTCGGACCAATAGAATTCGGAGCAGGCATTCCGGGATATGCTGCTCCCAATACAGAAAAACGAAACAAATATGAACATGTACATACACACTGAGGTGGCAGCCGCTGGCCGGAACATTAGTTTTGTGTTGTTCCGGGTCAATCCGGTACGAAAGAACCCGCTGCCGTGGGATTGAAGTCTAACGTAGATGACTTTTCGTATAGAAAAGTTCATCGTAGATGACTTTTCGTATAGAAAATTTCATCGGATATGACTTTTCGTATAGAAAAGTTCATCGGAGATGACTTTTCGTATAGAAAAGTTCATCGGAGATGACTTTTCGTATAGAAAAGTTCATCGGAGATGACTTTTCGTATAGAAAAGTTCATCGGAGATGACTTTTCGTATAGAAAAGTTCATCGGAGATGACTTTTCGTATAGAAAAGTTCATCGGAGATGACTTTTCGTATAGAAAAGTTCATCGGAGATGACTTTTCGTATAGAAAAGTTCATCGGAGATGACTTTTCGTATAGAAAAGTTCATCGGAGATGACTTTTCGTATAGAAAAGTTCATCGGTGTACGACTTTCGCTTGGAGCGACTGTATTTGGTTGATTTGTATTTTTATATATATATATTTTTTTTTTTTTTTTTTTTGGTATAACTCCCATAGGGCGGTACCTTCCGATTTATAGTAATTTTGATGATTTTACCCGCATTATCAAACTGAAATGACTGAAATTTGGCATTTGGTCTTCGTTGGTGGTATAAAATATTCCGACAGTGAGTTGTCGGTACAGGTCCTCTTTTTGATATAGAAGGTACCGTCCGATTTTCGGTATTTTTAAAATTTTACCAACATCATCTAAGTCCCGGTCCACACTACCGTGAATTTCATTAAAAAATTTCATGAAATTAGGCGTTCTTAAATCGAATTCCCCACTACAGCAATTTTATGATTTTACTCTACTATGGACGTCGATCTAGAAACGCATAATTTCATATCAAAATTTCAGTGAAATTACTGTAATGTGGCCCGGGGCTAACGGAATGGCTGAAATCTGATTTGAATTGTACATAGTTTATGGTGGAGGATATAATAGGAGTTCAAAATAACCCCATTCTGAACTTTTTATGCCCTACACCACTACAAAAACGTAGAGATGTAAAGACTAGAAGAAATGCAATTTCCAAAAACATATGCTAATAGTTCCACATTTTGGTTAGAGATGGCTACACAACTCACTGGAATTGATAACAGCAATGCCAATCGTTTTTGATTCCCATTTCTCGCGGCAGAAAACATACACGTCGTGTTTTGTGGCTGAAATTTATTTCTTTTCTTTTTTTATTGTTCATTCAATGAAAAAAATCAAAAGCGAATGCCGTCAAACTTGAGTTTTAATGTTTTTCTTGTCAATATTCCAATGAGTAACAGTTTTCGTTTAACAGAATGTTGCTATGATGTCGTAGCAACAGAGGTTAACTCCCTCTACAGTTAATTTTTCACAATTGACTTTTCCTATCTTATAATATTAACATCTTTGACCACTATGTGGAAAGGGTATTATAAGTTTGTTTTCGTAAAAATTCATGTAACACCGCGAAATATTCGTCGGAGACCCCCAATGTGGTATACCAATCTTCATATCTCGGCGAGATAAAGCGATTTTGAGATGTGTGTCCGTCCGTCCGTCTGTGTGTCCATTATAAATTGTAATCAAACTCCAGGCCGCAATTATGGACCGATCGTCACGAAATTTGGTATGGAGGTCGGTTTCACATCAGAATAGATCGCTATTGTTATTGATGATGATCGTGAAATATTTAGGGGGTGAAATGGACCAAATACAAAATTTTTACCCGATTTTGTAGCTGCTCTGTAGGTCGCAATAATAGTCCGATCGCCTCGAAATTTTAAATAAGGTAAGAGCATATGACAAAGAATTAGCTTGCAATTTGAGATGGCGATCAGATAATATTTAGAGGGTTAAATGGACCAAAACTTTTGTGTGAAAATTGTGAAAAAATTTAGTATACAGCTTATATTTTTATTCCTGGAAGAGACATTCCGGGCAAGTAAGCTATACTTGGAAGAGGAACGCTTGACCTTTCTATTGATGTCAATTGTGTTGGTGTACATGATAAGATAACAGAGTTACAGCCTAATATACCCTGTTATTTGTTTGTAGTGTAGTGATAAACACGCTAGAGGTCGCAATTATAGTTCAATAATGACAAAATTTTGCATGAGGTGAGAGTTTAGGTCGAAGAAGAGGCCTACAATTTTGGATGATGATCTGATATTATTTAGCGTGTGAAATGGACCATTACATTTGTATGAAAAATTAAAAAAAAAAATATTTGGTCTATATTTTTTTCCTGGAGGGCATATACCGGCAAAGTAGACTACATATGAAAATCGAACTACTGATCTTCCCCCCGATGAAAATTGCAATAAAGTCTCTGCTATATAACGGGCCTACTGCTTAATATATAATGGGTTATGTGTAGAGACCCACATTTTCCCATTCCCAGTTGTTGCATTGTTGCATATTACATGATTCGCTTTGCCACCTTCTTTCGAAACGATTCCCCAGCCAGGCAAAATCAAATTTTAAAACGGTTTTAATACGCGATGAGTTAATACATATATGTAGTGGTGTAGGGTATCACATGGTCGGCCCGTCTGACTATAACCTTCTCTTACTTGTTAGTAATAAAAACTTGTATTTAACAGTTTGGTTAGAGGCGTGTCACTACTATCGGTTTCCTACGTCCACCCATTTCATAGCGACCGAAGGACGACCTTTTTCAATTTCTATTTTCTTATCTGCTATGCTGTGATCAATTCCAAGATATACAAAAAATAAAAAAATATCTCGATCCGATTCCACCGATATTATTCTTTACCCCTTTTTTAATTGCAGAAATGGAATAAAATGGACGTTACATATAATCAGCCGATAACGTCTAAATTTAAATAACTTATGGCTTATAAAACCGATTAATTTAATTAAATACCTTTGCGATAAGTCAAAAATACTAAAGATTCGACAGTAATATGTTCACAGACTGCATACGTCCATCACAATTTTTCGACTAAAAAACATCATCGTGAACACTTTAAAAAATATTGTTACGGAATTAAGTTTAACTAATCTCCGTGTAGACGTTGTTTTATTCCCCAGTACGATTTGTACCAAATAAAACAGGGTTCGTTTTAGATTACTTTTCTACAATGCTTTATTTACTTTATTACACTTATTCGGAACCGACTTTAATTACTAAGCACACAGCAAGTCTCTAGTTAGCACGCAGCTATTCTTTAACCGATCTGTTCAGTTCAACGCTTAAAACACAACTCACTCAATGTTGCCGCTCCTTCCGCAATTTATAACCAAAATCTCCTTGGTCTAGAATTATCCACAAAATCTGGCAACATCTCGAATCTGTGCAGCGAACACACAGACGCACATTCGCACTAAGGGGTAGTTTACACTATATGTAAATGTCATATGACACAAAATAAAATCATTCCATATCTTCCCACGGAGGCAATGTGGATACGTAGTTTTATTACATTATTGCTGGTGTGGACGCACAGAGTAAATTGCGTAAGGAAAATCTCCAATATTGCACATATTAGCGAATATATAACGATGGAAAAGTTCATGTCATATGACATTTACATATAGTGTAAACTACCCCTAAGCGAACAACCATACCCACATACATACAAGTAGACAAGCGCAGTAATGACGCAATTACAACAACAAACAAATGCAAGAAATAAGAAATGACAACTAAACGATAATAACATGATTATGGCAAAACAAACAAAAACACATTAATAAAAGGTAAAGTAACAACTAGAATAATGAAGAGAGTTCTGCATGGTAGTTGTTGTTGCTTAAATAAAGTAACTGCATAATAAAAACTTTACGTTACAATTCAAATTTTTAAATTAACGGAAATTAAACTAAATTAACTTAAACCTATCAGTTACATTCGTAACAATATCTATTTAAATGCACCGTTATTCCGTTCCTACTAATTAATTCAAATTATTATATACGCCGTTAAGTACAGTCAACCCTCTAGTTTAATACTGTACTAAAGTATATAAGTAAATTTTTTGATTTTCTGCACGCTAGATCGGTATTTTTTCCCAAACAGTTAAATTATGTTTAACTTTAATGCGTCAGCCATATTGTTGTTTTTCAAAAAACTTGGCTTCACTTACACTTTTTTCATGTGGTTGTTGTAACGCACAACGCACCTATGTGCCGAGCGCTTAATGCGGAAGTCATATTGTTGTTTTTCAAAAAACTTGGCATCACTTACACTTTTTTCATGTGGTTGTTGTAACACGACACTCTATGCACCGTATGTGCCGAGGCCTTAAAGGCCAGAACAGAATCAATCGTTGCTTGCTTTCCAAATGTCAAATTATAAAGGAATTCCAGAGCCTGCTAGAGGCGAACGCAGGCGGATTTTCAAAGAGACTTTGGCATTGCTTTATAATTTGACATTTTTTGCAAAGCAAGCTACGATTGATTGTGTTCTCACCTTAAACGCATGGTAGAACAAGAAAAGGTAGCAGCAATACCCAGCTGACTGAACTGGGTTGTAGTGTTAGTGTCAAATTTCATATGACATTTTATACATTCATTTCTATTTCGATGTACATTAGGGACATATATTTTTTGAGAAAAAAAAATATATCATTCGGAAAAAACCATTTCCCAGAAAGACTTTTTCATATCAATGATATGTAACCTCCTCCAAGTTCGAACGATAAGCCGCGCAGTAAATCACCGCTTGTAGAGGCGATACAACGTTTGTTAATATGTGAGGTATTTTGTTAAAATTTAAAAAAATAAAGCCCTAATAAACATGTGCTTCTTTGATTTCTAAAACAAAACATTGAAACAGCTTCTCCTTTTTCTATGAATTTCCAGCGACCCCAAACTTTTCTGCAAGAATTCTACTTTCTGCGAGAATTTATGCATTTAGTGGAATGATGTGGAACCATAAAAATTGAAAATGTAACGAATTTTCATTCATGTTTTCCAAAATATTGAACCAAATGTGAAAAAATATTAGTTTTTTTAATTCCAATAATTTATAGACATTTCCTTGTTTTGTTTACAAATACAACTGGCAGTAACGTTACAAACAAAAACAAATTCCTTTGTGGTTGTTGTTCGAGTTATATTTGTTGTAGTATTAACTTTACCTTGTATTTGTTCTACCATGCCTTAAACGTACTATAAGTGTACGTTCTAGTTACGTTCAAGTAACGTTTATTACGTTTACCACTAATTCACCTCCTTTGCGAATTTCATTTTATTACCTTACGTTACGGAATAACTGAAATTATCAGCAAATTCCTCATGGGAGATGTGGCAACGCTAAACAGCCTTCCAAATTAGTTGAACGGCTGATTTTGTCGGCTGTGCTGGTTTGTTGGAAAGAATTAGACTTAAGAGTGTGTGTTTTTTAAAATATTTAATAAAAATAGTAATATAAAGTCAATTAATTTAAAGTAAACAACAAATCCAAAACACATACAAAATCAAACAAAGTAAGTTATACACCCAAGAAGATGAACTTTCATGTCCATTCTTGTCGTTCAAATGCTTTGTTTATAGAGAATAGATAATTTGCAAAAATTTAGATGTGTATTGAAAAAATACATATTATTAATATGTATATAGAAACGAAGATATAGAAAATATTAAAAAAAAAAATATAATGGATATAAAGATACTCTGCAAAGAAAATTACGTAAAATCGAAAGTACAAAAAAAGTGCTGACATTGGGGGTAGTAATATGAAGCTTAAATGTGGCTCTGTGTATTTGTAATCGGAGCTTGTTGCTTTTGTTTCGAGTCTACTACCTTTTTTTGGAGGACTGCGTTTGCTCGCTATTCGGAAAAAATTGATTGATTTTTTGGCAGTGTGTGAGGTGGTGTTTTTTTCAATCACTCATATCTCGTTTTTTATTTCGTTTTATTTTTCAACTAACTAGTTTATTCCAAATTGTTTAATGAAATTAAATCAATTTACGCCAGCTATAGAGATCCAATGCGTATGCCAGTTCTTGTTGTCAGGAGCAAAGTTCTTTCCACAACCACCAAACCCAATTGTTGTTCTATTTGTTTATATCTTTATGTTTTTATTAATGCACAAAAACAACAGTGTGTTTATAATTATTATTTTGTTGTGATAAAATGTTCATAATGTATTCTTTTGCTTCGATGTCTGAAATGCCGCTGAATATTGATTACTACTTGAATAGTGTTGGCTTAAAATAATCTTGAAGGTCATAAACAAACGAAGGAATGTTCAGACAAGTTATGGGTTTATTGCGATTTTCAAAAGGCCAAACCTTTTTAAATTCTATTTTTACATTTTATTAGTCAGGTACCTCGACAAGGGTGCAAGAGATGTACCCATGTAATTGTTCAAAAGTTTGTCGTACATCGAAGTAATGAATGACCATGGACTAATCGTTTATCAAACCAAAAAGCCATTTTGATATTTTAAGTCCAAATTGTTCTTGTATTGATATCTGTGATTTTACTACTTCTTACCTTTAATATAAGTTGTATGCCGATTAATTTGTAGTTCCTATAAATATTTATTATAGGTACGTATTCTTTCTATTAACTGTGTTGATACTTATTCCTGTTATACATGTTTCATATACGAACATAACCAGGTGTTACTAGCGTTTTTATTAAAATGTATCTTTAACCACTTCATTTGCATTGATTTTATGTATAAAATATTTTGAATCTTTATAGAGCTGAAGCGAGTCTTAATAGACGATGTGAAAGCAATCTTTATAGACATGCTGAATGCAGTCGTTATAGACAAGTTAAAAGGAGTTTTAAAGAAGTCTTTATAGGCGAGCTGAAGCGAGTTTTTATAGGCGAGCTGAAGCGAGTTTTTATAGGCGAGCTGAAGCGAGTTTTTATAAGCGAGCTGAAGCGAGTTTTTATAAGCGAGCTGAAGGTTGTCTTTATCGGCGAACTGAAGCGAGTCTTTATATGCGAGCTGAAGCGATTCTTTATAGGCGAACTGAAGCGAGTCTTTATAGGCCATCTGAAGCGAGTCTTTATAGGCGAGCTGGAGCGAGTGTTTGTAGGCGAGCTGAAGCGAAACTTTATAGGCGAGCTGAAGCGAGTCTTTATAGGTGTGCTGAATCGAGTCTTTATAGGCGAGCTGAAGCAAGTCTTTATAGGTGAGCTGAAGCTAGTCTTTATAGGCGAGCTGAAGCGATTCTTTATAGGCGAGCTAAAGCGAGTCTTTATAGGCGAGCTGAAGCGAGTCTTTATAGGCGATCTGAAGCGAGTCTTTATAGGCGAGCTGAAATGATTCTTTATAGGCGAGCTGAAGCGAGTCTTTATAGGCGAGCTGAAGCGAGTCTTTATAGGCGAGCTGAAGCGAGTCTTTATAGGCGAGCTGAAGCGAGTCTTTATAGGCGAGCTGAAGCGAGTCTTTATAGGTGAGCTGAAGCGAGTCTTTATAGGCGAGCTGAAGCGAGTCTTTATAGGCGAGCTGAAGCGAGTCTTTATAGGTGAGCTGAAGCGAGTCTTTATAGGCGAGCTGAAGCGAGTCTTTATAGGTGAGCTGAAGCTAGTCTTTATAGGCGAGCTGAAGCGATTCTTTATAGGCGAGCTGAAGCGAGTCTTTATAGGCGATCTGAAGCGAGTCTTTATAGGCGTGCTGAATCGAGTCTTTATAGGCGAGCTGAAGCAAGTCTTTATAGGTGAGCTGAAGCTAGTCTTTATAGGCGAGCTGAAGCGATCCTTTATAGGCGAGCTAAAGCGAGTCTTTATAGGCGAGCTGAAGCGAGTCTTTATAGGCGAGCTGAAGCGAGTCTTTATAGGCGAGCTGAAGCGAGTCTTTATAGGCGATCTGAAGCGAGTCTTTACAGGCGAGCTGAAATGATTCTTTATAGGCGAGCTGTAGCGATTCTTTATAGGCGAGCTGAAGCGAGTCTTTATAGGCGAGCTGAAGCGAGTCTTTATAGGCGAGCTGAAGCGAGTCTTTATAGGCGAGCTGAAGCGAGTCTTTATAGGCGAGCTGAAGCGAGTCTTTATAGGCGAGCTGAAGCGAGTCTTTATAGGCGAGCTGAAGCGAGTCTTTATAGGCGAGCTGAAGCGAGTCTTTATAGGCGAGCTGAAGCGAGTCTTTATAGGCGAGCTGAAGCGAGTCTTTATAGGCGAGCTGAAGCGAGTCTTTATAGGCGAGCTGAAGCGATTCTTTATAGGCGAGCTGAAGCGAGTCTTTATAGGCGAGCTTAAGCGAGTCTTTATAGGTTAGCTGAAGCGAGTCTTTATAGGCGAGCTGAAGCGAGTCTTTATAGGCGAGCTGAAGCGAGTCTTTATAGGCGAGCTGAAGCGAGTCTTTATAGGCGAGCTGAAGCGAGTCTTTAGACGAGCTGAAGGCAGTATTTATAGACGAGCTGAAGGCAGTCTTTATAGACGAGCAGAAGCGAGTATTTATAGGCGAGCTGAATCGTGTCTTTATACGCAAGCTGAAGCGAGTCTTTATTGGCGAGCTGAAGCGAGTCTTTATAGGCGAGTTGAATGGAGTCTATATAGACGAGCTGAAGCGATTCTTTATAGGCCAGCTGAAGGGAGTCTTTATAGGCCAGCTGAAGCGATTCTTTATAGGCCAGCTGAAGCAAGTCTTTATAGACGAGTTGAAGGGTGTCTTTATGCACGAGCTGAAGGGAATCTTTATAGACGAGCTGTTGTTGTTGTAACAGTATATGATTTGTTTGTAAGTTATTTGTTTGCTTAATCTGGCTCTGGGTTTATCTCCAGTTCTAGAAATGTGGCTTCTTTGATGTGTTGTAGCCACAAAGATACTCTGGAGTTAGTTGAGTAGGTTCGGCAGGGTAGTTTAAAAGATGCAGTGTGTCGTTCGGACCTGTACCGTATGCTGGGCAGATGTTTTGCACGGCGTCATCGATCCTTCACCTATAGGAATTTAGACGGCTGGTTTGTCGTGACATCTGATGCTCCTCAGTTGTGATAGATGGTGGATGTTCTACGAGGACATTCGCATTGTTTATAGCATCTGCAATTGCATCTGTATGAATACTTTAAGTAGGTTGGTTGATAGGCTTGTTGATCTAGGGGTTCTCTCTTGTAACGCTGGACCTCTTCTAAATCATAAAGATTCTCCTTGAATGGGCAGGACCTTTCCACTATATGAGGGATTAGAATTGCTATCATGATAACACCCGAGCAAATACCGCATCGAAAGCATGCCTTTGTGTTGCTTTACTGGAAAAATCTTTTTCCACTGAAGTCATGAGGAGCCAGCACCATGTTGCAGTTCTCAAGGCGGCATTTTGATAGGTTTGAATATTTTTCCATCGCGTAGCACATATATTTGCGGACCACACTGGCTCCGCATAGTTTACCACAGACCGACCTATCGTGTTATATGTGGTCAACAAAGTTTATCTACAGCCCAAGTGCCGCCGGCTAGGGACTTGACCTTGTTCCTACATCTCAGCTTGTCGCAGATGATAGCTGTGGCATGCGCGGACGAAGTGAACATGCTGTCAAATATTACCCCTAGAATCTTGGGGTAGTTTGTGGTCGGAATTCTGCTACCATCGACAATGACATTCAACTTTGTTTTCACCTCTACCGTCCATGTGGTAGCCGTAAATGTAGTGGCGGATATTTGCATATTATCCGCGTGAAAAATGTTGTAAGATCAGGCAAATAGGAGTTCAGCCTTCCTCAAATGACATCTTCGAAGGTACCTGACATCAGGATAGTAGAATCATCCTCATACGTTGCGATCTCAAACTTTCCCGGAGGGTTGTGTCTGCTCGATGTCTCCAAACAGTGTGGAGTGCTTAACAGCATCAAAGGCTTGTGATAAGTCAAGTGCCACCATCACTGTTCTATCGCACGGTTTGCTCTGGTTGAGTCCTCGATTAATATGTGTGGAGATGGCGTGTAGCGACTTTGTCTTGCTGATGACCTGCACCAAAATATCACGACGGTACATTCCATGAACTGATTCGACACTCTTTAGATCAACAAAATCCTACGAAATCTATTATTATATTTCTCAAATCCTTCTAATGAATAGCATCAAATCGTCACAAGCAACAAATAAAATCTGAAAAAATACTGTTTTTGAACATTTTGTTTATTTACTCTATTTCCCCATTATTATTACAAATCATGTCTGTCTGGTTGATTGATTGAAACTATTAGCACCTAACGTAACAAGCTTAATTAGCGCGCAAAATATGTTTAACGCGTTCAAAAAAAGCTTAGCAACAATGAAGGTCTATAATCACAATGAATATATTTTTATATGTAAGTATTTGAATGTGAAAAATACAAATATTTTTATTAAACGATTTATTGACGATGATTTTAGGGTCTACGTACCATAAATCTTATCGGCGAATGAGACAATAACACATACGATATTCATTGATGATGTTGAACTGCTTCTGTAGCCAATGCGATTTATATTGCACAAATCTGCAAGCGCACAATATTTATGTACAGTTGGGCCAGGTTTTAATGGATTTTTATTGATTAACGACGTATGAAAAACCATTGAAAACATATTATTGGTTGTAGTTGTTGTTCTAGCAGCATTGGTTATTGGTTGATTTACGTGGCGTTAAAAACCATTACTCATATAACGTGCTGCTATTCCATTCTAATCTAAATATATTCAGCCTGATGAATTTATAAATCTTAGAATTAGAGGCATTCCAACCCTTCTAGTTCGTATATTATATGATATTTTTTAAGAATTTTTGATTTTAGTTTGCCTTACCTCGAACCTCCTGTCATGTTTATAGAGGTTCACCTCTTGGTTGGATTTATTTGTAATCAATATGTTTCACAGCGGCACGGCACTAGGTCATATATATTTTTATACAGACAATAGTTATCAATGATTTGTTTTCTTTTAGATGGTAAAGGGGGGGTTTAACAACAAACAAATGCGTCATGTACTCATCGACGAATACTCATTCTACAATGAAATCTCATTTTTTTCTTCTTCATTCAAATGTAGATATGTATGTTGTTTCTTTTAAGGTTTTGACAAAATTCTTTAAAATGTCATTAGAATTTGGGGTAAAATGTTAAATCTGCCATTGTCAAGTGTAATGGGCGCGAAAATATTTAGTGACAACCACAATACGCCCTTTCCTCGTCTCTTGTAGCGGTTTTATTTATTTCCTTGTGACAGTGTTGCTAACTTGGCGATTTTTAGCAAATAATGTGGTGCGGTGAAAGCACTATCATTTCCTTTTTTAAACACGGTGATAGATAAAGTGACTTTTGAATCAATCTACCACTCTAAATTGTAAACATATAGTTTCAGCTGTGTTCCAGAACTAAAAAGTTTTTACAATTTTTACGACTTTTACACATTTTACTCGAAAAAGCGTTCCCGTACACAAAAAAGTTGTAAAATGTTCACTTCTCTTTAAACAAAAATGGCGCTGAATGACGCTCTCTTTAAAAACTTTTTACACGACAAATTTGGGCGAGTAAAAAAATAGTAACATGGTTGCCGGCGTCTGATTGGCTGATACGCCGACTTTGACATTTGTTCCAGTTTTTTTGACGTATTTTCCATTTTTCCGTTCCCGAACTTTTTGAAAAAACTTTTTTGTGACAACAATTTTTCTCTCTTTCTCTCTTTTACGAGTTTTACTATTAAAAAGTACGGGAACGAAGCTTTCGTCTTTTAAAGACAATCAGTAAATCCACAATAGTGGAAAATGGAATTATTAAAAAAACAATACCACAAACAAATAAATATGTCAATTACTCAATGAAATCTACAACAGACTGAATGAATTATTTACAACAACGTATTTCGCATTTCGTATTAAAGCGTAAATTAATTGATTTTATTGATTAATTTATTATGCAAGATTACAATTTTCTTAATATGAAAGATCTGTAGTCGTGGATTTTTTGGGAATATTTTCAAGCTTTCTCTAAGTCTATAATCATACCCTCGGCTTTTAAAGACAATCAGTAAATTTACAATAGCGGAAAACGTAATCATTATAAAAACAATACCACAAACAAATAAATATGTCAATTACTCAACGAAATCTACAACAGACTGAATGAATTATTTACAACAACGTATTTCGCATTTCGTATTAAAGCGTACATTAATTGATTTTATTGATTAATTTACTATGTAATTTTCTAAATATGAAAGATCTATATTCGGGGAGTTTTGGGAGTATTTTAAAGCTTTCTCTAGCTATATAATCATAGCCTCAGCCCTTAGCCGTTAGGCTAAAAAGGGTATATAGACTCTCATACGACCAAAATGTGCCTCATCGAAATAATGATTTTAGACCAATGTTAATCACCACTGGGCTCGCGAGCCGTGTCTGTGTGAACACACACAATCTCAATTGTGGTGAGTTTGAACGTTGCTCTCACCGCCGATCATCTTCTTTGTTTTAGCAATGAATTAACGCACACGATGTTTATTTAGAGAGGGATAGATAATCTCGTGTGTGTGCCCAACACAAACGCAACGGTTGAATTTGTTGTTGCTGGTGAACACTGTTTTAGACCCCAAGTATCCATCCGTTTCAGATAATTTGGAATCGATTTAGCAATGTCCCCCCTCTGGCGATTCGTTCCAAAATTTGACAGTCATAGTATTTTGTCAATACTTGGATCAAGTTCAAAGATGACCCACTTCCTCAAGTACCTCCCCACAAAATTTCTAAATTTGTCGCTATACGTAATGGTGCAATATTTCGTAATATTTCTATCTGACACATATCAGGTTCAAATATAGACTATAACGGTACACTCCTTCGGGTACCTCCCACACAAAATTTCGGAAAAGTAAGTTCAGGGCCATCTCTCGAATCGTTTTGATTTTTGTTTTAGCAACTAGTATTCACTGCCCTCCATACGACTGTACAAGTTTCATCAGGGGCAAGTCCATACTTCCTGAGAAAATAGCCTGAATGTTGCAAAAAACCCCTATGACACCATGTGAGGTGGTTGGAGCGCAAGATAACTCTCGAACGGATCTGCCGATTCTGTCCAAAATTTGGCCTTAGTAAGTTCGAAGATAAGCCATATCGGTCCACTCCTTCAGGTACCTCCCCCACAAACGTTCAAAAATGTTCGGAAAATTTGTTCATACGGTAACTCTTAAAGGTAGTGTTCGAATTGGTCCATACTTTACACATCCTAATATATCTACCAGATATAGATCAGGTTCAAATATGGACTATATTTGTCTACTCCATCCGGTACCCCCCACACACAATTTCGGATAAGTTCACTTTAAGACCCGATATCGACTTACTTTGATTTTTGTTGAAGCAACTTGCATTCGCTGCCTCAATTACGATGGTAAAAGTTTTTTTAGGGGCAAATCCATACTTCTTGAGCAAACAGTCCGAAGAGTGTAAAAACCCCCTATGGCACCATATGTTGTGGCTGGAGATCCACTTCCATAACGGTCAATGTCGATCCATTATTTTTAGTATCTCTTCCGCAAAACTTTTGATCTTTAATCCTAATCAAAATTTTTTGTCGGTTCGAACGCCCAACATTTTTAAAACCCCCTAAATACATACGTATTTTGGAAAAAAAATTGTTTCAATATACACAGGCTGAGGGTATACATACCTGTCGGCAAAGCCGACTGATACTTTTTTACTTGTTCTTGTAGTAACAGGTTGTAATCGAGATCCCCATTATGTTCAGGGCAAGTCCATACTTCCCAAGAAAATGGTCCCACCATATGTAGTGGTTGGTGAACACGGCAAATTTCGAAATTGATTCTGATTTGGTCCAAACTTTGCATATCGTATTATTTCTTCGAATACTATATGAACATTTTTGGAGTAGTATATGCTTAAAAACCTTTAAACTAGAAATTGTTTTTAATTACACTGTGCAACATTTTTAAGGCAATCTTGTGCAAACAATTTCTGAAGATTTTTTGAAAGTACAGACCCTTGCCCTTGTTGGGTTTTGTTGTGTCAGATTCAGCTTGGATTTTATTGCCCCATCTAAACATGGCTAAATATTGACTTTTTAAAGCAATTCTGGGCTATATCTCTGAAACCTGTGTGAATCTTCATCTCACTTCTGAAGTAAATTTGTAGATAAGGGAAAAAATAAAATTTTTGTAGAAATAATGAACTCGAAAATCTACATTTACTGCCTCAAATTTTATAAAATATCGAAAATTTCCATAATTTGTATACATTTGGCACCATATCTCCAATTTAATTTTTAATTTAATTAAATTTTTCTTAATGTTTTTTTTTTTTTTTTTTTTTTGGAAAAATATTCGCTGGAATATAATACACAACTCTTCAGAACATGCCATTGTTGTAAAATGCTCTATCACGTTGTTTTCAGTATATTTATACCCTCCACCATATGGAGGGTATAATTAAATTTGTCATTCCGTTTGTAACACATCGGAGACCCTATAAAGTATATATTATTGATCAGCATAAAATTCTAAGTCGATCTAACCATGTCCGTCTTTCCGTCCGTCCGTCTGTCTGTTGAAATCAAGATACAGCTCGCAATTTTTAAGATAGAGCGTCAAAATTTGGTACAGAAGTTTTTATTACTTCCAGGATGGTTGGCATTGAAAATGGGATATATCGGTCCACGTTTTGATATAGCCCCCATAGAACGGTAACTCCCGATTTTCGGTATTTTTGAGGTTTTAGCTTCATAATCTCACCAAAATGGCTGAAATTTGGTATTTAGTCATCGTTGGGTGTATAAAACTTTCCTCCAGAAATTTGTCGGTATAAGTCCACGCCTTCATATAGCCCCCATAGAACAGTACCTCCCGATTTTCGGTATTTTAAAGGTTGTGGCAACAATAATCCACCAAAATTGCTGAAATTTGGTGCTTAGACTTCATTGGTGGTATAAAACTTTCCTCCAGAAATTTGTCGGTATAAGTCCACGCCTTCATATAGCCCCCATAGAACGGTACCTCCCGGTTTTCGGTATTTTGAAGGTTGTGGCCACAATAATCCAACAAAATTGCTGAAATTTGGTGCTTAGACTTCATTGGTGGTATAAAACTTTCCTCCAGTAATTTGTCAGTATAGGTCCATGTCTTCATATAGCCCCCATAGAACGGTACCTCCCGATTTTCGGTATTTTAAAGGTTGTGGCCACAATAATCCATCGAAATGGCTGAAATTTGGTACTTAGTCTTCGTTGGGGGTATAAAACTTTCCCCAAGAAATTTGTCGGTACAGGGGTCTATGTCTTAATATAGCCTCCATAGAGCGGTACCTCCCGAATGTGGTTATTGTGAAAATTGGCCACATTTTTTACCGAAATTGCTTAAATTTGGAATTTTGTCTTCTTCATCGTGGTGGAGGGTATAACAAGTTCGGCCCGGCAGAACTTAACGCCGTTCTTACTTGTTCAAAGACGATTTCATAAATATTTCAGTAATGTGGTGAAATCCGAAATACGAGAATAAACTGTTGGTGTGAATTGTGTTTGAAATACGTGTTGTAAAAGATATGATGCAAAATAGCACCGAAACAACATGAAGTAAGCATTTTAGAGTTTGAGAATGTTCTGAAGAATTGCTGAGAACGTTATTTGGAAGATTTTTGCAAAGGGTTGCTGTGTTCAACTCCCAATAATTTAGCTGATACCGACCAGAATATCAGAAATTATGTACAATTTTCTCTATTTTATCGATTCTGATGCCCTAGATGGAATTTTTCTTATGTGGTCTGTTTTAAAGATAAGTTCTACTAGTTTAGGGAGTCCTATTGGAGAACACGTCGAAATCCTAACTGGCGATGGGAAGACAATATAAAAAATGCCTTTAACATATGTATGAAGCAAGAACAATACAGCTTGAATTAAATGGAGAACGAAGGAAACAGACATTGTCAAAATGTGAAGAACTGCTTCAAAAAAAGCTATGCAATCACTACTTCACACAGAACAACTTCAAATAAATTTTGCTGGGATCTTTGAACTGCATAAAAACACATTCCGAAGAGTACCTACAGTAACTACATCCAAAGCAATGTATCAAAACACTTGCTTGCAAATTTGACTGCATCCTATTCTACCCTAAAGGGTTAGTTAAAATGCAATTCCAAAGGGATAGTTAAAATACAGTGCCAAAGGATTAGTTAAAATGTAAAAATCATGGGTGAAAGTAAATAATTTGATGCACTTCCAAATAACTTGTACATATGAATTAACTGCATCTTTGGAGGCAAACTTTTTGCTGGGTATGTTTATACAACAAAAGAAAATAAAATTGACACACTTTTTACATCCACATACTTGAGACAAGGGGCAGATTATGTTAATCGAAGTTTTGTTTCTTATCACATTCGTTAGGACATAACATAGCATAAACTGATGAGGGGATATTTTTTAAAATACAATAACAAATACCTTAAATTTCAAATCTCCATTTATAGTATAAATCGTGAATATTTAGTATAATTACTTTTTATGTATCAAAAACGTCTGAAAACTAATTCGCATCAAAACGTGTCTCATTTGATGAGACATTTAAAATTATTTGCATTTCATACATTTTTAATTTGCTAAAATTTTTTTTAAACCTGTATTTATGAATTACTTTTTGTTGTTATTCTTTTCAGAATGGCCCCCCAACAAGATCAGCAGCAGCAACAGCAGTTTGCGTAAGTGTCTATATTTTAATAATTCTATAATATTTTTTCTGTTCTATTTTCAATTGTATTAAAAAAAGGTTATCAATAACAGCATGTAGCACGTGATTCGTACTTGCAATCAAAGGCAAAATAAATTTTTTGAATGTTTATTAGGGTTGATTCTGAAATGAAATACTTTGCCAAGAACGCATTCCGTTTAAATGCAGATGACGAATAATAATGACCAAATAATACCCTTTTATTAAAAATTTTGTTTTTTAATTGTTGTGTGTTCTGTTCTATTTTCACTGAAATGAAAAATAATCTAAAAATATTATTTCATCGCTATTAAATTATGCACAATGAAAATATGCTAATGAATTTGTGTCTATTTGCGCATTTTTTTGTTTTTGTTTTTCACTTTTTATATACATTGTTGTTGTTGTGTTTGTATAGCAAATCTTTCCACCTAAGCATCATAATACAAGGCCGATGACTGTCACTTTCAACTACAAATTAGAAATGAAATATACGAAGGGTATGGTAATGAGTTTAGGGGAAGATAAGGTCGAAAATGGAAACGGAAACGGAGAAGAAGGGAGAAGGGTAGAGATCGAAGTGAAGAAAACTACTAAAAATGTATCAGTCGGTTTAGCCAACAGAGATATACCCTCAGCCTATGTGAATTGAAAGTTTTATCTATGGATCAAATACCGGTTATAAAACTAAAATCCTTTTCAAGGGATTTTCAGAATTTTTTGGCCCTTTTGGACATATAAACTTGTCGACAAAAGTTGGATTTGGATTAAAGCTCAAAAGTGTTGCGCAGGTGGTAACTGAAGGCAATGGACCACATTGTCTATATTGAATGGGGATATTTGGTAGTTAGTCCACTCGATAAATAGCGTGCCCACCAGTCATTAAAGTTGGTCACCGTATAATTTAGAGCTTTTGGAGCATTTTATCGGAAAGCATGGACTTGACCAAGAAAAACATTGACATATCTTTCCTTTACCGACAGTATTCGAAAAAATATGAAATTATTACCACAGATAGTGCTTTTTATGCTGATTCCAAGGCTGTATAACTTTTATTGGGGAATTGTATACTTCCCGAGATATGGGACTCTAAATTTCCGAAAATTCCCTTGTTGAAAGGCCTGCTAATTAGAGAAAATTTTTAATTTAAAAGAAAATGTTGTTCCCGTTCCCGAGATTGGCTCCTGTCCGTAGGAGAAAGTCTTAAATCCCCGGCCGAAGGCCGGCCATTAAAAGAAACTTACGATTTAAAAAAAAATTTAGCGATCTGTCGGTAAAGGAAATTTGTTCACAACACATTCACCTTCGCACTATAGGTAATTTGCCCTGTTTTTGAGACAAAAATTAATAACAGCGGAATTAAAGGATTTTTTAAATTTTTAAATTATTTATGTGTAAAAGTGAGATAAAAGAAAGATTTTTACAGATAAATTCGGATATAACGAACAACGGTTATAAGCAACAACGTATATAACGAACAAAGCTATTTTTTCCAATGCAATTTTCATAAGTTTTCTTATACATAACAAACTGTTGAAAACGATCACGGTAGTAAGTAACAAAAATTTTGTCCCCGCGAGTAGATTTTCCAATAAATTGTTACTACAGTTTTGTATATTTTTTGAATATACGGTAATAAAGACGAGTTTAGTACTCCCTTATACCGTATCAATGATTAATATGTAATAGAGAGATAAAATAAAGCTTACTACTGCCGCACCGTTTATAAAAAACCACGGATATACCGAACAATTTGTCGCCATTTCTTATTTTACTTGCAATGAAATTGTAAACAACAATATTTTTTACATTTATTGTTTATTTCCTCAAACCAAACTTCCACAATTTTAGGACTTTTTATTGAGAAGTAACCTAATAAAATCTAATAAATATCAAAAAACGGGCAAAATCGGGTTTTGAAACCTAGTAATACCAATGGAGAAGACCTTCAGTAATGTATTCTAGGTGGCAAAATCACGGCCAAACACGGCCAATTTAGTATAAGTCTGTATGAAGTGAGTTTAAGAAAAATAAAATATTTATTTCTGACTTTTTGTGTTTTTGGTCGCTACCCAAAATGTTTAAGCTATATTATATATTAAATAAATTCCTCTCGCAATTGCCAATCTATTCCATTTTACATATATTTATTATTGGTTTATTTTTTCGCGGTTTTAAATACATTGAAATATGCCTTACAAAATATATTTTTTTAGTTTTTCTTCGAAATTCTCAATTTGACTGCAATTTAAACCGCGATAATGACGCTATTTGGAAAAATATCATTCATATTAATACATTTTGACATGTTCTTTTTTCAATGCCAACTAAAAAATTATTATTATTGAAAGTTGCAAAATCGACTTTTTGCCTCAAAAACTGGGCAAATTACCTATAGTGCTTCGGTAAAAAATTACGATGGATCATCGAACAGATTTTAAACTGGGTGGGTGCCACCGTGGTGCAATGGTATGCACACCCGCCACACATAAGGTCGTGGGTTCGATTCCCCGGACAGGCAACATCAAAACACTTTTCAACGGTGGCAAAATACCCCTCAGTAATGTTGGTGACATTTCCTGAGTACTTCAGCCATGAAAAACTTCTCTCCAAAAGTGGTGTCTTAGACACGCCGTTCGGACTCGGCGATAAACTGGTCCCATATCATTGAGCTATTATAAATCGGGGTGCACTCATTGATATGAGAGAAGTCTCCCTTGTCCCTTATGGGATGTTTGTGGAACAATTATTATAAACTGTTGAACTTTTGTGAGGAAGGTACACAAAGGACGGGACTGATTTGGCCAAATTTCGAACTTAAACTAAGTTTGGACAAAATATTTAGAGATGCAAAGATTGGACTAAATCGGTGGCCCGTTTAAGGAATATCGCACGCACCATTTTAGCAAATATTTTAAAACGTTTGTTTGAGAGGTACTGGAATGAGTGAACCGATAAGCACCATGTTCGAATTTCATCTAATATTCGAAGAAATATTACGGTGTGCAATGTTTGGACCAACGCAGTATCCGATTTGAGAGTTGTCGCGCGCACCATCCACTACACATGGTGTCCATAGGGGTGCTTTACAGCTTTAAGGTCAAGTAGCCCAAGTTTTGAACTATTTTAGCGAAAAGTTTTGAACTTTTGTGGGGGTGGTACCCGAAGGAGTGGATCGATATGACCTATCTTCAACCTTAAACTAAGTTTGCACAAAATATTACGACTGTTAAATTTTGGACAGAATTGATTGATCCGTTCGAGTTATCATGCGCTCCAGCCAGGCAGACAGACGGACGGACATTGCCAAATCGACCCCAAATTATCTGAAACGGATTTCGTCCAAACATTCTTGGGGTTACAAACCATTCAGATATGTTCTGAGACACACTTCACCTCTCACTTCACGCCTCAAGCATTTTGTTCACCCCATTTACGCTTATTTTTCGAGTATTTTATGGACGGACTTAGGTGTACTCTTCTTTTTAAATACCCTAATGAATCTTAGCCCCAAGAAATTCGCAAAAATAGGAGTAAAGGGGGTGAACAAAATGCTTGAGGCGTAAAGTAAGAAGTGAAGTGTGTCGCAGAACATACCCGATTATTTCGTTGAGGCGCATTCTTTCGTACGAAAGTGTTTCCGGATATCGATGCCTCCTGTAAGGAGAAGAGGAGATAGTGTATAATATTAATTGGAGAACAAGTAGGAAAAGCGTTAAGTTCGGTCGGGCCGAACTTTTTATACCCTCCACCACAAATTTCAGTCATTTCGGTGGATTAATGTGGCCACAACCTTCAAAATACCGAAAATCGGAAGGTACTGTTCTATGGGGGCTATATGATGGCGTGGACCTATACCTACGAATTTCTGGGGGAAAGTTGTATACCCCAAACGAAGACTAAATACCAAATTTCAGCCATCTCGGTGTGATAATGAGACCAAAACCTTCAAAATACCGAAAATCGGCAGATATCGTCCTATGGGGGCTATATCAAAACGTGGATCTATATATACATTTTATGGTAGAAATGTTTCTTAGCCTCTGGAAATGCAAAATACAAAGTTACAACCGATTCTGTTGTCAAATGAGACTAATATATTCAAAATATATTAAAACGACGACGCGTCATTTTATATGGGGCCTATACGAAAGCGTAGACCTAAATAGCCCGCTTTCAATACCAAAAGTCCTACGTACATATAATAGATTTTCCCAAATTTTCATCCACCTACGTCAATCCGTTGGGGTGCTAGAGTGATTTCCACAGACGGACAGACGGACGGACATGGCTACATCGATGTAGAATTGCACGCTGATTAAGAATATATATAGTTTGTGGGGTCTACAATGATTATTTCGAGTAGTTATAAACGTAGTGACAAACTTAATATACCCCCATCCTATGGTGGAGGGTATAAAAAAGAAAAATAAGTACAGTAATTTACCATGGGTTAAGCCTATCCGATGGGCTTTTTTACAGACCTTGTTTTAATAGGTAGTTTTTTCCCGAAAAAATACTGCAGTCACATTTGATATCTATAATTGACCATTATTATAATTTAGTATGTCTTATTTGTTGTTAGAGATTAAAATACATACATACCACTAAACAAGACTGGACCCCTCCATAACGATCATAAATTTTTGAAATGTGTCCACATTGTTATTGTGTGTAACTCTTGTTTCATATTTTTTTATCGCTAATTCAATAAAAATTCAACTAAATTCTTCTTATCGACAAGCAACTATCAATATAATTTATAGACGTCCATTTCACATGGCATTATATCGCTCATTTACTCAAAGAGTGACACATTTCAAAAAATCCAGTTTCGAGAAAAACGCATTTTAAGTTGGCGATTGAAATTTGACTTCCCAACTTAAAATGATTATTACACAAAAACTAAAAGAAGTAGTTGGACCATATTTTGCAAACAGCTAGCTAGATATCACTGCTAAATTTCTGTGCAAGATCAAGCATGATTTGATGTGTTTTAGTGCTTCATAAATGCAAACAACTTTTTTGATGATTTATGCCAAACTCCTAGAAAAGAAGCTGTAACTCGTTGAGTTTTACCCCCAGTTTTTGTAAAAATTTTTATTCTTCTCACACGAATTGTCAAATTTTGTAGATCGATTTACTCGCTTTAGCGCAAATGTAGAGCGCTGAGGAATTCTTAACGATATATGGAACGGGTATACGAAAAATTAGATGTGTATGTCATCTGGGGGCTGAGCTATGAATGCCTAAACTATTACGAATATAGACGAACGAACAAAAATAAGTTACAAAAACAGGGGGTTAGAGATATCAACTTGAAAATTTGACACAAGATAAAGTAGAAGTCGTAGAAAAAATAGAAATTGCTAACTCAAAAACCCCATTTTTTGAGTTATGCCACTGTTTGAGTAAATGAGCGATATTTGTATTTCCCATTGTATGTTGACAACGACGGTAAATATTTATTAACTTTTCATAATCATAATTGGCTCTGAATACTAATCGCCTAAAAGTGGGTATCAATCACACGCGACAAACATCTAATTAGAACAAAAAATATTGTACATACATACATATGTACATTTGTTTTTATTTATAAAATTAATGATTTATCAAAGAAGCAAACACCAAACAGTAGGGCAAGCTACAATAAGCATTAATTAATCCCCCCAAAAACAATTACACTTTAATGTTTTTTTGCTTCGATTTGTTTATCTCTGTTGTTATTTTTTGTCCATTTGTTTGTTGCTGCTTTCTTCATTCAAATTTATTTTGTTTCTTGTTATTTATTTGCTTCTGATTGACAAAATTCTTTGATATAGTGCCATCATTAATAGAAATTAGGTACAATGTTAAGTCTGTCGTTGTCAAGTTTAATGGGCGCTAAAATATTTAGTGACAAATACTAATATGTAATGCTCCCATTTCCCTTTCATTGCCTCTCGCACCAGTTTTGTTTATTTCTCTGTGGCAGTGCTGCTAATTTGGCGATTTTTTACTAAATGTGATTGGATAAAATCACTGTTAAACTGAAGATTGTTTACGGATGTTAATTTTTTTGATGTTAAATTGCAAAAATCCAAGAAGTTCGTTTTTATACCCTCCACCATAGGATGGGGGTATATTAAGTTTGTCACTACGTTTGTAACTACTCGAAATAATCATTGTAGACCCCACAAAGTATATATATTCTTGATCAGCGTGCAATTCTACATCGATATAGCCATGTCCGTCCGTCTGTCTGTCTGTCCGTCTGTCCGTCTGTGGAAATCACTCTAGAGTCCGAACGGATTGACGTAGGTTGATGAAATTTTGGGAAAATATGTTATATTTACGTAGGACTTTTGGTATTGAAAGCGGGCTGTGTAGGTCCACGCTTTCGTATAGCCCCCATACAAAATGACGCGTGACGCGTCGTCGTTTTAAGGAATTTTTAAGATATTTGGCCCATTTTACCACCGAATTGGTTGTAATTTGGTACTTTGTGTCTCCAGAGGCCAGAAAATATTCCTACCAAAGTTGGGTTATATAGGTCCACGTTTTGGTATAGCCCCCATATAAGGCCCCATATAAAGTACGCGTCATTTTAATATATTTTGAATGTATTAGACCCATTTGACCACAGAATTGGTTGTAATTTGGTATTTTGTGTCTTCAGAGGCCAGAAAACATTTCTACCAAAGTTGGGTTACATAGGTCCACGTTTTGGTATAGTCCCCACATAAGACCCCTTATAAAGTACGCGTCATTTTAATATATTTTGAATGTATTAGACCCATTTGACCAAAGAATCGGTTGTAACTTTGTATTTTGTGTTTCCAGAGACTAAGAAACATTTCTACCATAAAATGTTTATATAGGTCCACGTGTTGATATAGCCCCCATAATACAATATCTCCCGATTTTCGATATTTCGAACGTTTTAGCCTCATTATCACACCGATATGGCTGAAATTTGGTATTTAGTCTTCTTTAGGCGTATAAAACTTTCCCCCAGAAATTTGTAGGTATAGGTCCACGCCATCATATAACCCCCATAGAACGGTACCTTCCGAATTTCGGTATTTTGAAGGTTGTGGCCACATTAATCCACCGAAATGGCTGAAATTTGTGGTGGAGGGTATAAAAAGTTCGGCCCGACCGAACTTAACGCTTTTCTTACTTGTTATTTTTAATTATTTAACGACAATCAATTAATCCATAATAGTGGAAAATTATTAAAAATCTGGATAATAAGCTATAAAAGCTGACAAAAATTCGTACATATACATATACATATGTATGTACGCTAGAACATCATTAGTAACTGTTTAATTTAAACAAAAGGAAAGGATGTTTTTTGCCTACGAGCGGATCTTTTAGCATCAAATCAAGCGACAATAAACCAGATAGGGAATTTTGTGGTAGATTGAAGGCATTCTTCCGATCGAGGAACGTATATTTATGTAAGCGGAAAGTGAGATATTGACCGAGGTATAAAAATGCTGAAAAAATGTATTCTCTATTTTTGTAAAAATAAGCAAATGTTATATATTTTTGTTAAAATAAATCAAGGCCTACAGAAGGTCGGCCATTCAGAATTCTGTTATCAACTTTTGACAACAAACATAATAGATTTTACATTACATATTTTGATTTGAGTTTCTTTATATTTTAAATCAATTATGTTTTTGACAATAAACATAATAATCAGGTGGGCTTATTGGCCGACCTTGTATAGGCCTTGAAATAAATAAATGTTATCCTATTATGTAAAAATATGTCAATCTTCAGCCAAAAACAGTATACTTGAAGTTTACTTAAATCTGAAAAGCACAATTTGGTCTTATTGAAGTGTTTATACCCTGTTAGTCTAAAGGCTGAGGGTAGAAATATGGCACCAACATACTCCGACATTCTGAAAAGATGAAAATGAAAACTAATAACTAATTTCATATGTGCCCAGCATCTATAGAAAACATTTGTATGTTTTTTTTATCGAATATAGGCCTATCGTCTCACGTAAATTTTTCTGGAAATGGATCTGAAACATCAGTACTTGCTCAAGAAGATGAGGTAGTACTTTAGTCGAAACGCTCGGATAGAAAACAAAGCATGGTGCAAAATTTTAAGAACAAAGTAAACAAGTAAAACTGTATCAGTCGGCTTTGCCGACAGAGGTTTACCCTCAGCCTGTGTATATTGAAACAATTTTCCCCCAAAAATGTAAAATGTGTATGCACAAAGGGGGTTTTAAAAATTTTAGGCGTATGAACCGACAAAAATGTTGATTATGATTAAAGATCAAAAGTTGTGCGGAGGAGATACTTAAAGGAATGGATCGACAATTATGGAAGTGGATCTCCAGCCACTACATATGGTGCCATAGGGGTTTTTTTACACCCTTCGGGCTGTTGGAATGGACTTGCCGCTGAAAAAACGTTTACCATCGTAATTGAGGCAGCGAATGCAAGTTGCTTCAACAAAAATCAAAGTGATTCGATAGCAGGTCTTAAAGTGAACTTATCCGAAATTTTGTGTGGTAGGTACCGGATGGAGTGGACAAATATAGTCCATATTTGAACCAGATCTATATCTGGTAGATATATTAGGATGTGTAAAGTATGGACCAATTCGGCCACTCCCTTCAAGAGTTATCGTATAAACAATATTTCCGAACATTTTTAGACTTTTGTGTGGGAGGTACTCGGAGGAGTGGACCGATATGGCTTATCTTTGAATTTAAACTATGTTTGCACAAAATATTACTATGGCCAAATTTTGACCAAATCGACAGATCCGTTCGAGAGTTGTCTTGCGCTCCAACCACCTCTCACGGTCATAGGTTTTTTTTGCAACTTTCAGACTATTTTCTCAAGAAGTGTGTACTTGCCCCTGCTGAAACTGGTACCGTCGTATGGGGGGCAGTGAATACAAGTTGCTAAAACAAAAATCAAAGCGATTGGAGAGCAGATCATAAACTGAACTTATCCGAAATTTTGTGTGGGAGGTACCCGAAGGAGTGGACCGATTGAGTCCATATTGGAACCTCATCTAAGTCTGGTAGACATTTCACGATTTGCAAAGTATGGACCAAGTCGGTTACCCCTTCAAGAGTTATCGTGCGTACAAATTTTCCGAACATTTTCGAACTTTTGTGAGGGAGGTACCGGAAGGGGTGGACCGATATTAGCCATCTTCGAACTTAAACTAAGTTTGGACAAAATATTACGAAAGCCAAATTTTGGACCGAATCGGTTGATCCGTTCGAGAGTTATCGTGCGCTCCAGCCAGACAGACAGACGGACGTAGGGATAGGTAGTGGAAAGCAATAATCGATTTTTCGATTTTGGTCTAAAACTAAAAATGCGATTTTTCGGTCTTGCGATTACTTCAGTTGTCTTAGAACTCGACTATCGACTTTTTCATAATCGCAGAAAATCGATTAAAATCGACTATTCGTCGATTTCCGAGTTTTCTTTTGAAACTGTAAAACCGCCAAAAGTGTAAAACCGCCAAGTCAAAAATCGACGGACAAACTCGAAAATCGACAACAAGATAATCGATTATGCGATTTTCCCTCCAGACAAAAGTCGACTACGATTTTTAGATGTTTGACTGCAAAAAGTCGATTAATCGATTAACCGAAAGTCGACTTACCTATCCCTAGACGGACGGACATTGCTCAATCGACTCCATATTGTCTGAAACACATTTCGTCCAAACATACTTGGGGTCTAAAACCATTATTTCGATGAGGCACATTTTGCCCGTATGAAAGTGTATATACCCTCGTTAGCATAAATGCTGAGGGTATGAAAATTCAATTTTTTTCTTTTATTTCACAGTGTTTAATTTTGTTTTGTCAGCTTTCGCCTTTTTCTTCTGTTTTTTGTTCAGTTTTTTCTTCATTGTCAAATATTCGTCAAAAAATAACAAAAAACAGTTCTGCCATTTTTACCTGAAGAAATTCGTCTGGCAGAAGAGAAAGGGTATTTTTGCTCTCTCTCCTCTCTCACTCTCTTAAAATGGCTTCCAGTTTTTGGGTTTAGGAACGCTTTGCAGGTTAAAATGGTAACAAGTGGTAAAACTCCTATTTGATGTTGATTTATTGCGACTATATCTATACTATATTTGGGAAGGAAAGTTTTTAGCCACAACGAAGACAAAATAAGCAATTTCAGTTTTGGCTAAAACCAATATTCAACATTTCAAACCTCTGGAACTCTATAGGGGCTATATGAAAACATTAACCTATATTGACAATTCCTTGCAGCAGTGTTTTTTACACCTAAAGGATTCTAAATACCAAATTTTAGCCATTTTGGATGGATAATGCGGCTGAAAAATGCCGAATATCAGGAGGTACTTTTATATGGAGGCTATTCCATAACGTTGGCCGGTGTTGCTCATTTTCGAATTTAAATTGCCTGTAAAAAAAGAAGTATTGTGGTAAAATTTTAGCGTTCTATCTCAATTTGATTGAAGAATAGAGCGATAAGAACAGATGGACGGCCAAACTGATCAAGAATATATACTTTGTGGAATCTAAAATGATTATTTGAAGGAGCTAAGAAAGGAACGACCAACTTTATACACACTACTTTATGTATCAGATGATATACCCTCCATTTTCAAAATAAGGCGATTTTTTTAGTCTGCAATATTGTCAACACTGTTCATTACCTGTGAGAGAAATGGGATTTACAACACTTAAAAAAATTATCTGACATCCATTCTCTACAGGTACGGCACATCAATTAAAAAATATAGGTACTCGCAAATCACTAGCGGGTAGCATGATCCATTTTGTTTCCAATGAAATCAATATTAAACATGTCAACTATTTTAATTGTTTTGATATGATACAGCAAAAGATAACGTCATGATCAGGACAAGTGTTCGTATAATACACTGCCGCTCACTTGAATAGAACCCCCCCTACCTACTTTTTTCAGTCTTCATTCTTTTCCGATTTATGATCAGGACAAGTGTTCGTATAATACACTGCCGCTCACTTGAATACAACCCCCTACCAATTTTTTTCAGTCTTCATTTTTTTCCGATTTATACAAGATGTGAAGTGTTGAAGTTTTGTTATATTTTGTTTCAAAACTTAATTTTTTTAGAAGAAATGCGGATGTCCTGATGGGGCCGCCATATTCCACAGTGGTAAATATCATTTAAAAAGTATGGGAATGACTTATGCGTAGGTCATTAGAGGGTGTTAAAGATGGCTCTGGTGACAATTCCGGAATTAGTTTCTACTTCATATGAAAGATAGTAATGTGAATATTGAAATATGGAAATTGATTAAAAGTTTTTAGTACTTTTGTTTACAGTTTTATGAAATTTCCAATTCTCTCCCTTTTCAGTTTACTACCAAAAATCATCAATGGCGGTATTGCTGGCATCATTGGTGTATCATGTGTATTCCCATTGGATTTGGTTAAAACTCGCCTGCAGAATCAACAAGTTGGTCCAAATGGCGAGAAAATGTACAAAAGCATGTAAGTAACAAATCAATGGTTAGCAAAAAATAAAAATATTCAATAAATTTTTCATTTCATACTCAAAAAACAGGTTCGATTGTTTCCGCAAAACATATCGTGCCGAAGGTTACTTTGGTATGTATCGTGGTTCTGGCGTAAACATTCTACTCATTACACCTGAAAAAGCCATCAAACTTACTGCCAACGATTACTTCCGCCACAAACTCACCACCAAAGATGGCCAGTTGCCAATGACAAGTCAAATGGTTGCTGGCGGTTTGGCTGGTGCATTCCAAATTATTGTTACCACACCCATGGAATTGTTAAAAATTCAAATGCAAGACGCTGGTCGTGTTGCTGCCCAAGCTAAAGAAGCTGGTAAAGTTGTAGAGAAAATCTCTGCCACAAAATTGGCCAGTCAGCTGTTGAAGGAAAAGGGTATTTTTGGCCTGTACAAGGGTATTGGTGCTACCGGTCTCAGAGATGTCACCTTTTCGGTGGTCTATTTCCCATTGTTTGCTACACTCAATAAATTTGGTCCCCGCCGTAATGATGGTTCCGGAGAAGCTGTTTTCTGGTAAGTCTTCTATGAAGTTTTTGGAATAAAAGGAAGAATTTAATATGTGTGTGTTTCTTCTTTTATAGGGTATCTTTCTTATCTGGTCTGGCTGCTGGTTCATTTGCTGCTCTCTTTGTTAATCCCTTCGATGTGGTGAAAACACGTCTGCAAGCCATTAAAAAGGCTGATGGTGAAAAGGAATTCAAGGGTATTATGGATTGTATAACGTGAGTATTTGAGTGTGGCACGGAAGATTTATAACGTCTTTAACCAACATAAGATGATCTGGATGTTCATCTATCTGTAAAGATTCCTTATACAAGGTGTCCAAGGGATTTTTCTATCGAAAGAAGACGCTTTTCTTTAGAAGGATGTTCTTCCAGAGGTAGAAGATATTATCTAAATAGGGGTCTGGTGTATATTTTTTAGTCAGAAAATCGTTTACATTGTATTTTCTGCAGGTGGAAGACCTTCCAAGAGGGTTTCTTTTGGAAAAAGTCCTCAAGATGTTCTGATATAGAGATAGAAGCCGTCCAGGACACATCTTCAGATAGATGTTCTTTAGATAGAAGACCTCCTAAAGGTGCCACATGCAGATAGAAGACCTCCTAAAGGTCCTACATGCAGATAGAAGGCATACAAAAGTAGTCCTCTGTAGACAGAAGATATCCCAAAGAGGATTATATTCTTCTATATAGAGCGGAATTCTAAAAAGGGTCTTCTATAGATGGAAGACCTCTCAAAAGAAGTACCAAAGGGTACTTCTGTAGATAGAGAAGGAAGTCTCCTATAGATAGAGAACGTCTCAAATGAATTTTCTTTAGGTAAAAGATCTCCTGAAGGGGTCTTCTGTAGTTAGAAGACCTCCCAAGGTTGACTTTTATAGATACAAGACCTCCCAAAGGGGATCTTCTATAGATAGATAACGTCTCAAAGGGGGGTTCTATAGGTAAAAGACCTCCCGAAGTGTTATTCTGAAGTAAGGAGACCTTCCAAGGGGGACTTCTATAGGTACAAGATCTCTCAAATGTGTCTTCGATATATAGAAGAGCTCTCAAGATGATCTTCGATAGAAAGTCTTCTATTGTCCCATAGGTAAAGGACATCCCACGAGAGGATTTTATAAACAGTCCTCCCAAAGACATCTTGATGGGTCTTGTATAGGTAGAAGACCTCCCAAAGGGGTCTTCTATAGATAAATGACCTTCCAAAGGGGTGTTTCTATCTATAAACTTTTATAGTTAGAAGTGCTCTTCTGTAGTTAGAAGAAGGCCAAAGAAGGCCTTCTATAGTTATAAAACCTCTCAATGAGCTCTTCTATAGATAGAAATATCCCAAAGGGGTTTTCTGAAGATAGAAAACCTCCCAAATGGGTCGTCTGTAGATAGAAAAAGAACTATAGAAAACCCCTCTGTAGGCAAAAGACCCTAAGATATCTTCTATATATAGAAGACCTCCCAAAGATGTCGTCCGTAGATATAAGAACTCCTAAACGGGTCTTTTGTAGATAGAAAACATCCCAAAGGGATCTTCTGTAGATATATGTCCTAAAGGCGTCTTCTATGGAAAAAAGACATCCCAAAGTGGTCTTCTACAGATAGAAGACCTCCCAAAGAGGTCTTCTTTGGAAAGAAGACCTCCCAAAAGGGACTTCAATAGATAGAAGACCTCCAAAAGGAGTCTTCTATAGATAGAAGACCTCCAAAAGGGGTCTTCTATAGATAGAAGACCTCCCAAAGGGGTCTTCAATAGATAGAAGACCTCCCAAAGGGGTCTTCTATAGATAGAAGACCTCCAAAAGGGGTCTTCTATAGATAGAAGACCTCCCAAAGGGGTCTTCAATAGATAGAAGACCCCCAAAGGGGTCTTCAATAGATAGAAGACCTCCCAAAGGGGTCTTCAATAGATAGAAGACCTCCCAAAAAGGTCTTCTTTGGGAAGAAGACCTCCCAAAAGGGTCTTCAATAGATAGAAGACCTCCCAAAGAGGTCTTCTTTGGAAAGAAGACCTCCCAAAGGGGTCTTCAATAGATAGAAGACCTCCCAAAGGGGTTTTCTATAGATTGAAGGCCTCCCAAAGAGGTCTTCTATAGATAGAAGACCTCCCAAAAGGGTCTTCTATAGATAGAAGACCTCCAAAAGGGGTCTTCTATAGATAGAAGACCTCCCAAAGGGGTCATCTATAGATAGAAGACCTCCCAAAGGGGTCTTCAATAGATAGAAGACCTCCCAAAGGGGTCTTCTATAGATACAAGACCTCCCAAAGGGGTCATCTATAGATAGAAGACCTCCCAAAGGGGTCTTCAATAGATAGAAGACCTCCCAAAGGGGTCTTCTATAGATACAAGACCTCCCAAAGGGGTCTTCTATAGATAGAAGACCTCCCAAAGAGGTAGATAGAAGACCTCCCAAAGGGGTCTTCTATAGATAGAAGACCCCCAAAGGGGCCTTCTATAGATAGAAGACCTCCCAAAGGGGCCTTCTATAGACAGAAGACCTCCCAAAGAGGTCTTCTATAGATAGAAGTCCTCCGAAAGAGGTCATCTATAGATAGAAGACCTCCCAAAAGGGTCTTCTATAGATAGAAGACCTCCCAAAGTGGTTTTCTATAGATAAAACCCCCCCAAAGGTGTTGTCTTCGATAGATAGAAGATCTCCCAAAAGTTTCTTCTATAGATAGAAGACCTTCTATATATAAATTACCTCCCAAAGAATCTTTTATAGATGGAAAACCATCGCTCGTGTATTCTAAAGATAATAGACCTCACAAAGAGTCTACAATAGACCTCCTAACGTATTTTTACCTAGATAAGGCATACCCTTTACTTTTTTTTAATACTTACATACATAATTTCGTCTCTATTTTCAGAAAAACCATGAAATATGAAGGACCCACAGCCTTCTTCAAGGGTGGCTTGTGCCGTATGATTGTGATTGCACCACTCTTTGGTATTGCTCAAACTGTTTACTTTTTGGGTGTAGCCGAGGGTTTGTTGGGTGTTAACAAATCATCCTAAATCCTCTAAGACATACTACACATAAAGTCAGATTAAAATCCAGCTACAAATTTAAGGAAACTATAGCATTTCCAGTGATGAAGATAAGAGAAAAATCGTCCTCTCGTAACAAAAAACCAATATTTAATGTGTACATGTAAAGGATTGTGTTGTGTATAGTCAAAATGTTTTATGCTAAAAAATAATAAGTTAAATTTGTTTTTTTTTTAATTCTACAAACACAAAAAAGACTCCGATGACAGATGAAGAGCTTAATGAGGGATATACTTTATAAAAATATTGGTCGTCTGTATTGGAATTACCCCACTATTTATCTATCAGAGTTTCTCTTTGTTAAATGTAATTTTAAACAGAATTGTAAATAAACTTGGCAATGGGAGTAAGAGGGTTAGGAGGGTTTACCTCTTCAAGCCCGTTTACGCTATTGCCTATTTCTTAAATATAAACATTTGTATGGATTTTGTTTTAAATTACATTACTTTAGCTTAATGTTTTCGCTTCGATTCTAAATTTTATGTTTTAATGGGGTATATAAAGATTATTGGAATTTTGTGTTAACAAGACGCTACGAAAAAATACACACAAATATAACCAACTACAAATACAAGACAATAAATTATGCAGAAATTCTAAAATAAAGTAAACTTCCACAATTGCTCCCGACCTCTCTTCCCCTAGATATTTGTTTGCCAGCGTAATACACCACGTACATTTTACATAACATAATGTTAATATATACATTTACATTGTTACTGTTATATATAAACAAGTTCTTACAGCCTCACATATATTTATTAGAAAAAAAAAAGATTTCATTTATAAGGACTTCATATACAATGAGAACCAAATCCATGATCGAATTTCAACATAACCTAATTTTAACAACAACATAACAAAATTTCTAATAAAATTGTGGTCCTTATAAATGATTCCTTTTGAGTGTTAACTTGTTACATTATCAATGTTATGTATAACCAGAAATACCTGCTTATAGATATAGGAGTGTGCCGAGAAAAAAAGTGTCTAAAAACGAAAAAAACGAACCAAAGGGAAAAAACCTTAATGATATTGATGCCACTTATAATCTTCACTTGTATTCCCTCATTGTTTAAATGTTTACAAAAAAGACAAGCATACCATTTAATAAAATAAAACAGTTTTAGATTTTGCATTTCCTTCTTCTTTTTTTTTCTTCGTTGTTTGATTGTTCGATCGTCGTTCATTTGTTTTCTTAAAAGCAATTATCTTAAGTCTCTTTATGAATGTCTTTTACTCTTTATTGCCATATATCATTTAAACAATAGTTGATATTTACACAATATATGTAAATGTATGTGTGTTCGTGTTGTTTCCTATATAAACAAATAGTTAAGCTTATTTTTTGTATTAATTTAATTTTCCCGATTTAATTCTTAGAAAAATGTTTTCAGAACATAATGATGATGAGATATACACTATAAACTTAGTAAATAATGCCAATTATAATGTATACAAATTAAGTAAATAAAGATATTAAAAATTAAAAAACAAAAAAATGTTTTTTCATTTGTGAAAACCCCCTTTTAGGGATAGAAGGCCTCCTTGGGAGGTTTTCTATATACAAAAGACGCCTTTATTAGTTCTTATATCTACGGAAGACATCTTTGGGAGGTTTTCTATATAGAAGACACCTTTGGAAGGTCTTCCATCTATAGACGGTCCCTTTTGGAGGACTTCTCTCTAGAGAAGACCGCTTTGAGAGGTCTTCTATCTATAGAGGACCCCTTTGGGAGGTCTTCTATCCATAAAAGATACCTTTGGGAGGTCTTCTGCCTACTGAAAACCCTTTTGAGGGGTCATCTACCTATAGAAGGCACCTTTAGGAGGTCTTATATCTGTAGAAGACACCTTTAGGAAGTCTTCTATCTAAAGAAGACCCTTTAAGGAGGTCTTCTATCTATAGAAGACGCCTTTGGGAGGCCTTCTATCTATAGAAGACCCCTTTGAGAGGTCTTCTACCTATAGAAAACACCTTTGGGGGATTTACTACCTACAGAAACCCCTTTGAGGGGTCTTCTTTGTGAAAAAACCTTTCAGGGATAAAAGGCCTCCTTGGGAGGTTTTCTATCTATTGAAGACCCCTTTGGGAAGTTTTCTATCCATGAGAGACCTCTTTGGGAGGTCTTGTGTCTATTGAAGACCCTTTGGGAGGTCTTCTATCTATATAAGACCCCTTTGGAAGGTCTTCTATCTACAGAAGACCCCTTTGGGAGGTTTTTTATCTTTAGAAGACCCCTCTTGGGAGGTCTTCTTTACTATAGAAGACTCCTTTGGGAGGTCTTCTATCTATTGAAGGCCACTTTGGGAGGTCTTCTATCTATAGAAGACTCCTTTGGGAGGTCTTCTATCTATAGAAGACCCCTTTGGGAGGTCTTCTATCTGCAGAAGACCCCTTCGGGAGGTCTTCTATCTATAGAAGACCCCTTCGGGAGGTCTTCTATCTATAGAAGACCCCTTCGGGAGGTCTTCTATCTATGGAAGACCCCTTTGGGAGGTCTTCTTTCTACAAAAGACGTTTTTGGGAGGTCTTTTATATATAGAAGACACGTTTGCGAGGTCCCTTGGGAGGTTTTTCATCTAAAGAAGACCCCTTAGGGAGGCCTTCTGTCTATAGAAGACCACTTTGTGAGTTCTTCTATCTATTGAAGATCCCTTTGGAAGGACTTCTATGTATATAAGACCCCTTTGGAAGGACTTCTATCTATAGCAGACTCCTTTGGAAGGTCTTCTATCTATAGCAGACTCCTTTGGGAGGTCTTCTATATATTGAAGACCACTTTTGGAGGTCTTCTATCTATGGAAGACCTCTTTGGGAGGTCTTCTATCTATATAAGACCCCTTTGGGAGGTCTTCTAGCGATTGAAGACCCCTTTGTGAGGTCTTCTATCTATAGATGACCCCTTTTGGATGATTATAATTATTGAAGACACCTTTGGGAGCCCTTCAATCTATAGAAGACCATTCTGTGAGTTCTTCTATCTATTGAAGATCCCTTTGGGAGGTCTTCTATCTATAGAAGACCCCTTCGGGAGGTCTTCTATCTATAGAAGACCACTTTGGGAGGTCTTCTATCTACCAAAGACGTTTTTGGGAGGTCTTTTATATATAGAAGACACGTTTGGATGGTCACTTGGGAGATTTTTCATCTAAAGAAGATCCCTTAGGGAGGCCTTCTCTCTATAGAAGACCACTTTGTGAGTTCTTCTATCAATTGAAGATCCCTTTGGGAGGTCTTCTATCTATTGAAGACCCCTTTGGGAAGTTCTCTATCCATGAAAGACCTCTTTGGGAGGTCTTCTGTCCATTGAAGACCCTTTGGCAGGTCTTCTATCTATATAAGACCCCTTTGGAAGGTCTTCTATCTATAGAAGACCCATTTGGGAGGTCTTCTATCTATTGAAGATTCCCTTTGGGAGGTCTTCTATCTATAGAAGACCCCTTCGGGAGGTCTTCTATCTATAGAAGACCCTTTTGGGAGGTCTTCTATCTATAGAAGACACATTCGGGAGGTCTTCTATCTATAGAAGACCCCTTTGGGAGGTCTTCTATCTATAGAAGATCCCTTTGGGAGGTCTTCTATGGCCTTCTATCTATTGAAGACCACTTTGGGAGGTCTTTTATCTATGGAAGACCTCTTTGGGAGGTCTTCTATCTATATAAGACCCCTTTAGAAGGTCTTCTATCTATAGAAGACCCCTTTGGGAGGTCTTCTAGCTATTGAAGACCACTTTGGGAGGTCTTCTATCTACCAAAGACGTTTTTGGGAGGTCTTTTATATATAGAAGACACGTTTGGGTGGTCACTTGGGAGATTTTTCATCTAAAGAAGACCCCTTAGGGAGCCCTTCTCTCTATAGAAGACCACTTTGTGAGTTCTTCTATCAATTGAAGATCCCTTTGGGAGGTCTTCTATCTATTGAAGACCCCTTTGGGAAGTTCTCTATCCATGAAAGACCTCTTTGGGAGGTCTTCTGTCCATTGAAGACCCTTTGGCAGGTCTTCTATCTATATAAGACCCCTTTGGAAGGTCTTCTATCTATAGAAGACCCATTTGGGAGGTCTTCTATCTATTGAAGATTCCCTTTGGGAGGTCTTCTATCTATAGAAGACCCCTTCGGGAGGTCTTCTATCTATAGAAGACCCCTTCGGGAGGTCTTCTATCTATAGAAGACCCTTTTGGGAGGTCTTCTATCTATAGAAGACACATTCGGAAGGTCTTCTATCTATAGAAGACCCCTTTGGGAGGTCTTCTATCTATAGAAGATCCCTTCGGGAGGTCTTCTATCTATAGAAGACCACTTTGGGAGGTCTTCTATCTATAGAAGACCCCTTCGGGAGGTCTTCTATCTATAGAAGACCCCTTCGGGAGGTCTTCTATCTATAGAAGACCCCTTCGGGAGGTCTTCTATCTATAGAAGACCCCTTTGGGAGGTCTTCTATCTATAGAAGACCCTTTTGGGAGGTCTTCTATCTATAGAAGACACATTCGGGAGGTCTTCTATCTATAGAAGACCACTTTGGGAGGTATTCTTTCTACCAAAGACGTTTTTGGGAGGTCTTTTATATATAGAAGACACGTTTGGGTGGTCCCTTGGGAGATTTTTCATCTAAAGAAGATCCCTTAGGGAGGCCTTCTCTCTATAGAAGACCACTTTGTGAGTTCTTCTATCTATTGAAGATCCCTTTGGGAGGTCTTCTATCTATTGAAGACCCCTTTGGGAAGTTTTCTATCCATGAAAGACCTCTTTGGGAGGTCTTCTGTCTATTGAAGACCCTTTGGCAGGTCTTCTATCTATATAAGACCCCTTTGGAAGGTCTTCTATCTATAGAAGACCCCTTCGGGAGGTCTTCTATCTATAGAAGACCCCTTCGGGAGGTCTTCTATCTATAGAAGACCCTCTTGGGAGGTCTTCTATCTATAGAAGACACCTTCGGGAGGTCTTCTATCTATAGAAGACCCCTTCGGGAGGTCTTCTATCTATAGAAGACCCCTTTGGGAGGTCTTCTTTCTACAAAAGACGTTTTTGGGAGGTCTTTTATATATAGAAGACACGTTTGGGAGGTCCCTTGGGAGGTTTTTCATCTAAAGAAGACCCCTTAGGGAGGCCTTCTATCTATAGAAGACCACTTTGTGAGTTCTTCTATCTATTGAAGATTCCTTTGGGAGGTATTTTATCTATAGAAGACCCCTATGGGAGGTCTTCTATCTATTGAAGACCCCTTTGGGTTCTTCTAGTAGGGTGTTCATGCATAGAAGAACCCTTTAGGAGGTCGTCTATCTATAGAAGACCCCTTTTTGAGGTCTTCCACCTTTGGAACGCCTTTTGGCTACGGAAGAACTATTTGGTAGGACTTCTATTCATCGATACCTCTTTGAAGGTGTTCTGTCTATGGAAGACACCTTCGGGAGGTCGTCTTTAAAAGAAGATCATTTTGGTAGGTCTTCTTTGTACAGAAGACCTCTTTGGAATGGATAGAAAACTCGCAAATGGGTCTTCTCTAGATCACACATGACCAAAAAGAGAACGGAGAAAATGTGAATGTATTCAAAATATTGGCAACTTATAATAGTGTCATGGTAGAACAAATACAAGGTAAAGTTAATACTACAACAAATACAACTCGAACAACAACCACAAAGGAATTTGTTTTTGTTTGTAAACCTTAGTGTCAACGTAAATGTAAACAAAACAAGGAAATGTCTATAAATTATTGGAATTTAAAAAACTAATAATTTTTCACATTTGATTGAATATTTTGGAAAACATGAATGAAAACTCGTTAGATTTTCAATTTGAATGTTTCATTATCATTCCACTAAATGCATAATTTCTCGCAGAAAGTAGAATACTTGCAAAAATGTTTCGGGTCGCTGGTAATTCATTGAAAAAAGAGAAGATGTTTCAATCATTTGCTTTTGAAAACAAAAAAGCACATGTTTATTAGGGCTTCATTCTTTTCAAGTTTAAGAAAATACCACACATATTAACAAATATTGTACCGCCTCTATAAGCGGTGTTTTAGTGTGCGGCATGTCGTTCGGACCTGGAGGAGGTTACATGTCAATGATATGAAGCCGTCTTTATGGGAAATAGTTTTTTTTTCTGATGAATAAATTTGTTCTTCAAAAATATATATCCCTAATATACATCGAACATAGAAATAAATACATAAAATGTCGAATGGAATTTGACACTAAGAACGTTTTCAGACGATAAGGTTTGACTGCTCAAAAACGTGGTTTCCGTTTTGACTCTCATTCGTAATTTTCACATCTAGTGTTGCGTTTTTGAAGTCATTTTATACAAGCGTACTTTTTGAACAAAAAGAAGTACGGTTTTACATAAATGTACCAAAAAGGTTTATGTGTGTTTTGTATTTGAAAATTAAAAAAAGTAATTCTTGTGAATCCCATAAAATTGGGTAAAACGTATGCGTTGTTAAAATTGTTGCCTTATGCGCGCATGCCATGTAAAAAATAATGTAATAATTCTTACCACCTGAAGGTAAGATGATACCTGCGTTACCAGCGTAAATTTTTCAAGAAAGATTTTTATGAAATAGGGAAATACCTTCGTTATTAACAGGTACATAGAAGTCATGTTTTGAAGAACACCTTTATTTGTAAAAAATATGATGAAACAGGTAGATAATATCTTACATGCTAGTGTTGTATGTATGGTACTTTATGTACGTTTTCGTTCACTTACTTCCACATTTTGTTTCAACACTGACACAATTTACGAATGAGAACCAAAACGGACAACGCATTTTTGAGCAGGCAAACCTTATCGTGTGAAAACGTTCTATCACTACAACCCAGTTCAGTCAGCTGGGTATTGCTGCTACCCAGATAGCATTTAGAAGACTGTTTTTTCAAAAATCACATTGAGGAGTCTTTTTAGAGTCCTTTTGGTGATCAAAAATTGATTAAGTCGCTTGTGTGAACAGAAAGGGACTCGAAAGTGACTCCCTGTAATGATTAAAAAGAGTTCAATTTAAAATACAACAACAAATGTGTAGCAATCACAAATAAATCATTGAGGTGTTTAAAATGTGACAATTTTTTGTTATTTATTGTCACATTTTGATCATCTGGAAGATTGAAAAATGCTTAATCAAAAAAGGGTCATACAGGTGTTTGAAAAGTGATTATAATTATGTATACTCTGATCATATTTTAAACAGTTAGGTGATTAAAAACTGATTGCTTTGTTTTATTTTTATTTGGTTGTAAATAAAAAAATAAAATTCTCATATACACTTTCTACAAAATTTTGATATAAATGTAACGTATAATATTAAAGGTACAGACAAACACAACACAACAGGTTTTGCCAAGTGAAATGAAGAAGCAGTATACTAACCACCAAGCAACATAAAGGATGATTAAAAGACATAACAAAGCAGAAAAGACTATAAAACAAAGGAAAGAAACAAAGAAGAATAAAAAGAAAATTTTTTTAATTTATTTCGTCTAACAAAAAGACTCATAAATGACTCCCTAAAGACTCATAAATGATTATAAACATGCCTCTAAAAAGACTCGAAAAAGGGTCCGAAATTAATCAACAAAACACCAATAAATGATTGAAATACGACTCGAAAAAGACTCATTTGTGATTTGTTTAGAAGAGTCGCCTGAGGTTATGTTTTCCTACCGACAAAGGAGTCATTTATGATCAGAAAATGAGCTCATATTCTAGCTTTTTAATCGTGCAGTCGGATCAAAAAAGACTCGAATTTGATTAAAATTTTCAAAAAATGCTGACTGGGTACCTTTTCTTGTTCTACCATGTAATAGTGTGTTAGTAAGTTTGTATTCACGCAAGCTATAAAACAATAACAAATCAAAACATTTGTTCTCTTTTGTACGCTCTTTCTGTGCATTTACACGCACACGACAAATTGCCGAAAATCATCGACACCGCCGTGCCAAATGTGAACATGCTTGCTCTAGATAGTACACTTGCAAAAGGCGTCTTGCATAGATTCTTCTCTCTTCTATTATTACAAATTTTTCTTTTCTAAAACTTCATTTCAATATGAATGTGTTTTCCTTGTTATCTCCATAGAAAATAGCCCATAAACAAGCCATATTGAATTTCAATTTACCTTGCCCATATAAAAAAAATGAAACCTCTTGCTTTTCTTCGTACATTCTACTTATTTATTATTTTTCATAATTTCTTCCCACACAAACGAGTATACAAACAAGTCTTATAAATTCATCATTAAATTTCGTGTACCTCAATTCTATAGCTATGCTCTACAATAATTATTATTACCTATTGTTTAATAGATTTCTTCTTTTTTACTCTCTTTTTATCACATATAACAATTAAAAATGATAGATGAAAAACGACGCTTAAGAAGCACCACCACACTCAATCACTGCTCACTGATTATATTATATCAGCTGGGCGATTGGTTGGTATACCAGCACCTCCAATACCCGTTGCAGGATCAGCCGACATTTCAGCATAACGATTGCGGGCCAAACGTAAGAGAATTGAACGATACCATTCCAAGATGATGGCTCGTCGATAGGTTATTAAACCCAGTTGTAGAATTATGTAACCGAGTATGGTGACCAAATTGATGTATTCCCAATCCAAGAGGCAAGCCATTAACCACACCAAATAGCAACGTATGCTATCGGCCAAAATGAGATTTGCCGATGAGGAGAAACGTATAATGGCTAAAGTGGTATAACCATGTATGGCGGTGGTCAAGACGAAAATGCATACAGCCAACACAAGCCAAGGATTGCTTTGCAATTGATTGAAGATATCCTGCAGGTCATCGAATACTTCACGTGAACTGTCGTTAAATGGTGGCATGGGTGTGGGTAAGAAATTCATACAAATGCCGAGAAGAGATGTGATTAAAATGCCAAAAATACCCTGCCAACCAAGAGCTTGTAAAATGGGTACATTACAGGCTTTTACATATTTTTCTTCGTAAATCATTTTAGCGGCTTGAAATATGGAGGCGCATATGACGAGCAGATCTCCCGAAAGTACTGCATTCGCGTTGGGATGTGTCAAGGATGCTCGATCATAGGCAATTCTTTGAATATCCGTGGAGATGATTACAGTTAGACCACATGCAATAATAATTATGGCTGACCAATGACGTCCAATCAGATTTTGATTGAGATAAATCGAACCAAAGAGTCCAATAAAAATGATGGTGGAAGCTGTGAGGGAGGATTACAAAGAAAAATGTCAGTAAAATAATTTGGATTAATATTTTGTGAAAAGTTAGCACAATATTACAAAGCATTTTGTTGAATCTTCTGGGTGCACTGGATTGATTTTGATTTAGGAACTGCAACATGCACAATGGCATATATTTCCTTTAGCGGAATCTTGGAAAACCCCTTTAGGTAGAAGAAGAACCCTTTCGTAAGTGTTCTATCTATAGAAGTCACCTTTGTGACGTTATACATCTATAAAATACTTCTTTGGAGGTCTTCTATTTAGAGAAGGCCACTATGGTAAGTTTTCTCTTTACGGAAGACCCCTTGAGAAGGTCTTCTATCTATAGAACACTTCAATGGAAGGTCTTTCATCTATAGAAGACCGCTTGGGGAGGTACTCTATCTACAGAAGACCCCCTTTGGAGGTCTTCTAACTGTAGAAGAACCCTTTGGCAGGTCTTATATCAATAGAATACCCCTTGGAAGGTCTTGTATTTAGAGAATACCACTTTGATAGAATTTCTATTTACAGAATATCGTTTTTGGGAAGTTTTTTATCTATTGAAGACCCCAATCGGGCCTTCTATTTACAGGAAACAACTTTCGTTGTTTTTTCTGTTTACAGCAGACCTCTTTGGAAGGTCTTATATCTATAGAAGAACCCTTTGGTATGTCTTCTATTTATAGAAGACTGCTTGGGCTTTTTCTATTTACAGAATAGGTTAAATTTCAGGAAAAAATAAATGTAAATTCATTGACAAATGTGTCTTGTATCTGCTTATTATAGAATTCACATTAAGGGAATTTTTCCAACAAGAGTGCCGCTAAAGGAAATTTGTTCCAAAACTTTTCTTGAGAATTTTGTGCGCCTAGTTGTGTCTGTTCTATCCTGGATTACGCTAGAAGTGGAATCCATGATTTGTATCTGGTCCATATTTTCTATCTATACCTACTTCGTATAGCTTGAAAGCTTGATGCATATGTCAAATAAAGACCCGATAACAGCAAAACAGTTGTTATGGTATTTAAAAATGCCGGTAATAACATTGCCATGGGTCGAAATTCACGGTCACCGCTTGTCAGTAGATTATTATCTTCAGAGCCATCCTATAAGAAAGAAAGTAAGGCAACAAACATAGCAACAAAAAAACGTCATGGCTTCCAGCTCTACTTACGTTCCTTCTACGCAATAAGGCGAAGATAGTTTTGTAGATTAGAAAACAGATGCATTCACCCAAGAACATTAAAAAGGTTAAGGCGACCTGTTTGAAGAGAAATACTGCGTTATTCATCTATATGTATATACAATCAATGCACAAATATATATCATATATACATACATATATAGTCAACTATATACCGATAAATATTTGTTTTGTTACTTACTGGATGCTGAAAATAACGCCACTTGCCATCGTAACATTCACCCTTTAAAGTATTTGTCCATCTTATCATCGACAGTGCATGGAATGGAGAGGAATTGATTTTTTACAAAATAAATAATGCAATTAAAGCAGAAAAAGAAAAATTATTTATTGTTTTTTTCGCAAGGAATGTTTTTGTCGTATTACTTGATTAGCAGCGTATTGCAAGTACTGGATATGAGGAATAATAAAATAATTATGTTATTCATCCTTTGCCCGGCTTAACTAATGTTGTATTCGAATTGATTATTAAAAATATTTTTTGTTGCAATTAATTAATCTTGCGAAAATCGAAAATGCACCGCACCACCGCAAAATTCAAAACAAAATAAACAAAAGAACCTAACCAAAGAGTTGCCAACTACTTATGCAGTTTATTTTTCACTGCGAGAGAACAATGTTATCAATTTGTTATTAAGAAAAAAACGTTATTTTAGAGTAAAACAGCTGTTTGTCAATAATGTGTGGCCTGTTCCCGTACTTTATAAAGGCCAGAACAGAATCAATCGTCGCTTGCTTTGCTTGCTTCCCAAATGTCAAATTATAAAGGAATGCCAGAGCCTCCTAAAGGGGAACGCAGGCGGATTTGCAAAGAGGCTCTGGCATTCCTTTATAATTTGACATTTGGGGAAGCAAGCAAAGCAAGCGACGATTGATTCTGTTCTGGCCTTTAAGTCCCGATTTAAATTAGGCGAGTTTACTTGCGGCAATTTTTCTCGTTCCTTTTAACCCTGCGTTTACACATGACAGGACAGTTGAGTTCATGTATTGATTGTCAAAAATGCAAAACTTGCCTGTGTGACGTAGACGTCCAGACAACTGCAAAAACAAGCTGTGTCTGGTTACCCCAAAATTTGTAACAATTTGTACCAATTGTTGCTGGAAGTCGTCTGTTAACACAAAAAACCAGCAAAAGAGAGCGATTCGAGAGAGACATTTTGACAGTTCTTTCTCTGAGAGCTTGCAAATTCTTGCTGGACAAATTTCTTCTAGCAAGCACTTGCAAGCTCTTCTTCTTTCTGAAAACAATCAATCAGCTGTTTGTGGTTTTTTGTTGATTTATGTTTGTGAACATTATACCCCGGTTACACTATTGAAGGTTAACCCACTGGGTTTAATAGATCCAGTGAGTTAATCTTTGCTGGTTATACTTAGATTTCCGAGGATATAAACTGTCAGCTGATGTTTGTTTACGTATACATACAAAATAACTAATAAAGTCGTGTGTTACACTTTTACAATTTCTCGTGTGAGATATCGTCCCCTCTTTGCTCATATTGGTATATTTTACACACAGGGATACAGTCTTGTATCATGGCATCAAGCGTACTATTTGTTAAAAAAAGTGTCTTATGAAAAAAATAAATAATTTTATGATTTTCAAATAATTATAGATTTATTAACTCCATAAAATCTCATGCGACTAATCGTAAACGTGTAAAACACGACAAACTCTGTTGCAAAAACAGTTGCAACTTTTGGTACTTTTTGAGTAGAGTTGGATTTTTTTGCACAAATACCGAATACAACACTGTATTTTTGGTGGATTTGTGCCGGATTTAAAATAAACCCAGCCATGAGAGGATTTAATTTTTGTATGGCAAATCTGGTCAGATTTGAGCAGATTAAGCAAATAAATCCTCATGAGTGGGTTAACCCGGCAAAAAGCTGTAGTGTAACCGTGCTATTAAAAACAATTTTATTGTCGAAATAACATATGGTCTGTTCCTTTACTTTTGAAAGTGGTAAAACCGGCAAAAGTAGCAAAAGTTGTAAACTGCTCCCATATGAATTGTATGGTGTATGAAGTAAAGGAACGCTTTCCGAGTAAAAAGTGGTAAAACTTGAAGATTCTTGCACGTAAAGGAACAGACCTATAGTCTAATCCCAATTATTATAAGTCTTTGTAATAGGCCGTTTACATATAACCGGGTTAACCCAGTGGGTTTGGGTTTCAAATGTCAATTCCATTAGGTATACGTCAACTAAATCCTCATAAAGAAGGTTAACCCGGCAAAAAAGCTCTAGTGTGTACGGAGTTTTATAGTTTGGTTTTTACAAACAGATTTATAGCGTTCTGGTTAACTTAAAGTTAAAAGTTATCATTAAATTTCAAGGAGGACATTCTTGGCATTTACTTTTAATGTGAAAATTATAGTTGTAATGCCTCCAAATTGGTTTATTTTGCGTTTTCAAATCCATCCAATAGTAAAAGAAGACATGTAATAATGGCCCTAATTGTATTGTTTTATGGAGAACAAATTTGTAAAGTGGAAAAATACTTTTTTGTTTAATTTTCTTTTTTATTTTTAATAAAATACAACGTGTTTGCTTCCTTTGTTGGCGGACAAATTGTTCTGTTTTGGCAAGTCAGCTGATTGCTTGCTGGGAAGGTGTCTGTTTACTTTTTAAAATTATCTAGCAAAAGAGAATAAAAACCCCTTACTCTCTGAGAAAGTTCTTGCTGGACAATTCTTGCTGGGAAAGTAACCAGACAGACTTACAGTGGTAAAATTATGAATGAAAATCATCGATTTCTTTTCGTTTTCCGTTCACATATGTATTTTGTTTTTGTTTACAGCACATTTTAATTTTCATCTCACTTCTTTTTCACAAAAATGTCAAAAATTTGTATACCTGACTGTCTGTGAATAAATGATGGACAGCTGGTAGACAGCCGACAAATGCATGTGTTAGCATATCAGAGTTGTATTTGAAGACAAACTGTCTGGTGTAAACGCCTAGTTAAACTTGCCTCTTGAGCATGGTACAAATACACAGGTAGCCGCATCGGCAATTGTTGGTAACATAAGATGTCAAAATTTGACATCAATTCAATGCAATTGACACATTATGTTACCATCAGCTGGCTTGATAATGCTACCTGTATTATTGTACCATGCCTCTTGAGTTTATAAAAGTCAGTCCATATTTATGCCTTGTTCAGACTGACGGTGTTTTGCTCTCTATTCGTTGTTCGACCCCAAATTACGATGTAATTACTTCATTTCCCATACAAAATATTGAGAACGAACAACGATTTGTGTACATTGTTCAATTTAAATTATTCTCAGAACGACGATAAAATATGTCCCATCTCTAACAAATGAGAGAATTTATCGAAATAAATTAAGTATGACAGGAAAAATACAAAATTTAAAAATTTATTAAAAACCCAAACATTTTTAGAAAAACTGCAGAATATGAATGAAATGTAAACGGTTTAACGACTAGTATACATTCAAATCATAGCAAATTTTGTCTTCTCTTTCATTGCATTTACATTTCTTGTCCATCGTTTCAAATTCGCGTACAAATTTAGAAACAAAAATCAAATGCCTGCCGGAAAGTCTGTATACCAAAAAGTTATTTTGGCAGGTCTCTCTCTCGTTAATTTTTAAAATAGAAAAATTTGAAAATATACTGAAAACACCAAAATTGTGAGAAAAAATAGAAAACATGAATGAAACAAATATAATTTAATATTAAATAGATATCTGAAAGAAGGACAAATATTTTTTCAGTTCATATCAATTAACTTTACTCGTCTTTTGGCTGAAACTTTCTTTAAAATCAGTAAACAAAAACTATGAAAATATGAATCATGTTGCTATGAATGATGTCATGGTACAATAATTCATAGGTAGGCCAGGTATGAGAATCGCCAAAAAAATACAACCCTGTCGCTATGGCTTAAAACGTCAAAATTGTTTTGATGAATGATAACGGATGAGTAAACAAAGAAGAAGAAGAACGAAATGTTGAAATGAAAACAAAACAGAGTTGAATTTTTTGATCAATAATAAATATCAACTCTGCATGTCGACACGGTTTTGACAGATTAAGCCATAACAAAAAAAAATTGTAATCAGCTGTTAGCTGTGGCCTACCTAAGAATTATTGTACCATGAATGATGTACCATGTCGTTTGAACGGGTTAATTCGTGTACGTAATTTTGAGAACGAACGACGTTATTCAAATGCTGGTATGAACATGGCATTACATTAGGCAATTTTCTTTGCGGCAATTGTCAGTTTGTGGGTGAGAGAGGGTCAGCAGCAGTTTGGCAGTAAATGTATGGGCCGCTTTATCCCCCGTTTACACATGCAGGTGACAGTTCGAAAAATACCAATACACTCACACATATTCACTGCCACACCAACTAACAACCTCACTGCCGATCAAATTTCCTTGTTAGTAATCAATGTAAGTCCCAATTTACATTAGGCGAGTTTACTTGCGGCAATTGTCAGTTTGTAGGTGAGAGAGGGTGCTGAGAGGCAAAGGGTTACCATATGCCTCACCTCTCTCTCCTACAAAATGACAATTGCCGCAAGTAAACTCGCCCAATGTAAATTGGGACTAAGTACTTTGAAAGTAACTTCAATTTTTTCCGAACGTTTACACAGGCAAGTGTCAGTTCGAAAAAAATGAAGTTTCGACTATAATATACACAACTGTCTGCAAGTTACTTGCATGTGTAATCATTGGGTTACGTGTCTCTCCTACAAGCATGAACTTGCCGCAAGTAAACTTACCTAATGTAAATTGGGACTTATGGGCAGTTTCCACCGTACGTTATTCGTTCTCTATTCGTTGTTCGATCCATAACAACGAATAAAATACTTGATTCCCCATACAAAATTCTGTGAGAGAAAGATGATTTTTCTACCTTGTTCAAGTAGAAATACTCTCCGAACGACGAATAAATATGTCCCATCCCTAATAAATGAGAAAATTTATGGATAAAATAAATTATGACATGTATAAATTCAAAATGGAACAAATGAGCAAAGGCTATAGTCGGGACGGGGCCGACCATGTGGTACCCTACACCACTACCCCTGTGCATAAGCTTTTCATTAGTTAACATTTCTTTTAGGGAGGAAGAATTGGATGCATTACCGACTATTGTGGTATCTCCCTTGTTGGACCACCTTTTCCAACTTACTTTACACCAATGTAACGGTAATATTTTCTTCTTCCATTGACAGGCTTTGCCGTTGGAATACCCCTACTAGTATGGTAAAACAATAAATGGTAACAGCAAAACACAGCTGACTGAAGGGGGTTGCAACGTTAGTGTCAAATTCCATACGACATCTTATATACAGTGAATCACAGTCAAAAGTTTCCATTTCAATTTCTTTCATTAAAACTGCGATTGCTAGGAATTAATTAATGATAGCGATTTCATTCTTTTTAATATTTTTACATTAGGGTCTTAACTTAAATATAATAAAATAAAATTAACGAAATTCGGTAAATTTTGATAAAAAAATAAAAATTGTTAAACAACATCGATTTCTACCTCACAGTGAGCTGCACGCCATACGATAATTTGTTCTTCCGACCAAAACAGGCTGTTATTTATGCCAATGAAAGCAAATTTAACCTGTTTGGTTTGGATGGACCAAGTAAGGTATGACGTACAGCAAATACGGCCTTTGTCCCTAAACACACAATTCCAACCGTAAAGCACAGAGGAGACTCTGTTATGGTATGGGGTTGTATGAGTGTTTCCGGTGTAGGGAATCTTGTTTTTATCGAAGGAAATAAGGATAAGATATATTATTTAAACATTCTGAAGGATAATTTGAAATGTAGCGCTGAAAAATGGGATTTGGGACAACATTTCAACTTTATCAAGATATGACCCCAAGCACAAATCACACATTTTTCGAGAATGGATGCCATATAACTGTCCAAAAGTGATTCAAACACCTCCCCGATCCACGGATTTGAATCATATGTACAATTTATGGAGTATTTTGGAGACAAATATAAGAAGTCATAACATCTAAAGTATAGGAACCCTGAAAAATGCCTTGCAAGAAGAATGGGGAAATACAGATATCTTGCGCCGAAAATTTAGTGAAATCTTTGCCAAAAAGGCTAAAAACTATAAAGGATAACAGAGGATGTCATACCAAGTACTAAAACCCTAAGAAATCCTTTTTGTTTCATAAAACTTTATTAGGGATATACATATATTTTTGAGGAAAAAATATATCATTCCGAAAAAATCTATTACCAAGAAAGACTTCTTCATATCAATGCGGTACAACGTTTGTTAATATATGAGGTATTTTGTTAAGTTTGAAAAAATATAGTCCTACTAAACATGTGCTTCTTTGATTTCAAAAACAAAATATTGAACCAACTTCTCCTTTTTCAATGAATTTCCAGTAAATTCTATTTTCTGCGAGAAATTATGCATTTAGTGGAATGATGTGGAAACATTCAAATTGAAAATGTAACGAATTTTCATTCATGTTTTCCAAAATATTCAATCAAATGTGAAAAATTATTAGTTTTTTTTTTTTTAAATTAAAATTATTTATAGACATTTCCTTATTTTGTTTACATACAGGTTTGACACTAGCATTACAAACAAAAACAAATTTCTATGTGGTTGTTGTTGAGTTGTATTTGTTGTAGTACTTAATTTACCTTATATTTGTTCTACTATGCCCTACTAGAAGCCTATATATTCGCAAAGAATAAAACTTTGAATTTGTCTCTACATGAGTTTTTCCCCATTCCGCCAGCTCTTGAAGAAACAGAAGCCCTGTTCCTTTACGTTTAAGAATCTTCAAGTTTTACCACTTATTACTCGAAAAGTGTTCCTTTACTTCAGACAACATACAATTCATATGGGAGCAGTTTACAATTTTTGCAAATTTTTCCGGTTTTACCATTTTCAAAAGTAAAGGAACAGACCAAGAGATATTGGTTTGAAATAAAACGTTGACCTTTTCTCCAAAAAAGTTTTTGACCATTGCGACCCCTGAATATTATCCGACCATCAACAACATCAATATGCTTCTTCCTCTGTGGGACCCCCATTAACCTCCACAATTTCGTGATGATCTGATCAAAATTGTGACCAGTAGCGCGATTTCGAAAAAAATTGAAAAATGACATGTATTACCGAATATTGCTATATCTCCGTTATTTAGCCACCTACCCAAACCTACTTTGCATCATTGTAAAGGTGGGATATTCTACTTTCATAGTCAGGCTTTGCTTTTGGAAGCTCCCCAACCAAAGCTGTCGTCATTATAATTAAAATCGCAAAAATGAAAAGATGGGTTGTATTAGCGACTATTACGATATCTTCGTTGTTTGACCACCTACGATAACCTACATCGTCGTAAAGGTAATATTTTCTACTTTCTTTAGCAGGTTTTGCTTTTGATATACCCCTTATAGATGCGGAGATATTCGCTTTGAAATAAAACGTTGACTTTTTCTCCAAATAAGTTTTTTGCCCATTCCGACCCCTGAATATTATCTGACCATCACCAAAGTCAATAGGCTTCTTCCCCTCCGGGACCATCATCAACATCCAAAATTTGGTGACGATCCGATCAAAATTGCGACCTGTAGCGTGATTACAAAGTTTAGATGGACAGACGGACGGACAGAGGGACACATATAGCCAGATTGACTCAGCTCGTCGAGACATTCATTTTGGTATATATAAGTATGGGTCTACGACCATTATTTCGATGCGTTACAAACTTTTTGGCCAAAACCAACTTCTAATACCCTCCCCACATAGCACAGTGGACCCTATATGGAGGCTGTGGTCAAAAGTGGACCGATACGACATTTCTTTATAAGACAATGTTCTGAAGTCTGAGATCATTATAAGAATATAGTCGCTTAGAATATTTGGTTGACATCTGCCCAAATAAATCGGTATATAAATCATTGGGGAGTAAACCAAATTATGGACCAATACTGAAAATTTTTCGTGGGGATGCTTACAATACAATAATAACTCCTGGTACCGGATTACAGCAAATTTGGTTGAACAATGTCTTGGTAACAGTAAAATACTTAAATTCAGGATGATTCGTTTTATGGGAAACACGCGAAATTTTGGACCGAGGACCCCAATATTTTACGTAGAGTGTTTTTAGGCCACTATGACCCATTGAAAACAATTTCAGTTCGATATAGCATTTAGAAGTATTTTTGTCACACCTTCCCATGTAAGTGCCACCACTGTGCATAGTGGTGTAGGGTATAAAAACATGTTAAAAAAAACATAAATATTTTTTAGAAAAAAGATATATAATGAATGAAAAGTAGTGAATTAAACGTTTTATATAGATGCAGAGAGGGTGCCACCGTGGTGCATTGGTATGCCCTCCCGCCTTGCACACATAGGACGTGGGTTCGATTCCCCGGCCAGGCAACATCAAAACACTTTTCAACGGTAGCAAAATACCCCTCAGTAATGTTGGCGACATTTCCTGAGTATTTCAGCAATGTAAAACTTCTCTACAAGTGGTGTCTTAAGACACGGCGTTCGAACTCGGCGATAAACTGTACGTCCCATATCTTACTTACTTAGCTGGCCCATTACAGAACATTTGTTCCATAGGCCGAACTCTGGAATACCGCGCCTTTTCATCTCATCATCCACTTGTTTGCGCCATCTATTCCTTGGCCTGTCAATTCTGCGTGCATCGCCAAGCGGTCCGTGTTTATACACCTTTTTAGCGGGTTCATCATCGCTCATTCTTATTATATGGCCTAGCCAACGCAATCGTTGCATCTCGATACGTTTAACAATATTGATGTCGTTGTATAGCAGATACAGCTCGTGGTTCATACGACGTCGATATTCACCGTCAACGCAGATTGGTCCGTAGATCTTTCGAAGAATTTTTCTTCGGCTTCGGAGCCATACATCAGCACGGGTGGTATCAGTGTTTTGTAGAGCGTTATTTTTGTTTGACGAGATGTGGCTTTGTTTTTAAACTGCTTACTTAAATCAAAGTAGCATCTGTTGGCCAACACAATTCTTCTTTTTATTTCACAACTGATGTCGCTGTTGTGTTTACGGAGGTGCCGAGGTAGACGAAGTCTTTTACTACCTCAATATTATAGGAACCAACTTCCACAGTCGGTCCGAGCTCAATGGACGCATTGCGCGTCGACACCATCAACTTGGTCTTCTCACCGTTTACCGCCAGACCCACTTTACCAGATTCTCCTTCGACCTTCATAAAGGTATCGGTTACTTCTTTTACTGATCGTTCCATAATGTCTACATCATCAGCATAAGCAAGTAACATGTGGATATTGGTGTAGATTGTGCCACTTCTTTTGACGTTTGCCTCTCGTATAACCTTTTCCAGCAGGATGTTGAAGAGATCACACGAAAGGCTGTCTCCTTGTCTGAAACCTCTTTTGCTACCAAACTCTTCGGAGAGGTTCTTTCCTATTTTAACTGAAGATCTTGTGTCAGTTAGAGTCATTTTACAAAGCCGGATGAGCTTTGCGGGGATACCAAATTCAGACATGGCTTGGAATACCTTTGAACGCAGCGGGCTGTCGAAGGCTGCTTTATAATCGACAAAAAGGTAGTAGGTGTCGATCTGCATCTCTTGAGTCTTCTCCAGGATTTGCCGCAGGGTAAATATCTGGTCAATGGTGAACTTGCCAGGTCTAAAGTCGCATTGGTATGGTCCAATTATCTCGTTGACCATAGGCTTTAGTCGTTCGCACAATATCCCTGACACGATCTTGTAGGCAATAGGGAGCAGACTTATGCCCCTATAGTTAGAGCATACAGTCTTATCTCATTCTTGTGGACGGGGCACAGGATACTCAGGTTCCAATCGTCGGGTACTCGTTCTTCCTGCCAGATGGTCCTAACTAGCTGATGAATACACCTTATCAGCGTGTCGCCTCCGGTTTTGAACAGCTCGGCCGGTAACCATTGGCTCCTGCTGCCTTATTATTCTTCAGCCGATTTATTGTTGTCTTTACCTCATCTTGGCTGGGCGGTATACATTCAATACCATCTTCTGGGATTGGGACTGTGGTATCTTCGTCGTATTCGCTGCTATTGGATACCAACAGTTTTGAAAAATGTTCTTTCCATATCCTGAGTACACTATCTGTATCAGTTACCAAATTACCTTGCTGGTCTCTACAGGAGGCTGTGCCTGTACCAAAGCCATCAGTTTGATGCTTGACTCTTTGGTATAATTTTCGGACTTCATTCTAGCTCCTGTACATCTCGATTTTTTCACACTCCCGCTTCTCCATCTCTCTATTTTTCCTGTGGAAAAGGCGTTTCTCCTCTCTCTTTTTCTCCCTGTATCTCTCTCGTGCGCTACGCGTTGCTACGAATTGTAAAGTAGCCCTATATGCCGCATTTTTCTCTTCGGTGGCAGCACGACACTCCAGATCATACCATGGATTCCTTGGTGGAGGTCTCTGATATCGAAGTATGGATTTTGCGGCTGTTTGCATGGAGTGGGCAATGCTTTGCCATTGCGCTGATATGTTATCGGGATGAGGAGTGCTTTGATTAAGCAATTGGGCTAGTTGAGTGGAATATGCTGTGGCTATCTGTTGTGTTTGCAGCCTATCGATGTCCAACTTCCGCGTTATGTCTGTTCGTGCTTAATTTGCAACGTTTAGACGGGTACATACCTTTGCTGCAACAAGGTAGTGGTCCGAATCAATGTTTGCGCCTCGGAACGATCGTACATCCAACACGCTCGATGAATGTCTTCCATCTATCACAACATGATCAGTTTGGTTTCTTGTTTTCTGATCTGGAGACAGCCAGGTGCCCTTATGAATATCGAGCTGATTAAATCTGGTACTGCTAACTACCATGTTTTTTGCAGCTGCAAAGTCTATCAGCCCCAATACATTGTCAGATGTTTCACTGTGGAGACTGAATTTCCCGACTGTTGGGCCAAAGATATTCTCCTTTCCAATTTTGGCATTAAAATCGCTTAGAATGATTTCAATGTCATGGGCAGGGCAACAGTCATATGTTTCTTCTAAGCGCTCGTAAAATATATCTTTGGTCTGTTCTTCCTTTTCTTCAGTGGGAGCATGAGCGCAAATAAAGCTGATGTTGAAGAATTTAGCTTTTATTCGAATTGCAGCAAGTCTTTCATTCACTGGGGTGAAGCTGGATAACAGATGTTTTAGTCTCCGACTAACTACGAATCCGCAACCAAACTCATGCTTTACGTCATGGCAGCTATAATAGAGTGCGTCACCTTTAGGTGTCGTTGTGACGCCTTTCCCAATCCATCGTATTTCCTGTATGGCAGTAATATCGGCCTTGTACTTTTCAAGTACGTCTGCCAATGCGAAGACTGCACCTTCTCTATAGAGAGTGCGAACATTCCAGGTGCAGATTCGCAGATCATGGTCCTTAAAACGTTTGCGGGGTTCGTCAACTTTAGAGGGGGTTGTTTTTCTTTTCTTTCGTTTTTATACCCTACACCACTATGTGGGGAGGGTATTATAAGTTGGTTTTGGCCAAAAAGTTTGTAACACATCGAAATAATGGTCGTAGACCTATACTTATATATACCAAAATGAATGTCTCGACGAGCTGAGTCGATCTGGCTATGTGTGTCCGTCCGTCAGTCCGTCCGTCCGTCCGTCTGTCCGTCTGTCCATCTAAACCTTGTAATCACGCTACAGGTCGCAATTTTGATCGGATCTTCACGAAATTTTGGATGTTGATGGGGGTCCCGGAGGGGAAGAAGCCTATTTATTTTGGTGATGGTCGGATAATATTTAGGGGTCGGAATGGGCAAAAAACTAATGTGGATAAAAAGACAACGTTTTTTTCCAAAGCGAATATCTCAGCTTCAATATGGGGTATACCAAAAGCAAAACCTGACAATAAAAGTAGAAAATATCGCCTTTCTAATGATGTAAAGTGGGTTCTCGTAGGTGATCAAACAACGAATATATCGCAATAGCCGCTAATAGAACCCAACTTTTTATTTTTGCGATTTTAATAATAATGACGAATATCACAGCTTCGGTTGGGGATCTTCCAAAAACAAAGTCTGACTATGAAAGTAGAAAATCCCATCTTTACAGTGATGCAAAGTAGGTTGGCGTAGGTGGCCACATAACGGAGATATCACAATAGTCGGAAATACATCCCATTGTTTCATTTTTTTGTAATCACGCTACAGGTCGCAATTTTAATCGGATCGTCACGAAATTTTGGGGGCTTACGGGGATCCTACAGAGAAAGAATCCTATTGATTTTGGTGATGGTCGGATAATATTCAGAGGTCGGAATGGGCAAAAAACTTATTTGGAGAATAAGTCAACGTTTTATTTCAAAGCGAATATCTCTGCTTCTAAAAGGGGTATATCAAAAGCAAAACCTGCTGATGAAAGTAGAAAATATCACCTTTGCAACGATGTTACGTAGGTTGTCGTAGGTGGTCAAACAACGAAGATATCGCAAAAGCCGCTAATAGAACACAACTTTTCATTTTTGCGATTTTAATAATAATGACGAATATCACAGCTTTGGTTCCGGACCTTTCAAAAGCAAAGTCTGACAATGAAAGTAAAAAATCCCATCATTACAGTGATGTAAAGCAGGTTGGCGTAGGTATCCAAATAACGGAGATATCGCAATAGTCGGTAATACATCCCATTTTTCCACTTTTTTGGAAATCACGCTACAGGTCGCAATTTTAATTGGATCGTAACGAAATTTTGGGTGTTATTGGGGGTCACACAGAGGAAAAAACCTTTTGATTTTTGGTAATGGTCTGATATTATTCAGGGGTCGGAATGTGACAAACAAAAATATTTGGAAAAAAGGTCAACGTTTTATTTCAAAGTTAATATCTCCCTTCTATAGGAGGTATATCGAAAGCAAAACCTGGCTAGGAAAGTAGAAAATATCACCTTTACAACGATGTGAAGTAGGTTGTCATAGGTGGACAAACAACAGAGATATCGCAATAGTCGGTAATCCATCCCTTTTTTCCATTTTTGTGCAATTACACTACGAAATTTTGATCGGATCCTCACGAAATTTTGGCGGTTGATGGGGGTCTAACACAGAAAGAAGCCTATTGATGGTTGGCATACATCCCACTTTTCCATTTTTTATTTGGGTTGTAATGTCGATGCACTTAAATGCGTTTCAAAAAAATTGACTTGTGTTAATGTAGACATTCAGAGCAAGTGCGCTAAGCTATCCCAATTTTAATATTTTGAATTTTATTAGTCAAAAGCTTATGAACAGGGGTAGTGGTGTAGGGTATCACATAGTCGGCCCCGACCCGACTATAGCCTTGGCTCACTTGTTTCATAGTAGGCTGTTTTTTCTATGGGAGGGTTACTAACCCGACGCCCAAACCCAAGTTTTTAACGTTCTTATGGGCGAACGCGCGGCACATGTTAGCTCACTACCTTTAACGGGTGTTAAAGGCAGTTCCCCAGGTGACACCACGGGGAGGTCAGTGAGATGAAAGAGGGACCAAGATAAATCCTGGGCTTTGCCATGTTAAAACCGGTCAGGACCGTTCCTTGGTATCTTCCATCCCCTATGTCACCCGCAACTTGCATTCGCTGCCTTAATTACGACGGTAAAAGTTTTTTAGGGGCAAGTCCATACTTCTTGAGAAAACAGCCCGAAAGGTGTAAAACCCCCTATAGCGCCATATGTAGTAGCTGGAGAGCACGATAACTCTAGAACTGATCAACCGATTTGGTCCAAAATGTGGCCTTTGTCGTATTTTGTCCAAACTTCAGTTTTAGTTCGAAGATGGGCAATACCGGTCCGCAGCTTCCGGTACTTCCCCCAATATTTAAAAATGTCAAAAAATGTCTTGAAGGGGGCAAGCAATTTCGTCCAAACATTGGATCTCCTAACATTTTGTCCATGGTCCAAACAAAAACAAATTTCTATCACATTTTTCTTATGAATTTCAAATGTTTGTCCGTCTTTTTTTCATGCAAAATTTTTAATAAATTTATCGTTATTTTTACATATTTGTATAGCAGAGGCATTCCAAAAGAAGAAAAGAACAAAAGTTGACGGTATTTTGCTTTAAAAATCTCTAAAACCCCTAAATATATAGTGCTTTGCCACCCACACAGGCGCCATCTACCTAAATGACGGAATAAATTAAAACTTTGTTTCGTTATTCTTAAATCTTTCTTCGTTATAGTAATTCCCATCAATTGTTTCATATTTGCACATAAAATATGGCATTAATAATGATTTTATTCAATTTTTAGGGGTGTAAGAATATGAACTTTGCATACTGTATGTTTTTCCCCAAAAAAACGCAAAATTTCATGTCAAAATTTACTCTAGTGTGGCCCGGGACTAATAGTACAATTACATTTACGAAATCGAGTGGTTTTAAACTGTCAATTTCTTTGCGTATACGTCAAATGAAATCTCATCCATTGGATTTCATTTGACGTTTATGCAATGGAATTGACAGTTGAAATCAAGTCGATTTTGTAAATGTAAACTTAAGCTTGGTTTACATTTACGAAATCCACTCGATTTCAACTGTCAAATCCATAGGTTAAACGTCAAATGAAATCCAGATGAGATTTCATTTGACGTTTAGACTTATAAATCCACTCGATTTCAAATGTCAGTTCCATAGTATATACGTCAAATAAATCGTAGTTCTAAATCCACTGGATTTAATTTGACGTATATTGTATGGGATTGACAGTTTAAATCATAGCATGATTTCATAGTCTAACAGGCGTTTTAGGCCATGTTTATATTATAGCCTTTTGCAGGGTTAACCTTCTTTATGAGGGTTTATTTGAAATATAAGCAATGGAATTGACATTTGAAACCCAGTTGGTTTGTTAAATCCGTACTATTACCTGACTATAGGTGTAAAGGGAGTCTACACCTTGAACTTTAATTCCTTCGTCGCTTTAAGGAAACCATCTATCACTCTTACAAACTTTAAAATAAACGACTGCCAATGATATCATCATCTCCATGGTGGTGGCGATTTATATAACACAAAATAGTTATATAACAATTTTGGCTCGCCACCATGGCAAACAAACAACAACACAACATACACAAATAACCAAAGCAACGTCAAGGTTAAAATGTTGGTGTACGCAGAAAAAAAAAACATTCCTTTAGTCCTTGATTTCCATTTCCATTACTCAGTTGAAATCATGATATCGCGTCGAGATAAACTTCTTAATTATCCGTGGGAACAGCGACGTTATGAACAACATCGTGAAAAAGTGAAATCAGCTAAAGCGGCCATAGATCGTTCGCCGCCCATCTTTTATCCTCACATTGTTCAGAAGGCCAAAAAACAGCAATCCGAACGGGAACGTATTCTCCATGTGGAAGCGGAAAATGTGCGCCTCTTGCAAAGTTTATCGGATATTATGCGTAGCAAACGTATGACGGATTTTTGGAGAGAACCAAGACCAAAGTAAGTTTTTTTTAATGTTATGGAGAATCGGAGAAATTCAGTTTAGTAGGCCATTTTAGATATGACCTCATCAGCCGATTTTAGCGCATTATTAGGATTTATTTGCTAAATGCGGCGATAATCTACCAGATTTGCCATACAAAAATAAATCCTCATATTGAGTGGATTTGTTTTAAATCCGGCATAAATCCTCGTATTCAACTCTGTTTTTTGCAACATATGTTGCTAGAAAATACAAAAAGTTGCAAGCTGGCACAAGAAACAAGGTAGATATATCGGTGAATTGCTACAAAAAAAAAAAAAAATAATTTAAAATGTAAACAAGGCAAAAAAATAAATTTGCTTTGATATACAAAGTTGATTTTATAGTACGTTTATATATAATCGGATTTAACAAACCCACTGGGTTTCAAATGCCAATTCCTTTGCGTATACGTCAAATAAATCCTCATTAAAAATGCTATTTACGATTACGGTATTTACGATGTCTAAACGCTAAAACAATTCATTATTTGCTCATTAGTTTGCATTAGTAGCATAAATAATATGCTAACATTTTCAATATTAAACAATAAATTTGAAATTTGCTGTATGTTTTTTGAGACGAATTCAATTTACAACAACTTCTTTTGACGTTTCAAATTCGATCAGATGGGCTGATGCAGATTCTTGCAGTTCCGGAACAGACCATTAGCCCGTTTAGACTATACCCTTATACGATGATTAAGGGCATTATCTCGATTTAAGTCCTTAATCCACCCAAATCCACCCTGATTTACCATACAAAATTAAATCAACTCAAAACTTGGATTTCTTTTAAATCAAATGTGAAATCGAAATATTTTGATATACAACACTGATTTTTGCTCCTAAAAATGCAACTATTGCAGTCTGTACCAATATTGGCAACTATGTTCATGTGTCGTTTATTTACTAGGGTTAGGACTTTTTGACCTTTTTTCTCAAAAATGATTTCCTGTAGCGAGAGTGAATGATTTTTTGCCTATTAATGCCAAAAATAACGCTCATTCCATTTAATTATTAAAAAAGGTCAGACACAAACCACTTTGAAATTTTCTTTTTTTGGAAAATCCTATGAAATGAAGAGAAACAAATTGCTCTAACATTTTTTTCCTGTTGCACGAATAAATGACATTTTGCATATTAATGACTAAAATAATTTTTATTCCATTTAAATATTGAAGAAGGTCCCGCACAAACCACTCTCAATTTATGTGATACATGGAATAAAGCTATGTATATGTGATATAAAATGATATATGTATATGTAATAATATGACGATAAAATTGATGAGAAACAAACGCTTATGCCATTCTGGATATGTCGTGTGGCTTTAGACCGTGTTTAGACATTCAAACTGGAAAGAAAATTTTTCTTCTCAATTTCTTTTAAAATTTCCTTTTTGTTTAGACACGGAAACCATGTTTGTGTCAATTTTATAATTTTTCTTATTCTTCTCCACACTCATTTTCTCATTGCGCCGTTCAAAAACAATGCCAAGGCAAAATTGTAATGAAAAGTAAAAATGGACGTGAGTGATAAACAATTAATTATTAAAGGAACCCTTGAATTGCATTTTAATTTTGATACATCGACTTATTTCGAATTGTTTTTGCTTAAAAAAATTGTTTTTCCTCCAAAAGGTTTTTGTTTAATTGTCTTCGATGTTGTTTGTTTCTCCACAGGGAAAATAAAATGAAAGAAAATGCAAAAAAAAAAAAATCTGCGGCCAACTTCAGGTTGTTTACGAAGAAAAACGAAACAAAACAGAATTTCCCAGTACAGAGGTGTGTGTACCCCCTCTTATTCTTCTCTACTCCCTCGCCCATAAACTCAATTTTCTTTCCCATCAACTTTCTCTGTATAAACACGGACTTTGGAAATATATGTCAACTACACTCCTCTCCACAGATTGGGTACATAGAAATGATATACAACATTTTCAAATGTAATTCAAAGAATTGCAATTGAATTTGAGAATTCCAATTGAATTTCGAATTATTTCATTTGTAATTTGAGAATTCCAAATGAAATTCGAATTATTTCATTTGTAATTTGAGAATTCCAATTGAAATTCAAAAATTTTCATTTGTAATTCGAATTTTTCATTTGTAATTCGAATTTTTTCATTTGAAATTCGAATTAATCTATTTGCAATTTGAATTTTTCCATTTGAAATTCAAATTATTACATTTGAAAATCAAATAATTGCATTTGTAATTCGAATAATTCCATTTGAAATTCGAAAAAAAATACAAAATGTTGGTTTGCATTGGTTTTATATTTGTTTTTTTTTAATTACAAATAAAATGTTTCGAATTTCAAATGGAAAAATTCGAATTACGAATGGAAAAAATCGAATTACAAATGACATAATTCGAATTTCAATTAGAATTCCCAAATTACAAATGAAATAATTCGAATTTCAATTGGAATTCTCAAATTTTAAATAAAATAATACGAAATTCAATTGGAATTCTCAAATTACAAATAAAATGTTTCGAATTTCAAATGAAATAATCAAATTACAAGTGAAATTCTTCGAATTACATGTGAAAATGGTGTAGACAAATTTTAGGGAAGCAAATTGAAGAAAATTAAAAAAAGAACTTGGCGCCTAACCTTTGTACGACTCAATTTTCTTTCCCATCAACTTTCCCTGTATAAACACGGACTTAACGATTGTTTTGAGTTATTTACGTGCTTTAAGTGACTCCAAAGCTCATCTATAACAACTTTAAAAACTTTTTGTGCGTGAGCTTTTTTCTATCCAATCACATTGTAATTAAGATTTTATCTAATCTTATGCAAAAGCTCATCAAAATATGACACATAGATATGAGGTTGTAAAAAAGTCATAACCCTATTATTTACATTTTTCAAATAATAAACACAAACACAACAAAACAAACAGAAGCGGAAAATTAGAAAAAATATTAATATAAATTGTAAACAACATACTATTTAATAGCGATTTGTCAGATTATTTTTTGCAGTATTCCATTCCATTTTTAATTTTCAAGCAATTTGTTTTGCAAATTCGCGTATGTATACGTAAACAAAGATCAGCTGACTGGCATCTTATGCTAGGTTTACATTTACGAAATCCACTCGATTTCAACTGTCAATTCCATTGCTTAAACGTCAAATGAAATCGAATGGATTTCAGATGAGTTTTCGTTTGACGTATACGCAAAGGAATTGACAGTTGAAATCGTAAATGTAAACCAAGCATTATATCATTTTAGACTAGTCTAAACATCTAGGATTTGAAAGTTGGATTTAGAAATCGAGTCGATTTAAAATGACTAGTCTAAACGGGCTACAAGTGTTAAAGCAGTTTTTTGTTTTAACAATTCACCGGCATCTACCTTTATAATTCCATAATGTCAACAACTGTAACAAATGTCAACCCTGCTTTTGACAGAATAGGCCATAACAAGAAAAAAATTGTGGCCTACCTTAAACATTATTATACCATGGGCTGATACATCTACCTTGGTAATTGTGCTATGAACAAAAAAATCTGCTGACTGCCATTTAAATCCTGCAAAGGTATATTTAATGCAATGAGATTTGTACTGGATTTATTAAATCCAGTTGAGGATTTATGGCTAGTATAAATGAGCTATAACTATAAAATTACAAACCGGCAAAGTAGTTTGCGCACCAGAAATGGTATAGAAGGGTCATCTATATATAGAGTAGTATAAGTTCATAGTCTAATGCTTGGTTTACATTTACGAAATTCACTCGATTTCAACTTTCTATCTTTAAAGGAACCAAAGGAGACTTTTATATGATCTTCTTTCAATGGAATATCACTTTAGGAGGCTTCGCATATAAAGACCCAAGATGACCCCTTCAAGAGGCACGATAATGAAGTTTTATATCTATAAAATACCGATTTAGATTTACCGTCCAGAGGAGTCTAAGTAGAGGGTCTTCAGTCTATAGAAAACGCGCTTAGCGTGTCTGGAAAATCACTTTAAGAGACTTTCTAAAAATAAATACACACATTGGAAGTCTTTTATCGTAAGATGACCCCTTTAGGAGGACTTGTATCTACATAAGACCCTTTTGGAGGGTCTTCTATTTAGGAAGTCTTAATGTCTGGGTACATAAGCCGCCTCGTTGCCTCGCTTTCTTGCCTTGCATCATTTCTGACATAATAAAAATAAAAGAATGCGATCCAATTTCGAACTAGGTTGGCATTTTCTTCTTTACATATTTTTTTAATTTCAGAAATGAAGCAAGACAAGAAAGCCAGGCTAAGAGGCTCGTTATGTACAGAGGCCTTTATGTCTATGCCGTGACAGTACCACGTATTATAGAGCAAAAATTTAGACCTTAATACTGAACATTTATTAGGCCGTGTGGACAACTATCGATCCCGAAATGCCAAAAAGATAATGTGTATATGATACATTTCGACGTTTATTGTTATTAAAACATAATTGCTTAAGTCTGGAGTAAACATTACTCTCTATTATAGAGAGTAATGTTTAGAATACGCACTGACAGCTTGCAAAATTTACTGATCGCTACCAATATCATGCTATCAAAACATATCAAACAATTATCCCTAAATTATAATCCTCACAAAAAAATCTGCACATTACTAAGTTCGTATCTTATTATTTAAATACCTCTCTCTCTGTCTCTCTCTCTTTCAGCTTCTTGAATCGTGAAAAATTATTTGAAATTCGTCCTAAAAGTACACACGTCAATTGGTCTCCCATGGAAAGTTTAATCGAAAGTGTTAGTACTGCAACATCCGCAAAACGCAATGCCCGTTGTCCAACCTGTAGTGGTCGTCCTAAGAAACCAAAAACGGTATGTATAGGAGGATACTCCACTCCATTCCATATAGTGTTAACATCATTTAGTTAATTTCTTTTCTGTTTATTTACAGATAATTCCGGAAGCTCGCATACCATGGCAACCGCCACGCATAACCTTCAATAAAAGACTGATTAACAGTTGTTATTTACCCAGCAAGACAAATATAGGCCAGAAAAATAATTAACTTAAAATAAAATACATTTTTCGATAAAAAATTATTTGTAAAAAGCATTTTGGATCGAAATTGGGGACTTAAGGCCTAGGTACATAAGCTGCCTTGCCTGCTTGCTTCTGATAAAAGAATAAAAAAGGAAAGGGCAACACTGTTCGAAATTTGCTCGTCCTTCTTTATACTTTTATTTTTATTATGTCAGAAATGAAGCAGGAAAGCAGGGCAATCAGTTATTTTTTATACCCTACACCACTATGTGGGGAGGGTATTATAAGTTGGTTTTGGCCAAAAAGTTTGTAACGCATCGAAATAATGGTCCTAGACCCATACTTATATATACCAAAATGAATGTCTCGACGAGCTAAGTCGATCTGGCTATGTGTGTCCGTCCGTCCGTCTGTCCATCTAAACCTTGTAATCACGCTACAGGTCGCAATTTTGATCGGATCGTCACCAAATTTTGAGTGTTGATGAGGGTCCCGGAGGGGAAGAAGCCTATTGATTTTGGTGATGGTCGGATAATATTCAGGGGTCGGAATGGGCAAAAAACTTATTTGGGGAAAAAGTCAACGTTTTATTTCAAAGCGAATATTTTTTTATTTTTTTGGAAATCACGCTACAGGTCGCAATTTTGATCGGATCGTCACGAAAATTTGAGGGTTAATGGGGGTCTCACAGATGAAGAAGCCTATTGATTTTGGTGATGGTCGGATAATATTTGGGGGTCGAAATGGGCAAACACTTAATTGGAGAAAAGTCAACATTTTATTTCAAAGCCAATATCTCTGTTTCTTAAATAGGTATATCAAAGGCAAGGAAAGTAGAAAATATCACCTTTACAACGATGTAAAGTAGGTTGTCTTAGGTGGTCAAATAGCAGAGATATGGCAATAGTCGATAATGCATCCCATTTTCCGATTTTTTTGTAATCACGCTACAGGTCGCAATTTTGATCGGATCGTCACGAAATTTTGGGGGTTAATGGGGGTCCCAAAGGGAAAGAAGCATATTGATTTTGATGATGGTCGGATAATATTCAGGGGTCGGAATGGGCAAACACTTATTTGGAGAAAGGTCAACGTTTTATTTCAAAGCCAATATCTCTGTCGTAATTTTGATCGGATCGTCACGAAATTTTGGGGGTTAATGGGGGTCCCAAAATGAATGTCTCGACGAGCTGAGTTGATCTGGCTTTGTGTGTCCGTCCGTCAGTCCGTCCGTCTGTCCATCTAAACCTTGTAATCACGCTACAGGTCGCAATTTTGATCGGATCGTCACCAAATTTTGAGTGTTGATGAGGGTCCCGGAGGGATAGAAGCCTATTAATTTTGGTGATAGTCGGATAATATTTAGGGGTCGGAATGGGGAAAAACTCATTTGGAGACAAATTCAAAGTTTTATTCTTTGTGAATATATTGGCTTCTAGTAGGGGTATTCCAACGGCAAAGCCTGTCAATGGAAGAAGAAAATATTACCTTTACATTGGTGTAAAGCAGGTTGGCGAAGGTAGTCAAACAAGGGAGATACCACAATATTCGGTAATGCATCCAATTCTTCCATTTTTGACAATCGGATGGTCACGAAATTTTGGTTGCTTATGGGGGTCCCAGAGAGAAAGAGGCATATTATTTTTGGTGGTAGTCGGATTATATTCCCTAAAAAAATGTTTACCAGTGAAAAGTTTATGCACAGGGGTAGTGGTGTAGGGCATCACATGGTCGGCCCCGTCCCGACTATAACCTTTGTTATTCTAACTTAAATCTATCATGACATAATACTTTTATTTCTTCAAATGATTTGTTTATCTTCTTCAGGTCTGCATACAATGTTCTCTGCCAAGTATTCTTTGGTCGGCCAGTGCGCCAGGCTCCTTGGGCATTCCATTCCAGAGCTGCCCTTGGAATAGAATCTGGGCGATTTCGGATGGTATGCCCAATCCATTTCCGCCTCATGATTTGCTTTTCAATCGTTTCTTCAAAGTGTAGTGTGCAGATCGTCATTTGAGATGGTTGAAATATTCCACATATTATCCATATGCATTTGTTTACAAAAGTTTTCAGCCGTATAGAAGGGTAGATTTTACATATGAATTAAAAAGTTTTATTTTTGTTTTAAGGCATATTTGAGTGGCCCTCCAGGTGTTGTTCAGACGACCAAAAGCGGATCTGTTTATCACATCTCCTTCCGCGCTCCTGTTGATTGCCTTTATAAAGGGTGTCCCAACTAGAACACAATTTTTTAATTTGGCGCCATTCGAAGTGCAATTTTTTTGACTTTTTAAACAATTGTTATTGTTTGCTAGTAGAAGGTACGAGGTTAGTAAAAATGGAGCGCTACACCAATAAACAACGCATTCTCATTGGTACTGGAGAGACAACATGAAAATACTGATTTTGCCGATAAAATCATCTTCAGTGACGAGGCCAATTTCCATCTTGATAGGCAGAATTGGCGCATTTGGGGTGATTCACGAGAAGACAATGCATCCTCAACGTGTCACTGTGTGGTGTGGTTTTTGGGCTGGAGGAATCATTGGACCTTTTTTTATGAAAATGAGGCAGGTCATGCGTAAACAGGCAATGATGTTCGGTATCGTGAAATGATAATAACCAGTTTTTTCTTGCCTAGAATTGAAGAAATGAATGTGGAGGGCATGTGGTTTCAACAAGACGACGCCACATGTCATACAGCTCTTCGCTAATTTTTTTTTACTTAGCTTATTTCTTCACCATTTAAATTTATTAAATAAAATTAACAGCCAGTTTCTGTATGTCGAAAGAAGAATGTGTGCGAATGAAACACGCCCGAACTTTAGTTTTCGAAATAATTTTACCTTTGCTTTTGCTTCAAAACAAAAAAACAAATTTGAAAAACACACAATAGTTTAGACGTGTTTCTTTCGCACACATTCTTCTTTCGACATACAGAAACAGGCTGTAAATTTTTTATATGAATTGTTCGTAAATAATTAAGGCCTGGGTACATAAGCTGCCTCGCCTGGTTGCCTTGCCTTTCTGCTTCATTTCTGACATAATAAAAATAAAAGAATAAAGAAGGCCGAGCAAATTTCGAACTGTGTTGCCCTTTTCTTTTTTATTCTTTTATCAGAAGCAAGCAGGCGAGGCAGCTAATGTACCCAGGCCTTTAGTTCTGAGCATGAAATTTATAGCCAAACTCTATTTTTCAGATTGAACACGTGTTTACGTCAAATGGAATGTCAAAACGAAATGTCAAATATGAAGCCAGGCGAAGAATTCAAAAGTTGAACAAATTTTAATTTTGTCGCCTGAAGCCTTGCTTCGTTGTAGACTGTCATATTGAAAACAGCACAAGTTCACTTTCGCGCTTTGAGGCGAGGCGTAAAAAATAAACAACAAAAATCCATTGTGTTCTCACCTTAAAGGCCAGAACAGAATCAATCGTTGTTTGCTTTGCTTGCTTCCCCTAATGTCAAATTATAAAGGAATATCTGAGCCTTCTAAAGGGGAACGCAGGTGGATTTGCAAAGAGGCTCTGGCATTCCTTTATAATTTGACATTTGGGGAAACAAGCAAAACAAGCGACGATTGATTCTGTTCTGGCCTTAAGTTTTCTAGATGTTGGTTGAAGTTCCAGACAATTCCTCTTTTCTGCTTGCTCAGTTTTATCATTATCTCCTCAAGTACGATGGCAAAAATGTAGTGGTGATAGTGGGCAGCCTTGTTTTACACCGGCGTTGGCATAAAAACGTTCGCTGATCATCCCATTGTACCTCACATGCAAAGAGGCATTTTGGTACCTCAGTTACTTAGAGGCCGCTTAAAGTTATAAACTCAAGCATTGGGAAGATGACTATTAGCAAAATAGTGACGAGGAGCACAACTCAAGGTTGAAACGAAGCAATATTATTTTGAAATATTTTATTTTTCGTTACTGTTTTTTTTATAATCAATAAATTAATTTAATTTCGTTTTACTATACGTTTACGTTTTCATTAACTTAACTATTATTAATAGCCCGTTTAGACTATACCCTGCACTTGGACACAAATGTTGAACTTTTGTGGGGGAGGCATCCTAAGGAGAGGACCGATATGAGCCATTTTAGAAGTTAAACTAATTTTGGACAAAATATGACGAAGGCCAAATTTTGGACCAAATCGGTTTATCAGTTCGAGAGTTATTGTGCACTCCAGCTACTACATATGGTGCCATAGGGGTTTTTTACAACTTTCGGGCTGTTTTCGCCAGAAGTATGGACTTGCCACTGACAAAATTTTACGGTTGTAATTGAGACAGCGATTGTAATTTGCTTCAACAGAAATCAAAGTTAGTCAAGAGCAGGTCTTAAAGTGAACTTATCCGAAATTTTGTGTGGGAGGTATTCGAAGGAATGGGCAAATATAGTCCATATTCAAACCTGACCTATACCTGGTAGATATATTAGTATACGTAAAGTGTGGACAAAATCGGTCCTTCCCTTCAAGAGTTATCGTGCGCACAATTTTTCTGAACGTTTTTGAACTTTTGTGGGGGAGGTACCTGAAGTATTGAACCGATATGGCTTATCTTCAAAGCCAAATTTTGGATCGAATCGGCAGATCCGTTCGAGAGTTATCTTGCGCTCCAACCACTACACACGGTGTCATAGGTGTTTTTGAACCTTTCAGGCTATTTTCTCAGGAAGTATGGTTTTGTTCCTGATGAAACAAGTTGTTAGAACAAAAATCAAAACGATTTGAGAGCAGGTCCTAAACTGAACCTTTCCGAAATTTTGTGTGGGAGGTACCCGAAGGCGTGGACCGATTGAGTCTATATTGGAACCTCATCAACCAAATCGGTTACTCCCTTTAAGAGTTATCGGGCGCACAAATTTTCCGAACGTTTGCGAAAGTTGTGGGGAAGGTACCGGAAGGAGTTGACCGATATAACCCATCTTCGAACTTAAACTAAGTTTGGGCAAAATATTGCGAAAGTCAAATTTTGGACCAAATCGGTTCATCCGTTCGAGAGTTATCGTGCGCACCAACCTGCCAGACAGACGGACAGACATTGCTAAATCGACTCCAAATTGTCTGAAACAAATTTCGTCCAAACATACTTGCCTGTATGAAAGTGTATATACCCTCGTTAGCATAAATGATGTAATGTTCACGACTTGATTTTTGATCAGATGCATTTTTTTCATTAAATTGAAGCATCTGAGCATTTGTTTATGAGAAGGACTGCGGGAGCCTTTGAATTGGAAGCTGCAGTCGGAATGGGGGGTTCTTGTCCTTCTATATTCAAATGCATGTCTTGTCACAGATATTAATGTAGACTCCCTTAAAAAAACAACAACGTATAAATAAAACTGAAATGTGGACCAAGTAAGACAATAAAGAAACTGAATAAATTGAAATTGAAAACCCCATAAAAAAATCTAGAAAAAATTAAATGTAAACAGCTAATGTGGTTGTCTTAATCGCATGCTGCAAGAACATTCGTGCATCTCAGATGTTATGAGAAGCAGCCTCTAAACCCTCACCTGCCTATGTCCAAAAATGGCAAATTTTTCATTGCACCCCGAATATGACTCACCTCCAAACTATATAGACATCCCTACATAAGATAACGTCTGGTGATAAATTAGAAATTCATATTGAATTCAATGACCGTGTTTATTCACATGATAAATAATTCTTGCGCTATTTGTAGGTATATATATAATGAAAATATATATAAAATATGGATAAAGAATTGAATAAATTCACTACAAATTCATTACTTTATATATACAGGTATAAATACATTTACACAAATTAAATATTATGGCCCTTAAGGGGTTAATCAATGTTTTGAGAATTGGAATTGAGAGAAATATCACAACGCCAAGGGAGATTATTATTAAAATTAAGAGATGTACGGAAAAAAATACAATTTTAAAGCTCAATGGCAATGTGAACTCTTATTTTGTTTAAGATAAAAAAAGAGGTTACATTTTAATTATGTCTCTTATATACATGTCTATCTTTCTCACAACAAACAACATTTTTTTTAGTATTGTGGTACTCACTCACTTACTATGCTCTCCGTATTGTTGAAGGCCTTCTCCAATAGTTCGATGCTGGTTCAATTATCTGTGAAATTATTAGGTATGTATGTTGGTTGTGATGATTTTTTCTCATGCGATAAATTTTAAAATCTACTCTATACCAATAGAAATGATAATGATTAAAAAAATGAAATACATTTACTGCAGAATGATATACACTTTACGAAAATTTGTGTTTATTTAGGAAAGGAAATGCTGTATTGCCATTGCAATTTTTGAGTCACTTTAAAAATAATTTAAGTATAATAGGAAAACACAATTGTAATCATTGAATGTATATCATACGCACATTGACATACGTATATAGTTATGAATTATACTTATTTGCATTGCTTGTACAATGTAATTAGTACGCTGAACAATTTGGATATTCTGGCTAATCTATGAGGGCATAGATTTCATAATTTTGAAATATAGAGTCTTCATGGGAATTCAGATTCACTTAGATTGTTTTCTCATCAATCTTTTGCACGATTCCATAAACAGATGGGAGTGATTATGAAAGTTATCTTGAACACTAATTATGAATTTCGCATGGGACCAAACAACAGCCGTATACTTCAGATTTCCATTAGCAGATTCCATGCAGCTTCATGCACATAAAAATCTTCAATTGCACAATACAGTCTTCAGTACTTCCAAAATAGATTCAGGTGGGGTATTGGGTACGTATAGATGGGGACGCAATGTATAGACAATGGGCAGCAAATAATAATCTCCAAATATACGCCGGGATATGACGGCGTTGGATTCACCAAAGATCGTTTTGGTACTTCTAGAGTGGACGTCAGAAGGGAACCCTCAAATTATATCTAATATTGCGAAGGACTTCTTAAAATTTATTGTTCTGGGCCACACATCAGTGGTCAAAGTTATTGTCTCCTGGATCCCACGGCTATCTGGCGGTTTAGGGTGATCACCCAAACGACCAGTTTCGCACCAAAATTATGGTTGGACACAATGTTTGAAGCAATACGATGTGTAATCTTTACATAAGCCAATTACCCTGTGGGTAAAATGGTCTTGAGTAGATTGGTAGCTTTCGAAATGACGAATTGTAGGAATTTGGGTTTCACAATATGCTTCGGAGAATGATGTAATCGTTTCATGTGGGCAAGCCGAACTACAGTAGTGTCCGATTTTTTGGTGGCCACAGAACAAATTCAATAATTGCCTAGAATATTTCACAATAGTTACACTTTCACACTTTATATTCGAAATTGATTTTTTTACCTTCAATAATTTGATGGGTAATTGCAAATATAGTTGTGGAGGAAAATGTTTCTCACTTTGAAATAAAATTGCCAATCGGATGGAAAAAATAATTATGGATTTTTTGTCCAGATTTAAAGGTCTAATCACGTCCAAGATTTTTGATGGAAAGGAAGATTAATTTTCTTGAAAAAGCAATCAATATTAAGTTAGATGCAGCGAAAATGCAGACAAAGGGAAGAAAAAAAATCTTAGTTATCGAAGTTGAAAGAATGCTGCCAATGGTCAATAGGGTGTTATCGAGATTTATATATAAATTCTTTTATAGAAAATAAAATGAGGTATTTTGAACAAAATTCATCCGCAAATTTCGAATATCTACTTTAAAAAAATTATTTAAAGTGTATTTTGTGAAATATGAGCTATTTAAGCTCTGATAGGCACTGTGAATTTGACCAAGCGGAGATATAAACCATTCATCTGCAGCTGTGGTGAATATAGTGCAGGAGCCAGCAACAGAAATTTATGAATGAAATGTCCGTGTGAATCAAAACAAAAACAAATTAAAAGAAGACTGAAACAAAAATATTGTGATTTGGAAATGAAGTTAAAGAAAATCATATTAGCTCTCGACACTTTAGTGAGTAAATAAAAAAAAGGAAAAAATGGAATATTGTTTCAGTAATAATTGTCTTTTTAGTTTGGTTTCGGTGATGATGGAGTGAACTACTACGGATGAAATGTGAAAACAGAGTTCTAATCAAAAGTCGATGGTGGCCATAGTTGACATGGATGTATGTAGTTCTAGGGAGATGTCCGTCTGCTGATATAGATAAGGAGAATTCTAAATCAAAAGCGGATTATTTTAACCATTTACGATTATGTGTTATGAATGTTTGAGGACGTTGAGTGGTTCAAGCGATTTGCCCAATATAAGGGGTAAAGATTACCAGGCACGTAAATAAAGATCAGTGCGCTCTTTTGGATGTGTGTAACGCCCATGCATGTCTTTTCAATAAAAGAACGACAGAAATGTTTTAGTGAATTTAATGGATGCAGATTCTCTGTGCAGATACTATCTACGTATGCAAGGTTATCATCCAAAATTTATTTGCGGACCAATAAATATAAGCGTACACTTATTTACTAGAGTGTGTTTGTTTAAAGCATTTTTATAGCTATTTTGTTTATTGAAATTTATAAAGTTTTTATCCAAAGCATATATGGTAAGAAGGAGCACTTTATGACCAAACGAAGTAACCCTAAATGTAGCCATTGATTTTTGTTTAAAACGTCCATCACAATGATTAGGGCATAAAAATATAAATATGTTATAATTCTAGAAAAATAGGTAAATATGCTAGAAAGAATTCTTTTAACTAAAAAATAATAGATTTAAGAAATATTCTAATAAAAAAAAATAAATTCGTTCATTCCTCTTGAGCAACTTGAACTCTGTACATCAACCTCAGTGCTCCTTAAGTAGTTGAAACTGATAGTAGAGAATTATCCGCAATACCGAGAGTGAATCAAGCAATCTCCGAAAAGTTGTTTTATTTAAGGTGTTTAAAGGCTTTATTACGGTCAGTCATTCTATTCTATTGAAGGATGTCGAAAGTACTACGTTCCGTCTTTGTTTAAACGTTAGTCATACGTGAAATTCAGGAACAAGAAGTTCAACCCCGGAACTGTTAAAACGACGGCATTGAGATAATTATGTACGCGAATGATTGATTGTACTCTCATGATGTCAGGTCCATGGCGGAATAAAAAGGTGTAACGCCAAAACTGCTGATTATCATACTAGTTGTCAAAATGCATTATTGTGACCAAATTTGACGTTTGATATTTGATGTAACACCTTCTTAATCCACCATGGTCAGGTCGCACCGTTGATAGCATTTGTGTCAGGCTAAATGCCTTTCTCATCGTTCTTTTTGAGCATTTGCCAACAACACCATACACTAGTCGCTTGAGAATTTTATTACAACTCTTACTGAAACATTCTTTACATTGGACGCCATTTATATGCAAAAACTTGTTTTATTACAAAACTTTTCTTTCCTGGGGTTGGATTCTTGTTCTATGAAAATTTGAAATGAAAAATATTTCCTTTATATTTTTTTCATTTGACAGTTTTCTCCTCTATAAAAGTTTTTATTTCACACTTCCATAGAAACAGAATTGAGCCCCTGGTCTGATTGGTTGACTAAGAGCATATTTTTATTGCAAAAAAATACAAAAATTTCCACTTTAATTTTTTTTTTTGCAAACAAAAATTCTCTCGCACCGGCGACCTTTCATTAATATGACATTAGGCTGAAATGCAGTTGGAATAATAAACTCCAATAACATTTGAAGGTCTTCTTTCCTTTTACTTGGAAAATATGTATTTAAATATTTTTCATATGGTTGTGTGTGTGTTGTAGCACTTTAACCTCCCGAATTATTCTATGCTTCGCACAGTAGCTCTACGTTTTTGTTTTATTTCTTTCAAAAGGGTTTTTGTTTAGGTCTCCAACAATAACAATTAAGTTTAACCTCACGTTTTATGATGTTCGCCTGGTTGGTTGGTTGGTTGGATGGCAAAATGCCTTCCTAGCTAGCCTAGAATGTATTCAAATTCACAATCACTTTTTTTCTGAGCCAAAAAAAAAAAAAAGCTCATGCATAACAAAAATGCGAGAGCAATACAAATGCAAAAATCAACATAAGTATTTCAATAAAAAAAAGAAAAAAAAACACAGAATAACCTCTAAAAATTGTTTGAAAACCAAGTTCTAGAATTTTGATTAGTATAGTGTAAGGGAGGAATGATGTGTGGGTATATGTATGATTAATAATGCGATAAAAGTCACACATCCGTATGGAGTTTAAATGGTATAAGAGAGTATAAGAGAGGTGTTAAGCGAAAAATCCTAACAGTTGGGCGCCACAAAAAACCTGAGTTTATCTTAAATTTTCAAGTCAGGTTTTAAGGTAATAAGGCAAGGTCTAACTTTATAAATGAGGGTTTGTAATGTATTTTTAAAGGCCAGGCCTATCCTCATAAACATGGATTGTGGAGGACATTTTCGAGGCAATGCGTGGCTTCATAAACGAGGGTTTTTAAAGGTCAGGCCTTTGCTCATAAACGTGGATGTTTAAAGAAATATTCAAGGCAAGCCCTGTCTTCAGAAAAGAAGACTTTTAAGAAAAATTCAAGCCAAGCATGGCTTCCTAAACGTAAATTAAAAAAATCAAGGTAAGGACTGGCTTCATAAACTGGATTTTAAGGACATTTTCAAGGCAAGGCCTGGCTTGATAGGCTTGGATTTTTAAGGAACTTTTCCTTCGTGGCTTCATAGGTTTAGACTTTTGGGGAATTTTCAAAGCAAGGCCTGGATCCACAGACTTGGATTTTTAAGGAAATTTTCAAGTCATAGCCTGGCTTCATAGGAATTGATTTTGAAAGAAATTTTCCAGCAAGGCTTGGCTTCATAAACGTGGATTTTTTAAGATAATTTTCAAGCAAGGTCTGGCTTTATAGACTTGCGGTTTTAAGGAAATTGTCAAGCCAAAGTCTGGCATAGGCATGGATTTTGAAAAAAAAAAATTGTCCAGGCAAGGCCAGGCCTCATAACTGTAGATTTTTAAGGAAATTTTCCTGAAGTTCCTGGCTTCATAGGCTTGGGTTTTTAAGGAAATGTTCAAGACAAATCCTGTTGAATTTGAAAGAAATTTTCCAACCATTCCTGGCTTCATAGGCTTGGATTTTTAAGGAAATTTTCCAGGCAAGGTCTGGCTTCATAGGCTTGGGTTATTAAGGAAATTTTCAAGGCAAGGTCTGGCTTCATAGGCTTAGATTTATAAGGAAATTATCAAGGCAAGGTCAGGCCTCATAACCGTAGATTTTTAAAGAAATTTTCCTGAAGTTCCTGGCTTCATAGGCTTGGGTTTTTAAGAAAATTTTCCAAGCAAGATCTGGCTTCATTGGCTTGGGTTTTAAAGGAAATTTTCAAGGCAAGGTCTGGCTTCATAGGCTTAGATTTTTAAGAAAAATTTCAAGGCACGGTCTGGCTTCATAGGCTTAGATTTATAAGGAAATTATCAAGGCAAGGTCAGGCCTCATAACCGTAGATTTTTAAAGAAATTTTCCTGAAGTTCCTGGCTTCATAGGCTTGGGTTTTTAAGAAAATTTTCCAAGCAAGATCTGGCTTCATTGGCTTGGGTTTTAAAGGAAATTTTCAAGGCAAGGTCTGGCTTCATAGGCTTAGATTTTTAAGAAAAATTTCAAGGCACGGTCTGGCTTCATAGGTTTAGATTTATAAGGAAATTTTCAAGGCAAGGTCAGGCCTCATAACCGTAGATTTTTAAGGAAATTTTCCTGAAGTTCCTGGCTTCATAGGCTTGGGTTTTTAAGAAAATTTTCCAAGCAAGATCTGGCTTCATAGGCTTGGGTTTTAAAGGAAATTTTCAAGGCAAGGTCTGGCTTCATAGGCTTAGATTTTTAAGAAAAATTTCAAGGCACGGTCTGGCTTCATAGACTTGGATTTTTAAGGAAATTTTCCAGGCATTCCAGGCTTCATAGGCTTGGATTTTTAAGAGCATTTTCCAAGCAAGGTCTGGCTTCATAGGCTTGGGTTTTAAAGGAAATTTTCAAGGCAAGGTCTGGCTTCATGGGCTTAGCTTTTTAAGAAAAATTTCAAGCCAAGGTCTGGCTTCATAGTGTTGGGTTTTTAAGCAAAGTTTAAATGCAAGGTCTGACTTAAATTTGTATAAAAATTTTCAAGGCAATGGCTTCATAGGCTTAGATTTATAAGGACATTTTCAAGGCAAGACCTGGCTTCATAGGGTAGGCTTGGATTATGGAGGAAATCTTCAGGCCTGGCTTCATAAACGAGAATTTTAGGTAAATTTTAAGGGCAATACCTGGCTTCATAAATCAGAATTTTTAAGGAAATTTTCAAGCAAGGCCTGGCTTTAGAAACGTGTTTTTTAAAGCAAGGGTGTTTGTTAGTTCTCCTACCGGGCGCGTCCCCACCGGCGGATAGGGGGAGGCGGATGACCGTACTAATTTGTTCTAGATCTAGGGAATTCATTTGTGATTAAACCTGTTCCGGAACGGATTAGTACGATCACCTGTCTCAGGGAAATTTATTTTCCCCGCGGACAAAAAACTGACTATGGGGGTGTTCCCCTAAAACAAAAAACACAATATGAAGAAAGTTGGACAAAGTAAAAAAGTTACGGTGCAGGGCCTAATAAACCCATTACCGGCGGGTGATGTTGATCTGCCCACGAGTCACACCCCGTCGTCATCATGCGATCGTGAGCAAATCTCTCCCACAGGTGTGGGTGCCTTGGCACCTGTGGTCGAAGGTAATGCGACAAGCACACAGCCTAAGGGCAGATACAGGGAGGAAGAGACTGAGAAGCTAAGGGGAAGTTCATGCTCGACACAGCCTTCAGATACAGGTAGCGACTCAGACTCCAAATCCGATAGCGAAAGCAAAAATAATATAACCGTCATGGAAATCCCAGAAAAGGAGGAGGTCCACAAGATGGTAGACGAAGTGAGCGACAGCATTGCAAAGCTCACAACACACAAGAAGCAGCTGTCTGGTGCTCAACGACGCAAGTTCAGGAAGCAACGGGCAAGCAAAAAGGCTATATCGCAGGATGCTCCCACAGGGATCATGAACACTCCCTCCACTTTTTCGGAAGCGGCGAAGAGGATCAGATCCCCCGAAGAGCAGAACACTGTAAAGCCGACGGAGAAGAAAAAGAGCTCCACATCCCCAAACGTCTCGAATGCACCGCGTCAAGTACCACGCAAAGGAGACTGTTCCGAGAATCCTTTGGCAGAGGGCGAAAAAGTCAGCTCGAACGTGAAGAGGATGTGCCCAGCCGCGGAATCGACTGCAGTGCCTGGGGATTCTGCGAAGAAATCCCGGACCCGGCAGAAGAGGAAGAGGGCTGCGGAGACTGGTAGAGAGCCGCCATCTTACGCCAAGGTAGCCAAGAAACGCTATAGGGACGAACTCTGCTATGCAGTGATCGATCGATACCAATAAAGGTTCCGGAAAGCTACCCAAAGACCATCTTCCAGCAATTGAGGAAATGGTCAACAATAAGATATTGGATCACATAATGATTGGAGGTGATCCAATTCAAATTATCAGCAGCGGGGTCAAAGGGGACGTGATGGTGTTCCAATTTGCCCAGAATGCAAACGTTGCCGCCCTCAAGGATATTATCAGCAGCATAATACCTCCATGGGAAAACGGCAAACTAAAGTTGTTGAGGAAAGACCAAATTCCTCAACTAACAAAAACTTCGGTATTCGTCAGAGGATGGGGCAGCAAGTTCGAGACGGAACGCATGCTCGAAGTCTTTGGTCGCCAAAACAAGGACTTGGACGTGAAGAGATGGGAGGTCTTCCACAGGGAGGAGCAGGAGGACGGAACTCTCCTTGTGGTCGGAATTGACCATCTCTCCATGGCTAGTCTGACAAAGACTAAGGGCAGGGCTTTCTACATCTCCAACGCTGTCCGCTTCAAAGCAGGAAAGGCGGTAATCGGCGAAAGCGAGGAAGCCAAACAAAATAGCGAAGAGGTTTTATCTCCCAGCAAAAATGAAAAGGGAGTCGATGCCGTAATCACCGACTCTCAAGAAGCCCGTTTACTGGAGGACCAATGATTGAGGTCATCCAGATAAACCTCCATCGGAGCGAGACGGCAACCATGGTCCTGATGGAGCAAATCAATACAGGTAAAATCCATATTGGCTTGATCCAGGAACCTTGGACTATTCAGAACAAGGTCTCTGGACTAAACCATATAAACTACCAACTGTTTTATGCAAATACGGGGTCTCGACCGAGAACCTGTATAATATGTCACAAAAACTTAAGTTTTCTTTTCTCTCCAGAGTTGTCAACATCGGACGCAACTGTGCTGAAGCTGGGGAATGGCAATATATACCTTGCGTCAGTATATTTACCGTTCGACTCGCCGACACTACCACCTACGTCGGATCTGCAGCGGTTGGTGAGGAAAGCAAAACAAACAGGTAACGAAGTACTAGTAGGTAGCGATGCTAACTCACACCACATTGCGTGGGGTAGTACTAATACTAACAAAAGGGGCCAAGCCCTTTTAGATTTCTTGAATACTAACGACCTAATAACCCTTAACATAGGTAATAAAGCCACCTTTGTTAACAAGATTAGGGAAGAGGTATTAGATATAACAATATGTTCCGAAAATCTTATAAACGAGGTGCAGAATTGGAGGGTCTCGGAAGAGCATTCCTTCTCGGATCATCGTTATATAAGATTTGAACTAACACGGCCTCCGCCGAAACCTATAAGTTTCCGAAATAAATCCAAAACCAATTGGATAAAATTTGGGAAACTAATAAAATATAGGCTAGGGCACGATAGATATGAATGCCTAAGCACGGAAGATATAGACAGAAATGTCAACATTATAACGGAGGTCTTAGTAAAGTCATTCGAAGAAAGTTGTCCCCTTCGAGAAAGGAAATCTGCCTACGAAAAACCCTGGATGACAGGAGAAATTCGTAACAAAGGCAAAGAGATCCGAAGACTTTACAACAGAGCTCGACGAAAGAAATTAGCTGTATTCTGGGACAACTATCACACAAAACTTAAAGAATACAACAAAATGACTAGAACAGCAAAGCGCAATTCCTGGAAACTTTTCTGTGAACAGGTAGACAGCGTAAATGATGTATCCAAAATAAAAAAGTTTCTATCGAAAACCCATACACAAACCGAGATCATGGTGGATGATATGGAAATAAGATGGAAACAATCGAGGACACGCTGGGGCTTTTGATAAATACACATTTCCCGCCGAACACTGCGACGCACGCAGGGGTGCCGGTAGTGAGGGAATGTGTTATAGAGGAAGCACCAACAATTGATGAAGCGATGGTAAAGGATCAGAGATGGTCTGTATGACGATTTTTTAGGTTTTCGACGGTAAGAAAGTTGTAAACGTCGAAAACGTCATATACCCGTAGAAAACGTATAAAAAGTAGTAAACGTCATTAACCTCAAAAAATGTATGTTACCATCATATTTCTTACTTAATATTAATTCTGCAAGCCTGTCTTTGTTATTGAAAATAACAACATATTTTTAATTATATTTTAATTTTAAAAATAACTGAAATAATTGAACAGTAAATTGGATTACGCACTTAGCACGCCATCTACAATATATTCCGAATACTACCACTACTTTACGTATGATTCAAAGAATATGCGGGTGAAGTAATAAACAAACATGTATATAATGTCCATATAATATAAAAAATATATATAAAATGTACATTTTAGAGTGAAATCTCATTATGTCTGTTTTTTTTTTTATAAAAATAATAATAAAATAAGTTTTATTATGAAAAAACATCGATTTTTAGGTTATAAAATTCGTTTGTTTATTCTGTCGAAAACCTTGTTTGTTTGGCTAGGTTTACGACGTTTCCGACGTATGTAATATACGTCAGAAATGTATGTCAGATACGTCATAATTGCAGACAGACCATCTCTGTAAAGGATGCCATCAAGAGCTTCAAACCCTTCAAAGCAGCGGGGCCGGATGATATATTTCCGGCCTTACTCCAGAAAGAGATGGGCTACATCGCGCCCAAACTATCTGGAATCTTTAACGCATGCTTAAAACTTGCGTATACCCCTAAAGCCTGGCAGGAGGCGAGGGTAGTATTTATCCCCAAACATGGGAAGGCAAGTTACGCAATTCCTAAGTCTTATCGTGCGATAAGCCTAACATCCTTCCTGCTTAAAAGAATGGAACGAATAGTCGACACCATGATTAAGAGCAAGATTCCAAACGATATGCTTAAATACAAACAACATGCATACGTTAAAGGTAGATCAGTGGATACCGCATTACATGAGAGAACCTTCGACAGGAAGATGTATACACTAGCGGTATGCATTGATATCGAGGGTGCTTTCAACAACGTCAGCACCGAAACCCTTATCCAATCCTTAGATAAGTTTCAGGTGAATCGGGCCCTTAGGGACTGGATAAGCCACATGCTAAGGAATAGATGGATAAGCTGCGGGCTACTTGACGTAAAAATAAAGGACAAAGTTGGTCAGGGTACGCCACACGGGGGGATTTTATCCCCACTCCTATGGGTCACTACCATAAATAGTCTATTAAGGACTTTAACCGATGAGGGATTTGATCCAGTCTGTTATGCAGACGACGTTATAATACTTCTGAGGGGTAAGAATCCAAACTTGCTATGCAGAAGAGCTGAATCAGCCCTAAAACTAGCGTACAACTGGGCTAGACCAAGAGGTCTTAATGTAAACCCGGAAAAAACGGAAATATGTCTGTTTACTAGGAAAACAAAACTGGGACACTTTGAAGAACCAGTATTCCTAAACAAGACGATCAATATTTCCAACAAAGTCAAATATCTGGGAGTAATTCTGGATAGGTAACTTAAATGGAAAGACCATATTCAAGAGAGAGCCAATAAAGCTCATAGATGTTGGTCAACCTGTAGAAGGGAAGGCGCCAAGTGGGGTCTTAATCCTAAGATGACACACTGGCTATAAAAAAGCGTAGTTAGACCTATTCTAACATACGCTTCAGTAGTCTGGTGGACAGCTATGGATAAAAAGTGTAATATTAAAATACTACAGAAAGTCCAACGAATGTGCTGTCTAAGTGTAAGCGGCGCAATGAGGACAACATCAACGAGGGCATTAGAAACTATTCTATATATCGTCACCATAAATGCCCGAAGACGTAACCCACAAAACCAAAACTTTACAGGAGAAGCAAAAAACTTTATAAAATTAAAAACTGTTTTATGGAATATTAATCTTATGAAGGCGAGTATATGGGATATTATCGATCATATACGAAGGGGAATAAGTAGTGAAACCAAAACCGCTGAAGTGCTTAGTTTTGAGATCCTCCATTACAACAAAATCAGCCATATTATCCCATTTTCCGAAATGCCATTTCTTGAATAGGATCGTTGTTTTTGAACGTAGAAGCTTGAAATTTTGCCAGAGCATGTATTTTAGCTTTATGCATCAGATTACGTCAAAAAACGAATATCGGGTTTCATGTCGGTTACGTCTTCGGGCATTTATGGTGACGATATACACCCAATAGAAATCCAGATAAGGTATGAAGCGGCTGTCGCAGCTATTCGACTTAAAGCGATGGACGAGTGGATCAGTAAGGACCACGTTACATACCATCAAAACATTCTACAGGTAACAACGGGAGAGTCAATGGATAACATTGTATCGGACCGTATACCTGAAACATTTGTAGCTGCCTCATGCGAGGCATTAATTCCAGACAAAGACTCGTGGATCGGCGGAAATCTAGCACAAATGCCGACTGGAAACTGTTGTTATACAGACGGCTCAATGCTAGGTGGGAGAACGGGACTGGGTCTCTTTATTGAAGAACCAGAGACCGAAATATCTCTTCGTTTGCCGGATCACAATACGGAGATCCGAGCGATCACAGAGTGTCTGAACTGGCTTAATGCCAACACGAGGCCAACTACTGTAAACGTCCTTACGGACAGTAAAACTGCAATCAAAGCAATAACATCCAAGACAGTAAAATCACAAACAGTCTTGGATTGTATAAATTCGATCAACAGCTATACTCAGCATGGCAAGGTGCGTATAATATGGGTACCGGGACATGCGGGGAATAGAGGTAATGAAATTCTCTGGCAAAAAAGGGAAGGGAATTAGCAACTTTGGAGAATTTCCTTGCCAATGCCCCGCTTTCGCAAACATCAGATCCCAGTTTTTAGGGAACGACACAATACCAGATATTAATCAGGTAATTGTAGACGACCTAAAACAATTACGGGATTTTGTTAAGGGAACAGAGTTCCTTAATTAATTTATGGTAGAGTCCCCTTCTTCAAAAAACTTAGACTAGAGCGCACAACAGGCCTACTTCATGGCTTATGTGTATGTCCACCAGGACATGTGGCGATTACTCGCCCCTCTTTTCAACCTAACCTAACCTAAAGCAAGGCCTATCCCGATAAACTTGGATTTTTGAAGAAATTTTCAAAGCAAGGTCTGGCTTCATAGGCTTGGGTTTTAAAGGAAATTTTCAAGCTAAGGTCTGGCTTTATAGGCTTAGATTTTTAAGAAAAATTTCAAGGCACGGTCTGGCTTCATAGGGTTGGATTTTTAAGGAAATTTTCAATGCAAGGTCTGGCTTAAATTTTTATGGAAATTTTCAAGGGAATGCCTGGCTTCATAGGCTTAGATTTATAAGGACATTTTCAAGGCAAGACCTGGCTTCATAGGATAGGCTTGGACTATGGAGGAAATTTTCAAGGCAAGGCCTGGATTCATAAACATGGACTTTTAAGGAAGGATTCAAGGCAATGTCTGGCTTTATTTTTAGGACAATACCTGGCTTCATCAATGAGAATTTTTAAGGAAATTTTCAAGCAAGGCCTGGCTTTGGAAACATGTTTTTTAAAGCAATGCCTGTCCCGATAAACGTGGATTTTTGAGGAAATTTTCCAGGCAAGGTTTGGCTTCATAAACGTGGATATTTAAGAAGTTTTAACGGCAAAACTAGGCTTCGTAGGCTTGGATTTTTAAAGACATTTTGAAGGCAATTTCAAGGGTTCATAGGCTTGGATTTGTAATGAAATTTCGAAGGCAAAGCCTGGCTTAATAACCGTGCAGTTTTAAATCAATTTTCAAGACAAGACTTGGGTTCATAGGCTTAAATAAATAAATTTCAAATAAATAAAATTTCAAGGTCTTGCCTATGAAGCCTGACGTTTTTTAAGTCGGTGCATGGGTGTATGAAGCAGGAGTTTAAGGGAAAGGCCTGCATCATAGGCTTTGATTTTTGTAGAAATTTTCTAAGTAAGGCCTGCCTTCATAAGGCTGCATTTTTAAGGAAATTTTCAGGGCAAAACCGGGCTTCATAAACGTTGAAAATATTAAAGGCAACGTGTGGTCTCATAATCGATCTTTAATCCAAAAATTCGTGAGGGAACTTGTAGACTAGTCCCTAATATTTTTGTGTGCCCCCTCTCCCCTTATCTATTATAGCATTCCACCATATCTCAACTCTGGGTAATATGTCTTCCGCATAATATTTCTCATTCACCTATTTATCATTTCGGAACAAATTTAATATGTCTCGGACATGTTGAAAATGGTCAAAATGTCTCTTCATTTCGCAGTCAAATAAATTAAAATTAAAAATTGCATTCCATCATTGAGAGGACAAGCGGCTGTAACAAATCACCAACATGAACCACAACAGCAGCAGCATCCAATAATCGTTGTTGCTATCGTGCGAACTACCGAACCCAACACATATCATCAGAAGCAGGCAGCAGCCGAAGCTGGAACAACTAGCAACATCCATTGGAGAGACAACAATGTGTGTAAGTAATGAACAGTGACATCAGCATTTACAAATAAACAGAGTTGATGACAGGACAGAACGTACGGACAGACAGCCAGGCGTTTTCAAACGCAGCCCTGCTGAGGTGGTGTACTGCCAACTCAGACAAGTCCAACCAATGGTCAAATGTGGACAGATGGACAAAGAGCGTACAACCAATAAGTGGATACTCACCATAAAGTACCACTTAACATCAATCAGGCAAATGAACACCAAAACTACAGGACAGTTGACATGTGAGTAAACAGTCAGTTAACCCAAACGGGCGATGAACAACCGAACAAACCTGTGAAATGAACGTATGGTTCGCATGCTGCCTGCTTTTTCGCAATGTTTTCAGGCGTTCCTTTTATGTATAAAAGGAGATTTGCCGACGTTGTTGTTTTTCCGTTTTTTTTTTGATATTGTGCGCATCGTCGTCACATGGATCGTTGTCATCAACTCATTCATAGCCATCTTCGTCGTCCCCATCATCGTCATCATCATCATCATTCTCCAGAGATAGATCAGTCACTGGCAGACAATAACGCGCCAACAAAATTGCAAACTGCGTTTTGGTGGTGTTGTTGTTGCTGCGTATAGGAGGACATAGGGATTTCAGAAGGGAAACATAGATTTTTAAAGAAATTTTCCAGACTAGGTCTGGCTTCATAAACGTACATTTTAAAAGGAACATTTCAAGAAGGCATGGCTTCATTAATGAGGATTTTAAGGTAATTTTTAAAACAAGTCTTGGCTTTATAAACGGGAATTTTAAAACAAAATTTCAAGACAAGACATGGCTTCATAGGCTTGGATTTTTAAAGACATTTTCATGGCAAGGCCTCGCTTGATAAACGTGGATTTTTAGGAAATTTTCAGGACAAGGCATGACTATATAAATGTGGATTTTAAGGAAATTTTCAAGGCAAGGCCTGGCTTCATAGGCTTGGAATTTTGAGGAGATTTTCAAGATAAGTCCAGGCTTCATAAAAATGGACTTTGAAGAAATTTTCAAGCCTGGCTTTATAAACGTGAATTTTTAAGGAAATTTTAAAGCCCAGGATTGGTTTTATGAAAGTGGATTTTTAATTAAATTTTCTAGGCAAGGTCTGGCTTCATTAAAGAGATTTTTAAAGGAAATTTTGTCAATGCTGGTTGAGTAAAGACGTAAATTTTTTGATATTGTGTGTTGTGGAGCTACGCTTAAAGAAGAAAAAGGATAAGCAAAGAGAAACTTGTGGAGCTATTTTTAGTTAAGCACAACGTCTGTGGTGTGGTGCTGGAAAAGGGTGATTTAATGAAAAGTTTATCCAGTGTGCAGTGTGGTAGCAATCCAAGGAAGGATTGAGTGGTAAAAGTGGCTAAGAAGGTGTCTAATTTTAGTGAGGTTATGGATGCCATGGCATCTGTGCCTCAAGAAGAAAATCGAAATGAAGGAGAGGACTGCGAAATGATCGAACAAGTAATGACGAGAAGCAAAAGAGCTTTAGAAAATGCCGGATGTGAAGGGGTGGCTGAGAAAAAAAGCAATAATGACGAAGCTAACCTAAAGGCAGCTAATGGAAGACAAGAAATGAAGAAGAGACGTTTTAATGAGGAACCGCTGATGTACTCTGTGGAGCATAAATGTGAGTTCATGGTGCTTGTGGATACTAGTGATGTTGAAACTATAAAGAATAAAAGGGTTAAAAATGGCTTATATCTAATGGAAAAGATAAAAGATATTAAATCGAAGGAACTAGAAAAAATTAAAAGGGTCGATGCCATTGGGGTGACACTCTATAAAGTCACTTTTGAAGATTGTACATCGGCTAATCAATTTTTGTGTAATGAAGAGCTGAGGAACAAAAAGTTGATGGCATTTGTCCCCAGAAACTTTGTAGAAACATTCGGGGTGATATTTAACCATTCGGTCCTGATTGTACAAACTTATTATCCGGCAGTGAGACAGTGTTTTAACTGTGGAAGATTAGGACATACAAAGATGGGCTGTCGTTCTAATCCGAGATGCTTGAAATGTGGAAACAAAGAGTGTAGTGGGAATTGCGGGGCCATTTCGTGCATTCTTTACCAGGCAAAAGATCACACTTGTCGGGACAAAAATAAATGTCCTAAATGGTCGGAGGAGATAGAGACCAATAAAATAATGACGAGGAAGAAGCTTTCTAAAAGCGAAGTTCATAGCATGTATAACAATAAAAATAGGTTTGACATCCTATGGGATGACACCAATTTCCCACCTCTGCCGGAAGAGGGTGGTGCTAAAAAGAAAACTGAAAGAAAGGAACAATTATGTTCAATTGAGGACGATGTTAATCGCATTTTAACACCGTTCACTTATAGCTCCGTGGCTAAGAAACCAAAAAAGCCTTATGTGCATAGGCCAGGAGCGCAGATGCAAAAAAGAATGTTTGAGGAGCCTTCGCTGTCGAAGCCAGTTTTCGCTGGGGAGAACCAAAGAGTCTCTGAACTCGAAAAGGTTACAAAAGAGCTTTTAAAATTTATGCAAGATTTCTTCTTGGTGTTGATGCCATGAATCATTTTCAGTTGAGGATTGAGAAGTGTGGAGTGACCATTAACAGCGATAATAATCTAATCACTAATATTCAACATGGACAGGATCAAAATACAACAATATAATATTCAATCCTTTAAATGCCATAAAAACTATCGTGATTTTTTCACAAACAAATATCAATATGACATTGTCCTTTTGTCTGAGATTTTTTCTGAGGACAAAATGAGCAGAAACAAGCTTATAAACTTTAACCTAATACAAAAATTTAGACCTGATGGGTACGGTGGAGTAGCTATCGGGTTGAAGAAGAACATAAGGTTTACTAAGATAGCGTATGAGACAAGCTATGATATAATCATAGTAAAAACCGTTAATCTGCGTAAAAATTATGTGATGGCTTCGACATATTTCCCACCTTCGATTTCTGTTGAGGCATTCAGAGATGAGGTGTCGAGGTTGTTAATGTTTCTGGAGAAGTTTGACAATGTTCTGTTGTGTGGAGACTTAACTGCGAGAAGCATGACCTGGGGCATGGAAATAGATGACTATAATTGCAATCGTGGTAAATTTCTACATAAGAGGAAGTTAATGGGGGACTTGGATTTGGAACCAGATTTTACCTCCATAGAAGAATCGCTGGAAGATGAGATAAAGGCAGCAACCAAACATCTAAGACCTGGCAGTTCACCGAAGTATTGGTGGAATGAGCAGTTGACCACTCAGTATAGACGACAACTAGCGGCTGTAAAGAAGGCGAGGAAATATCCAAATTACTCCAATCTGATCAAAGCCACTGAAGAAAAGGAAAAGTGGAAGGAGATGGTTCTCAAGGCAAAAAGAGACAGTTTCCTGGAAAAATTGATGAAGTCAACAAAAACTCCAACACTAGAGAGGCCTGGAAATTTGTTAACAATGTTCGAAATAGACGAACAACAGTAAATTCAACGTGGAATACTGAAAATAATGAGGCATACTTGAGGTTCCTTCGTGATCAGGTGCATAATAACGACAGAAGTCCAAAAGAGCCATACTTACGGCTATGTATAATGCCTTCTCAGACAACCTAATCAGAGATACCTGGAGGGTAATAAAAATTGTGCCGATCCCTAAACCCAACAAGGATCTGGACTTAATCTCAAACTACAGACCGATTTCACTCATCTCCCTCTTTATGAACTGTATAAATTTGATGCTCAAAGATATGCTTTTGGAACATTTGATGTCAAATGATAGCCTACCAGCACGAACATTTGCGTACAGAAGTGGTATGTCGACATCCACCTGCCTGAATGAATGCTTGCACAGGGTAGCTTTATTAAAAACAAACAATTACAAAGTCCTAGTCCTGTCCTTGGACATAAACAACGCTTACAATTGTGTACGTATTGATATTATTGCCAGCATCCTAAACGAGTATGCGATTAACCCTCAAATATCTAACTGGATCATTAATTTTCTATCAAAAAGGGTGTTGAAGTTGGGTGATAAGGAGATTGTGGTAACTAATGGGATCCCTCAGGGAAGCTGTTTGTCCCCGTTACTCTTCAATTTATATACAGCTGAATTACACAGTCTGGAGGATAGCAGAACCATGTTGTTCCAATATGCGGATGACTTCCTCATAATGGTTTTTGATAAAGATTTTGATTTGGCTTTACAACATTTGCAGAGGAAGGCAGTAGCTTTCCAAAGGAAATGTGGAAGCCTAAATCTATCGTTCAATCATGATAAATCAAGTATCAATATACCTCGCCAAAAATTCCATCAAGCAAATTATACTTAAGGTTGATGGGTGTCAAATTCAACAGGTAAAAAAGCTTAAGTTTCTGGGAAGAACGGTATCAAACTACTTAGCGGTCTATGAACATTAAAATGAACTGAGTGAGGCTGTGATTAACAGGACAAACCTCTTGAAGTGCCTGACGTCGGTCAGAGGTGGTTTGCACCCAAATGTGTCATTAAAAATCTACAAAAGTATTGTAAGATCTAAAATTGAGTATGCGAGAACGACAATGGCAAACTCTCCTCAATATGTCAACAAAAAAGTTTAAAGACTCCAAAATGAAATGTTACGAAGGTCCCTGGGGGTTACCAGATCATCAGCTATCCATTCAGTGTATGCGTTGGCTGGAGAACTCCCTCCAAAGTACAGAGCCATGAGTCTAACAGCGAAGGAAATCATTAAAATCAAGAGCTAGAACAAAGATCTCTATGAAATAATAGCTGAGAACCCGCTTGTGAAATCAAGTTATAGTGCTGTTTTTTATGAATTCCCATATGTATTCCGCAAAATAAAGATTATTCCTTTCACCCGACAGAATAGTTTACATATAAGACTCAGCCTATTACCCTCCACCAAAGACAATACATCGAGTGATATTATTCGAGCAATCTACAACAGGGAGGTTGCCTATTACAAGAACAATGGTTGTGGTATGTTTGCAACGGATGCATCAGTAAAGGAGACGAGCACTGGCTGTGGCATCCTTAATATTAGGCAGAAGCATAGATTCCTCTTCAGAATTGATTTTAAGTCCTCGTCGACATTTGGTGAACTCTTCGCATTGCGAAAAGCGCTGGAAATTGCAGTCGAGGATGGGCATAAAAAGTGTGTCCTGTTCACAGACAGCCTTGCAGCCTGTAAGGCTCTCGTCTCTAGTGAAACGGACGATTTCTTAGTTGCCGAGTTTCATAATATTCTGCAAAACGCCCGCATAACAAGGTGTCATGTGGTATGGACACCTGGACACAGTGGTGTCTCCGTTAATGAAGAAGTAGACTATCTAGCCAAACAAGCAGCGGATGTTGGAGCTCCGCTGGAGGAGTGGCTTACTCCAAAGGAAGCGGTGATAAGAATAAACAACATACTCAGGCAGAGATGGAACGAAGAATTCAAAGATTTGTCACTATCCAAAGGCAAACATTTCTCTGAAATTATGAATAATGTACTTGAAAATCCCTGGTTTACACGGACAAGCTTATCCCCATTGGATACGAAGCTTATTAACAGGCTGATGACAAAGTGTTTTTACACCGCATTGGCGCCTGTGAATCAAATTTATGCGACATGTGCGGAGTACCAGATAGTGCTCAACACAGTATTTTTGTCTGCCCGCGATTTGGGCACATTAGAGCCAACTACTTAGAACTTTTTTTTACAGCACCATGAATTTGATACCCTCCTCCAAAACAGAGATATGAATATGTATGGTCTTCTCCTTAGGTTTATTAAGGAGACGAACCTAAAATTGTAATCTTATGTGCAAACCACACTGTGATAAATTTAATCTGTGATATTAGAATATTCCTTTTTTACAAATAAGAACATGATTAATAAATTTGATTCTCCAATCCCCTTCCCCAATTTTGCCCTTTACCTTTTTCTCTCTTCAGCTTCACTAGTTATTCGAATTGATGACCTTGTGCTGTGGATGGAATTTCCAGTATATTTTGCCGCCACACACATATAGATGCAGTTCGACGACTAATCACACGCACTAATATACGTTTAAGTAAAAGCCTCAACCAGGTGTCGTGAGTTATAAGATAATTTTAACTTTGTTAATGTCCTTTTGTTTACATGTGCTGAATACATGTCTAATGTTTGCTGTGTTAATTGCAGCTGTCGTTTTAAAATCATTAAATGTTTCACTCTTAATATTGGAAGCTGATATTTGAATTTGAATACAACCTGGCTACTTGAATCCGAAGGATCGCCATTTTCCTGACAGAGGAAGTTCGACAGTTCAAAAAAAAAAAAAAAAATAAATAAATAAATAAAAATAAAGAAAATTTTCAAGGTAAGGCCTGGCTTCATTACTAAGGATTTTTAATGATATTTTCAAGCCATGGCCTGCTTCATAATCGTGGTGTTTTAAGGAAATTTCCAAGCCAAGGCTCTGCTTCTTAAATGTGTTTTAAAAGAAGTTTTCAAGCCAAGGCCTGGCTTCATGAACTTTGATTTTTAAGAAATTTTGAAGCCGAGGCCTGGCTTTATAAACGTGGATTTTTAAGGGAATTTTAAATTTTCAATTAAGGCAACGAAAATTTTCATTGCAAGGTCTGGCTTCATAAAGTAGTATTTTAAAAGGAGTTTTCAAGGCAGGGCCTGGCTTTATAAACGTGCATTTTTAAAGAAGTTTTCAAGCAAGACCTGTATTTATATGCTAGAATTTGTATGGAAATTTTCAAGGCAAGGTTTGGCTTTATAGGCTTGGATGTTTAAGGGAATGTTCGAAGCAAGATCTGGCTTCATAAACGAGGATTTTGAAGGATTTTTAAAGAAATTTTCAAGGCAAGACCTGGCTTTATAAACGATGATTTTTAAGGCAAGGTCTGACTTCATTACTGAAGATTTTTGAGGAGATATTGCTTGGCCTGACTTTATAGACGAGGATTATTAAGGAAATGTACAAACAACGCCTGGCTTGATAGGCTTGGCTTGCTTAAGGAAATTTTCAAGGCGATGTCTGTTTTCATAGAATTGTATATTTAAGGGAAGATCTGGCTACATAAGCTTTGATGTTTAAGGAAGTATTCAAGGCGAGACCTGTCTTCATAGGTATGGATTTTAATGGAAATGTTGAAGCGAAGGTCTGGGTTTATATACGCGAGTTTTTACGGAAATTTTAATGGCACAGTCTGGCTTCACTGACCTGGATGTGCACAGAAATTTTCAATCTGAAGTCTGGCTTTATAAACGCGGAGTTTTGAGGAAAATTTCAAGGCAAGGTCTGGCTTCATAGGCTTGGATTTGTTAGGACATTTTCAAAGCAAGGCCTGGCATTATAAACTTGAATTTTTAAGGAAAGACTTGGCCTGGCGTCTTAAGCTTGAATTTTTAAAGAAATTTTCAAGACAAGGTCTCATTTTCAAGTAAATTTTCAACCTAAGGTCTGGTTCCATAATACCCCCTTTGCACTTAAACGGATTTAATTAACTCACTGGGTTTCAAATGTCAATTCCATAGCGCAAACGTCAAATAAATCCGCATAAAGAAGGTTAATCCGGCTGAAAGCTCTAATGCAAACGCCCTGTAAGCGCGAATTTTTAAATAAATTGTCATGCAACGTTCAAGTTCGATAAGCGTCCTTTTTAATAAAAATGTTCAACCAAAGGCCTGGATATATAAACGTCGATTTTTAAGGAAATTTTCAAGGCAAGGCCTGGCTTCAAAAACGTGGATTTTTTATCACTAAAGTGGATTTTTATGGAAATTTTCAAGGCAAGGGGTGGCTTCATAAACTAGGATTTTTAATGAAATTTTCCAGGCAAGACCTCGAAAACGTGGAGTTTTAAGGCCTGGCTTCATAAACGTGGATTTTTAAGGAAACTTTCAAGCCAAGACCTACCTTCATAGACGGGGATTGTTAAATCAAATTCAAGTCAAGGTCTGGCTTCATAAATGGAAAGTTTAAAGGTAATTTTCTAGGCTGGACCTGGCCAATACAAGGCCTGGCTTCAGAAACGTGGATTTTTAAGGAAACATTCAAGCCAAAACCTCCCTTCATAGACGGGGATTTTTAAACAAAATTGAAGTCAAGGTCTGGCTTCATAAACAAGAAGTTTAAAGATAATTTTTTAAGGATATTTTCAATGCAAGGTCTGGCTTTATAAACGATGATTTTAAGGGACATTTTCATGGGTTGGCTTCATAAACGAGGATTTTTATGGAGATATTCAAGGCAAGGCCTTTCATCATAAACTAGAATTTTTAAGGAAATTTTCAAGGCAAGGCCTTGCTTTATAAACATGGATTTTTTATAAGAAATTTTCAAATCCCGGTCCATAAACTTGGATTCTGTTTTATGAAATATGAAAGAATAATTTTTCTATTGGAATCCCTAAATTAGGAAGTGTTGTTAGCATTCACAAATCTGCGCATTTGTGCGGTAGTGTCATTTAAATGTTTAACAATTATTTGTAATCCATCTGGACAACGACTGCTTGGTAAAGTTCAAAAAGATTAAACTGGGAAATGAAGCATTTGATTGGCCAGTAGGATGGGATTTTTATAATTGCAGAGGCCATATATTTAAAAACTATGAAATAAAAAATATTTACAGGAAATATTGTGTTGCCATGTTTCCCCCCTAAAATCCTTTTTGATTCTAGATGCATGTACGTATGTAAGTTTATACGTTTGTATGTATGTATTTCCACATTATTGTAATAGAAACATGTGACAATGTTGTAGAATTGCTCCACGGGGTTTTTGGTAATGTTTTGTTTTATTCTTTTATTTTGTTTGGCTACTTTAATTCTGGTATCATTGTCGGATCATCATCGCCTATTGTGCCCTTTTTCAGAAGCCCAGCAAAGAAGTTATTTCACAAACAAATGCAGTAGCATTTGTTTGGGAATACCTCGAGGAGGGTTGGTTAAAAAATGCTAGAAAAGGAATTTTGAGAAAAGTGGTATATAAGCCAAAAAATTATATACCCATAAATAAGAAGCCTCTTTAAGAGGTAAATGAAGTAGATATCGACACCACAGTGCTTTCTTTCTTCCTTAAAAGCCTAGGAAGTTATGCAAGAACTTCCAAAACTTCGCCATGGAAAAGAACGTTCCTTAGGCCATTACAACCACTCCTCCTTTCTTCAGTTACATCCTCTATTTTTGTTCTGTTCTTTTGTTTTCATTTTTTGTGTGTTTTGTTCTCAGGATATACAAATATTCACAGCACTTTTAAGACGTGATAAAGACAATTCCTAGAAACAAAAGAAGAATGACTTTTTTCCAAAAGATTTTTTTTTTAGGTTTCGTATTCTTTTGTTGCAGTTGTTGTTATTCTGTTGTGCATTTGTTTTGTTTCTTTTGTTTTTTTTTTTTGGTGGGCCAGCCAACATTATTCTTAGAAATATAACATGCTCTATTAGCGGGAGAGAGTGTTTTACATTAACATAATGTTGTCCATAAAATGTAATGTTGCAGAATTGCAACAAGGGAATGATGCAATAGGAAGTAGAGATGGGCGCGTGCCTAAAAAATTAGGCACGAACATGCACGAACACGGACCAAAATTTTTATGCACTTTCACGCACAAACACGGCGTTTTTCGAGAAGGCACGAACACGCACACTCACGCACGAAATTAAAGAAAAGATATATCGATATAGCTGTACATTTATTTGTTCAGAAAATTCATATGTTCTAAAATATACATATTGCAAATTTACTTATAAACAAACATTTACATATTCTTATTTAAAAACATTATTTTGTCCAAGTTAGAGCTCAAAAGTCTAGTACGTCTTTCGTTGAGAATATTTCCAGATGTGGAAAAAAATCTCTCGCTCGTTGCTGAGCTGACGGGTATAGCCAAAATTTTCCTGGCTAATTGTTTTAAATATTTTAGGTTCGACTGTTTCCAAAAGTTTAAAACATCAGTCTGGCTAGATACGGCACTCGCTAAATATGTATCAATTTCAGTATCAATTTTTCGTCTTTTTGCCAAGTTTTGATCCAAAAACTCTGAAAATTCGTGTAAATGTGGCATTGTTATTTCCTCCTCATCATTAGAACACTCTATGTTCTCACCTTGTATATCAAGTAACATTGCTTTTACATTAGCTATTACGTCATTTCTTTTATCTTGTAATAAGAAACTCATCTCCTTAAACGGCGGAAATAAAAACGTCCCTATAAGATGTGCCATTGTTGGCACAAAGCGTTTACGCAATGATTGTTTAGTTTTAGCTTTCAAATCTTTCATGAATTGAGAGTCAATGGTATCAGTTGAGCAAACTTTCAATAGCTTTTCAGATCATAGGGTAAAAATATGCGTTGTAGGGTATTTTTCCGAGCTTAATTTTTCGGAACACTCTTTGCCTATTTTGAGAAAACCCAATAGAGGTTCTAGCTTTAAGTCAGATATACGATCCAACTCATTCTTTTCTAGCAAAATACTCTTAATCTCATTCTGGACTTGGCATATGCTCTCAAGCATAATATATAAGAATTCCATTGTGTTCCTTTATCTTGTTTTAACGTTTTTGACAATTTGTTGTTTAGATATGAGTGTTTAAAATATCTTACACGCTTTTTGGAGCAGTCAATCAGTTTTCCCAATTCGGGAAGAGGATGTTTTTTAACAACAAGGGCCTGGTGCAGTGAGGATACTGTCTAATTTGCTTCTTAAGCACATATTTTGCATTAGTTCTTTGTAGTGGAAAGTATTTTGAATTGATTTTTCGATTCATTTAAAAAATGATTCGCAAGCGAGGATATGGGAGACGTTAATATCTATTAAGCGAGGATTTTTCACTGATTTGAGACCTCAGGGCCTTTTGGAAAAATTATTTAAAAGAGTTGTGGTAACTTTTAATTAATATTTATGATCTGTTTCTATAGGACGATTCGAATTAAAATTCGTTCAAATTACTACCAAACTCATGTTTTTGTAAAACATATTTGTTTGACAAACAAGTAAAAAAGTATCAGTGGGCTTGGCCGACAGAGGTATACCCTCAGCCTGTGTATATTGAAACAATTTTTTTCCAAAAAACGTATGTATTTAGAGAGTTTTAAAAATTTTGGGCGTATGAAACGACAAAAACGTTGATTAGGATTAAAGAGCAAAAGTTTTGCAGAGGAAATACTTAAAGGAATGGATCGACATTGACCATTATGGAAGTGGATCTCCAGCCACTATATATGGTGCCATATGGGGTTTTTACACCCTTCGGGCTGTTTGCTCAAGAAGTGTGGATTTGCCCCTGAAAAAACTTTTACCTTCGTAATTGAGGCAGCGAATGCAAGTTGCTTCAACAAAAATCAAATTGATTCGATAGCAGGTCCTAAACTGAACTTATCCGAAATTTTATGTGGGAGGTACCCGATGGAGTGGACCGATTGAGTCCATATTGGAACCTCATCTAAGTCTGGTAGACATTTCACGAGTTGAAAATTATGGACCAAATCAGTTGCTTCCTTCAAGAGTTATCGTACGTACAAATTTTCCGAACATTTTCGAACTTTTGTGGGGGAGGTCCCGGAAGGTGTGGACCGATATAACCGATCTTCGAACTTAAACTAAGTTTGGACAAAATATTACGAAAATTTTGGATCGAATCGGTTGATCCGTTCGAGAGTTATCGTGCGCTCCAGCCAGAAAGACAGACAGACGGACGGACATTGCTCAATCGACTCCAAATTGAAACAAATTTCGTCGAAACATACTTGGGATCTAAAATCATTATTTCCATGAGGCACATTTTGTCCATATGAAAGTGTATATACCCTCGTTAGCATAAATGCTGAGGGTATAAACAGTAGTTTGATAATAGTTCGATCGAAATTTAATATAATGAATATAAAACAAAGGAATATCTCAAATAAATGAAATACTTTTATTCTAGAAAGTTAGCTTTTATTACTCAAAAATACCCAAAAACATCTTAAAATGCTTCTTACATAGAGTCATCTAAAATTGATTGCATTCCAGCTGCACCATGTCCTTGTAAAAATCATGACTTCTTTCACGTAAAAGGACATAGCCACTTGCACTCATTATTCAACAACTTTTTTGGCTGCAAACAAAGATTCAGTCTGATATTGCTTGCACCCATGATTATCTTTTTGGATACAAACATTTTACTGAGTAATTAAAATACCGTAAAATAAATTGTTTCTTGTGTTCTTGAGAATTTTATTTGCAAAAAGTTATTATAAATGTAAACATTGCTAAAATGTGAAATTTTTATGAAATGGATTCAAATCGGACATTGTCGAAATGTGAGGAACGGAATGCATTTTTCATGACTCTGCGTGGACTGCTTCTAAAAAGGCTATTCAATCACTACTTCACATAGAACAACTTCAAATAAATTTTGCTGGGAGTATATTGCGTTAACCCGCTGAGTTGTTTCTGTATTTGATTCTCTCTCATGAACAAAACAAATGGCAAACAAACATCAAATTTTTGTTCTGGCCTCTCCATAACATAACGGCAAAAAGTACCAGAGTTGGTGAATTTTCTGGTCGTTTTATTTTCTTGTTCGATTTTCTTGTTTAGTATGGTCTCTTGCACGACTTCTAAAGGGAGCCCAAAAATTAAGCACGATCGTGACACATAGTGCAGGTCGTGTTTAGTCGTGTAGTGCAAAATCGTGTCGAACCAAAAAACACGATCACGCACGGCCAAAAATTTATTCCGGCACGACACGCACAAACACGGCGATTTTCGGGAAGGCACGAACACGCACTACTCACGGCACGACACGCGCCCACCTCTAATAGGAAGGGGAGGGGTAAAGGCGAACTTTTCTAGGCATTGTATGGCCAATTCCTTATAAAACCAGAAGCCAGTTTTGTTATGAAAAAATCCTAAAAAATCCTCGTTTATGAAGCCAGGATTTGCCTTGAAATTTTCCTTAAAAATCCACATTTGTGAAGCCAGGCCTTGCCTTGAAAATTTGTTTAAAAAATCCACGTTTATGAAGCCAGGCCTTGCTTTGAAAATTTATTTAAAAAATCCACGTTTATTAAGCCAGGCCTTGCCTTGAAAATTAGTTTAAAAAATCCACGTTTATGAAGCCAGGCCTTGCCTTGAAATTTTTTTTCAAAAGTCCACGTTTATGAAGCCAGACCTTGCCTTGAAAATTTGTTTAAAAAATCCACGTTTATGAAGCCAGGCCTTGCCTTGAAAATTTGTTTAAAAATCCACGTTTATGAAGCCAGGTCTCGCCTTGAAAATTTGTTTAAAAAATCCACCTTTTTAAAAATCCACGTTCATTAACCCAGGCCTTGCCTTGCAAATTTGTTTAAAAAATTCACGTTTATGAAGCCAGGCCTTGCCTTGAAAATTTGTTTAAAAAATCCACGTTCATGAAGTCAGACCTTGCCTTGAAAATTTGTTTAAAAAATTCACGTTTATGAAGCCACCCCTTACCTTGAAAATTTGTTTAAAAAACCACGTTTATGAAGTCACCTTGCCTTGAAAATTTGTTTTAAAATCCAAGTAAATGAAGCCACCCCTTACATTGAAAATTTGTTTAAAAAATCCACGTTTATGAAGCCAGACCTTGCCTTGAAAATTTGTTTAAAAAATCCACGTTTATGAAGCCAGACCTTGCCTTGAAAATTTGTTTAAAAAATCCACGTTCATTAACCCAGGCCTTGCCTTGCAAATTTGTTTAAAAAAATTCACGTTTATGAAGCCAGGCCTTGCCTTGAAAATTTGTTTAAAAAATCCACGTTTATGAAGCCAAGACTTGCCTTGCAAATTTGTTTAAAAAATTCACGTTTATGAAGCCAGGCCTTGCCCTGAAAATTTGTTTAAAACAACCACGTTTATGAAGCCAGGCCTTGCCTTAAAAATTTGTTTAAAAAATCCACGTTTATGAAGCCAGGCCTTGCCTTGAAAATTTGTTTAAAAAATCCACGTTTATGAAGCCAGGCCGTGCCTTGAAAACTTGTTTAAAACAACCATGTTTATGAAGCCAGGCCTTGCCTTGAAAACTTGTTTAAAACAACCATGTTTATGAAGCCAGGCCTTGCCTTGAAAATTTGTTTAAAACAACCATGTTTAGGAAGCCAGGCCTTGCCTTGAAAATTTGTTTAAAACATCCACGTTTATGAAGCCAGGCCTTGCCTTGAAAATTTGTTTAAAAAATTCACGTTTATGAAGCCAGGCCTTGCCTTGAAAATTTGTTTAAAAAATCCACGTTTATGAAGCCAGGCCTTGTCTTGAAAATTTGTTTAAAAAATCCACGTTTATGAAGCCAGGCCTTGCCTTGAAAATTTGTTTGAAAAATCCACGTTTATGAAGCCAGGCCTTGCCTTGAAAATTTGTTTAAAAAATCCACGTTTATGAAGCCAAGACTTGCCTTGCAAATTTGTTTAAAAAATCCACGTTTATGAAGCCAGGCCTTGCCTTGAAAATTTGTTTAAAAAATCCACGTTTATGAAGCCAGGCCTTGCCTTGAAAATTTGTTTAAAAAATCCACGTTTATGAAGCCAGGCCTTGCCTTGAAAATTTGTTTGAAAAATCCACGTTTATGAAGCCAGGCCTTGCCTTGAAAATTTGTATAAAAAATCCACGTTTATGAAGCCAGGCCTTGCCTTGAAAATTTGTTTAAAAAATCCACGATTATGAAGCCAGGCCTTGCCTTGAAAATTTGTTTAAAAAATCCACGTTTATGAAGCCAGGCCTTGCCTTGAAATTTTTTTTCAAAAGTCCACGTTTATGATGCCAGACCTTGCCTTGAAAATTTGTTTAAAAAATCCACGTTTATGAAGCCAGGCCTTGCCTTGAAAATTTGTTTAAAAATCCACGTTTATGAAGCCAGGTCTCGCCTTGAAAATTTGTTTAAAAAATCCACCTTTTTAAAAATCCACGTTCATTAACCCAGGCCTTGCCTTGCAAATTTGTTTAAAAAATCCACGATTATGAAGCCAGGCCTTGCCTTGAAAATTTGTTTAAAAAATCCACGTTTATGAAGCCAGGCCTTGCCTTGAAAATTTGTTTAAAAAATCCACGATTATGAAGCCAGGCCTTGCCTTGAAAATTTGTTTAAAAAATCCACGTTTATGAAGCCAGGCCTTGCCTTGAAAATTTGTTTAAAAATCCACGTTTATGAAGCCAGGTCTCGCCTTGAAAATTTGTTTAAAAAATCCACCTTTTTAAAAATCCACGTTCATTAACCCAGGCCTTGCCTTGCAAATTTGTTTAAAAAATTCACGTTTATGAAGCCAGGCCTTGCCTTGAAAATTTGTTTAAAAAATCCACGTTCATGAAGTCAGACCTTGCCTTGAAAATTTGTTTAAAAAATTCACGTTTATGAAGCCACCCCTTACCTTGAAAATTTGTTTAAAAAACCACGTTTATGAAGTCACCTTGCCTTGAAAATTTGTTTTAAAATCCAAGTAAATGAAGCCACCCCTTACATTGAAAATTTGTTTAAAAAATCCACGTTTATGAAGCCAGACCTTGCCTTGAAAATTTGTTTAAAAAATCCACGTTTATGAAGCCAGACCTTGCCTTGAAAATTTGTTTAAAAAATCCACGTTTTTAAAAATCCACGTTCATTAACCCAGGCCTTGCCTTGCAAATTTGTTTAAAAAAATTCACGTTTATGAAGCCAGGCCTTGCCTTGAAAATTTGTTTAAAAAATCCACGTTTATGAAGCCAAGACTTGCCTTGCAAATTTGTTTAAAAAATTCACGTTTATGAAGCCAGGCCTTGCCCTGAAAATTTGTTTAAAACAACCACGTTTATGAAGCCAGGCCTTGCCTTAAAAATTTGTTTAAAAAATCCACGTTTATGAAGCCAGGCCTTGCCTTGAAAATTTGTTTAAAAAATCCACGTTTATGAAGCCAGGCCGTGCCTTGAAAACTTGTTTAAAACAACCATGTTTATGAAGCCAGGCCTTGCCTTGAAAACTTGTTTAAAACAACCATGTTTATGAAGCCAGGCCTTGCCTTGAAAATTTGTTTAAAACAACCATGTTTAGGAAGCCAGGCCTTGCCTTGAAAATTTGTTTAAAACATCCACGTTTATGAAGCCAGGCCTTGCCTTGAAAATTTGTTTAAAAAATTCACGTTTATGAAGCCAGGCCTTGCCTTGAAAATTTGTTTAAAAAATCCACGTTTATGAAGCCAGGCCTTGTCTTGAAAATTTGTTTAAAAAATCCACGTTTATGAAGCCAGGCCTTGCCTTGAAAATTTGTTTGAAAAATCCACGTTTATGAAGCCAGGCCTTGCCTTGAAAATTTGTTTAAAAAATCCACGTTTATGAAGCCAAGACTTGCCTTGCAAATTTGTTTAAAAAATCCACGTTTATGAAGCCAGGCCTTGCCTTGAAAATTTGTTTAAAAAATCCACGTTTATGAAGCCAGGCCTTGCCTTGAAAATTTGTTTAAAAAATCCACGTTTATGAAGCCAGGCCTTGCCTTGAAAATTTGTTTGAAAAATCCACGTTTATGAAGCCAGGCCTTGCCTTGAAAATTTGTTTAAAAAATCCACGTTTATGAAGCCAGGCCTTGCCTTGAAAATTTGTTTAAAAAATCCACGATTATGAAGCCAGGCCTTGCCTTGAAAATTTGTTTAAAAAATCCACGTTTATGAAGCCAGGCCTTGCCTTGAAATTTTTTTTCAAAAGTCCACGTTTATGATGCCAGACCTTGCCTTGAAAATTTGTTTAAAAAATCCACGTTTATGAAGCCAGACATTGACTTGAAAATTAGTTTAAAAAATCCACGTTTATGAAGCCAGGCCTTGCCTTGAAAATTAGTTTAAAAAATCCACGTTTATGAAGCCAGGCCTTGCCTTGAAATTTTTTTTCAAAAGTCCACGTTTATGAAGCCAGACATTGCCTTGAAAATTTGTTTAAAAAATCCACGTTTATGAAGCCAGGCCTTGCCTTGAAAATTAGTTTAAAAAATCCACGTTTATGAAGCCAGGCCTTGCCTTGAAATTTTTTTTTCAAAAGTCCACGTTTATGAAGCCAGGCCTTGCCTTGAAAATTTGTTTAAAAAATCCACGTTTATGAAGCCAGGCCTTGCCTTGAAAATTAGTTTAAAAAATCCACGTTTATGAAGCCAGGCCTTGCCTTGAAAATTTGTTTAAAAAATCCACGTTTATGAAGCCAGGCCTTGCCTTGAAAATTTGTTTAAAAAATCCACGTTTATGAAGCCAGGCCTTGCCTTGAAAATTTGTTTGAAAAATCCACGTTTATGAAGCCAGGCCTTGCCTTGAAAATTTGTTTAAAAAATCCACGTTTATGAAGCCAGGCCTTGCCTTGAAAATTTGTTTAAAAAATCCACGTTTATGAAGCCAGGCCTTGCCTTGAAAATTTGTTTAAAAAATCCACGTTTATGAAGCCAGGCCTTGCCTTGAAAATTTGTTTAAAAAATCCACGTTTATGAAGCCAGGCCTTGCCTTGAAAATTTGTTTAAAAAATCCACGTTTATGAAGCCAGGCCTTGCCTTGAAAATTTGTTTAAAAAATCCACGTTTATGAAGCCAGGCCTTGCCTTGAAAATTTGTTTAAAAAATCCACGTTTATGAAGCCAGGCCTTGCCTTGAAAATTTGTTTAAAAAATCCACGTTTATGAAGCCAGACCTTGCCTTGAAAATTTGTTTAAAAAGCCAGGCCTTGCCTTGAAAATTTGTTTAAAAAATCCACGTTTATGAAGCCAGGCCTTGCCTTGAAAATTTGTTTAAAAAAGCCAGACATTGCCTTGAAAATTTGTTTAAAAAATCCACGTTTATGAAACCAGGCCTTGCCTTGAAAATTTGTTTAAAAAATCCACGTTTATGAAACCAGGCCTTGCCTTGAAAATTTGTTTAAAAAATCCACGTTCATGAAGTCAGACCTTGCCTTGAAAATTTGTTTAAAAAATTCACGTTTATGAAGCCACCCCTTACCTTGAAAATTTGTTTAAAAAACCACGTTTATGAAGCCAGACCTTGCCTTGAAAATTTGTTTAAAAAATCCACGTTTTTAAAAATCCACGTTCATTAACCCATGCCTTGCCTTGCAAATTTGTTTAAAAAAATTCACGTTTATGAAGCCAGGCCTTGCCTTGAAAATTTGTTTAAAAAATCCACGTTTATGAAGCCAAGACTTGCCTTGCAAATTTGTTTAAAAAATTCACGTTTATGAAGCCAGGCCTTGCCCTGAAAATTTGTTTAAAACAACCACGTTTATGAAGCCAGGCCTTGCCTTAAAAATTTGTTTAAAAAATCCACGTTTATGAAGCCAGGCCTTGCCTTGAAAATTTGTTTAAAAAATCCACGTTTATGAAGCCAGGCCGTGCCTTGAAAACTTGTTTAAAACAACCATGTTTATGAAGCCAGGCCTTGCCTTGAAAACTTGTTTAAAACAACCATGTTTATGAAGCCAGGCCTTGCCTTGAAAATTTGTTTAAAACAACCATGTTTAGGAAGCCAGGCCTTGCCTTGAAAATTTGTTTAAAACATCCACGTTTATGAAGCCAGGCCTTGCCTTGAAAATTTGTTTAAAAAATTCACGTTTATGAAGCCAGGCCTTGCCTTGAAAATTTGTTTAAAAAATTCACGTTTATGAAGCCAGGCCTTGCCTTGAAAATTTGTTTAAAAAATCCACGTTTATGAAGCCAAGACTTGCCTTGCAAATTTGTTTAAAAAATCCACGTTTATGAAGCCAGGCCTTGCCTTGAAAATTTGTTTAAAAAATCCACGTTTATGAAGCCAGGCCTTGTCTTGAAAATTTGTTTAAAAAATCCACGTTTATGAAGCCAGGCCTTGCCTTGAAAATTTGTTTAAAAAATCCACGTTTATGAAGCCAGGCCTTGCCTTGAAATTTTTTTTCAAAAGTCCACGTTTATGAAGCCAGACCTTGCCTTGAAAATTTGTTTAAAAAATCCACGTTTATGAAGCCAGACATTGACTTGAAAATTAGTTTAAAAAATCCACGTTTATGAAGCCAGGCCTTGCCTTGAAAATTAGTTTAAAAAATCCACGTTTATGAAGCCAGGCCTTGCCTTGAAATTTTTTTTCAAAAGTCCACGTTTATGAAGCCAGACCTTGCCTTGAAAATTTGTTTAAAAAATCCACGTTTATGAAGCCAGACATTGACTTGAAAATTAGTTTAAAAAATCCACGTTTATGAAGCCAGGCCTTGCCTTGAAAATTTGTTTAAAAAATCCACGTTTATGAAGCCAGGCCTTGCCTTGAAAATTTGTTTAAAAAATCCACGTTTATGAAGCCAGGCCTTGCCTTGAAAATTTGTTTGAAAAATCCACGTTTATGAAGCCAGACCTTGCCTTGAAAATTTGTTTAAAAAATCCACGTTTATGAAGCCAGGCCTTGCCTTGAAAATTTGTTTAAAAAATCCACGTTTATGAAGCCAGGCCTTGCCTTGAAAATTTGTTTAAAAAATCCACGTTTATGAAGCCAGGCCTTGCCTTGAAAATTTGTTTGAAAAATCCACGTTTATGAAGCCAGGCCTTGCCTTGAAAATTTGTTTAAAAAATCCACGTTTATGAAGCCAGGCCTTGCCTTGAAAATTTGTTTAAAAAATCCACGTTTATGAAGCCAGGCCTTGCCTTGAAAATTTGTTTAAAAAATCCACGTTTATGAAGCCAGGCCTTGCCTTGAAAATTTGTTTAAAAAATCCACGTTTATGAAGCCAGGCCTTGCCTCGAAAATTTGTTTAAAAAATCCACGTTTATGAAGCCAGGCCTTGCCTTGAAAATTAGTTTAAAAAATCCACGTTTATGAAGCCAGGCCTTGCCTTGAATTTTTTTTTCAAAAGTCCACGTTTATGAAGCCAGACCTTGCCTTGAAAATTTGTTTAAAAAATCCACGTTTATGAAGCCAGACATTGACTTGAAAATTAGTTTAAAAAATCCACGTTTATGAAGCCAGGCCTTGCCTTGAAAATTTGTTTAAAAAATCCACGTTTATGAAGCCAGGCCTTGCCTTGAAAATTTGTTTAAAAAATCCACGTTTATGAAGCCAGGCCTTGCCTTGAAAATTTGTTTGAAAAATCCACGTTTATGAAGCCAGACCTTGCCTTGAAAATTTGTTTAAAAAATCCACGTTTATGAAGCCAGGCCTTGCCTTGAAAATTTGTTTAAAAAATCCACGTTTATGAAGCCAGGCCTTGCCTTGAAAATTTGTTTAAAAAATCCACGTTTATGAAGCCAGGCCTTGCCTTGAAAATTTGTTTGAAAAATCCACGTTTATGAAGCCAGGCCTTGCCTTGAAAATTTGTTTAAAAAATCCACGTTTATGAAGCCAGGCCTTGCCTTGAAAATTTGTTTAAAAAATCCACGTTTATGAAGCCAGGCCTTGCCTTGAAAATTTGTTTAAAAAATCCACGTTTATGAAGCCAGGCCTTGCCTTGAAAATTTGTTTAAAAAATCCACGTTTATGAAGCCAGGCCTTGCCTTGAAAATTTGTTTAAAAAATCCACGTTTATGAAGCCAGGCCTTGCCTTGAAAATTTGTTTAAAAAATCCACGTTTATGAAGCCAGGCCTTGCCTTGAAAATTTGTTTAAAAAATCCACGTTTATGAAGCCAGGCCTTGCCTTGAAAATTTGTTTAAAAAATCCACGTTTATGTAGCCAGACCTTGCCTTGAAAATTTGTTTAAAAAGCCAGGCCTTGCCTTGAAAATTTGTTTAAAAAATCCACGTTTATGAAGCCAGGCCTTGCCTTGAAAATTTGTTTAAAAAATCCACGTTTATGAAGCCAGGCCTTGCCTTGAAAATTTGTTTAAAAAAGCCAGACATTGCCTTGAAAATTTGTTTAAAAAATCCACGTTTATGAAACCAGGCCTTGCCTTGAAAATTTGTTTAAAAAATCCACGTTTATGAAACCAGGCCTTGCCTTGAAAATTTGTTTAAAAATCCACGTTTATGAAACCAGGCCTTGCCTTGAAAATTTGTTTAAAAAATCCACGTTTATGAAACCAGGCCTTGCCTTGAAAATTTGTTTAAAAAATCCACGTTTATGAAACCAGGCCTTGCCTTGAAAATTTGTTTAAAAAATCCACGTTTATGAAACCAGGCCTTGCCTTGAAAATTTGTTTAAAAAATCCACGTTTATGAAACCAGGCCTTGCCTTGAAAATTTGTTTAAAAAATCCACGTTTATGAAGCCTTGCCTTGAAAATTTGTTTAAAAAATCCACGTTTATGAAGCCTTGCCTTGAAAATTTGTTTAAAAAATCCACGTTTATGAAGCCAGGCCTTGCCTTGAAATTTTTTTTTCAAAAGTCCACGTTTATGAAGCCAGGCCTTGCCTTGAAAATTTGTTTAAAAAATCCACGTTTATGAAGCCAGACCTTGCCTTGAAAATTAGTTTAAAAAATCCACGTTTATGAAGCTAGGCCTTGCCTTGAAAATTTGTTAAAAAATCCACGTTTATGAAACCAGGCCTTGCCTTGAAAATTTGTTTAAAAAATCCACGTTTATGAAGCCAGGCCTTGCCTTAAAAATTTGTTTAAAAAATCCACGTTTATGAAACCAGGCCTTGCCTTGAAAATTTGTTTAAAAATCCACGTTTATGAAGCCAGGCCTTGCCTTGAAAATTTGTTTGAAAAATCCACGTTTATGAAGCCAGGCCTTGCCTTGAAAATTTGTTTAAAAAATCCACGTTTATGAAGCCAGGCCTTGCCTTGAAAATTTGTTTAAAAAATCCACGTTTATGAAGCCAGGCCTTGCCTTGAAAATTTGTTTAAAAAATCCACGTTTATGAAGCCAGGCCTTGCCTTGAAAATTTGTTTAAAAAATCCACGTTTATGAAGCCAGGCCTTGCCTTGAAAATTTGTTTAAAAAATCCACGTTTATGAAGCCAGGCCTTGCCTTGAAAATTTGTTTAAAAAATCCACGTTTATGAAGCCAGGCCTTGCCTTGAAAATTTGTTTAAAAAATCCACGTTTATGAAGCCAGGCCTTGCCTTGAAAATTTGTTTAAAAAATCCACGTTTATGAAGCCAGACCTTGCCTTGAAAATTTGTTTAAAAAGCCAGGCCTTGCCTTGAAAATTTGTTTAAAAAATCCACGTTTATGAAGCCAGGCCTTGCCTTGAAAATTTGTTTAAAAAAGCCAGACATTGCCTTGAAAATTTGTTTAAAAAATCCACGTTTATGAAACCAGGCCTTGCCTTGAAAATTTGTTTAAAAAATCCACGTTTATGAAACCAGGCCTTGCCTTGAAAATTTGTTTAAAAATCCACGTTTATGAAACCAGGCCTTGCCTTGAAAATTTGTTTAAAAAATCCACGTTTATGAAACCAGGCCTTGCCTTGAAAATTTGTTTAAAAAATCCACGTTTATGAAACCAGGCCTTGCCTTGAAAATTTGTTTAAAAAATCCACGTTTATGAAACCAGGCCTTGCCTTGAAAATTTGTTTAAAAAATCCACGTTTATGAAACCAGGCCTTGCCTTGAAAATTTGTTTAAAAAATCCACGTTTATGAAGCCTTGCCTTGAAAATTTGTTTAAAAAATCCACGTTTATGAAGCCTTGCCTTGAAAATTTGTTTAAAAAATCCACGTTTATGAAGCCTTGCCTTGAAAATTTGTTTAAAAAATCCACGTTTATGAAGCCAGACCTTGCCTTGAAAATTAGTTTAAAAAATCCACGTTTATGAAGCCAGACCTTGCCTTGAAAATTAGTTTAAAAAATCCACGTTTATGAAGCTAGGCCTTGCCTTGAAAATTTGTTAAAAAATCCACGTTTATGAAACCAGGCCTTGCCTTGAAAATTTGTTTAAAAAATCCACGTTTATGAAGCCAGGCCTTGCCTTAAAAATTTGTTTAAAAAATCCACGTTTATGAAACCAGGCCTTGCCTTGAAAATTTGTTTAAAAATCCACGTTTATGAAGCCAGGCCTTGCCTTGAAAATTTGTTTGAAAAATCCACGTTTATGAAGCCAGGCCTTGCCTTGAAAATTTGTTTAAAAAATCCACGTTTATGAAGCCAGGCCTTGCCTTGAAAATTTGTTTAAAAAATCCACGTTTATGAAGCCAGGCCTTGCTTTGAAAATTTGTTTAAAAAATCCACGTTTATGAAGCCAGGCCTTGCCTTGAAAATTTGTTTAAAAAATCCACGTTTATGAAGCCAGGCCTTGCCTTGAAAATTTTTTTAAAAAATCCACGTTTATGAAGCCAGGCCTTGCCTTGAAAATTTGTTTAAAAAATCCACGTTTATGAAGCCAGGCCTTGCCTTGAAAATTTGTTTAAAAAATCCACGTTTATGAAGCCAGACCTTGCCTTGAAAATTTGTTTAAAAAGCCAGGCCTTGCCTTGAAAATTTGTTTAAAAAATCCACGTTTATGAAGCCAGGCCTTGCCTTGAAAATTTGTTTAAAAAAGCCAGACATTGCCTTGAAAATTTGTTTAAAAAATCCACGTTTATGAAACCAGGCCTTGCCTTGAAAATTTGTTTAAAAAATCCACGTTTATGAAACCAGGCCTTGCCTTGAAAATTTGTTTAAAAATCCACGTTTATGAAACCAGGCCTTGCCTTGAAAATTTGTTTAAAAAATCCACGTTTATGAAACCAGGCCTTGCCTTGAAAATTTGTTTAAAAAATCCACGTTTATGAAACCAGGCCTTGCCTTGAAAATTTGTTTAAAAAATCCACGTTTATGAAACCAGGCCTTGCCTTGAAAATTTGTTTAAAAAATCCACGTTTATGAAACCAGGCCTTGCCTTGAAAATTTGTTTAAAAAATCCACGTTTATGAAGCCAGGCCTTGCCTTGAAAATTTGTTTAAAAAATCCACGTTTATGAAGCCTTGCCTTGAAAATTTGTTTAAAAAATCCACGTTTATGAAGCCAGACCTTGCCTTGAAAATTTGTTTAAAAAATCCACGTTTATGAAGCCAGACCTTGCCTTGAAAATTAGTTTAAAAAATCCACGTTTATGAAGCCAGACCTTGCCTTGAAAATTAGTTTAAAAAATCCACGTTTATGAAGCTAGGCCTTGCCTTGAAAATTTGTTAAAAAATCCACGTTTATGAAACCAGGCCTTGCCTTGAAAATTTGTTTAAAAAATCCACGTTTATGAAGCCAGGCCTTGCCTTAAAAATTTGTTTAAAAAATCCACGTTTATGAAACCAGGCCTTGCCTTGAAAATTTGTTTAAAAATCCACGTTTATGAAGCTAGGCCTTGCCTTGAAAATTTGTTAAAAAATCCACGTTTATGAAGCCAGGCCTTGCCTTGAAAATTTGTTTAAAAAATCCACGTTTATGAAGCCAGGCCTTGCCTTGAAAATTTGTTTAAAAAGCCAGGCCTTGCCTTGAAAATTTGTTTAAAAAATCCACGTTTATGAAGCCAGACCTTGCCTTGAAAATTTGTTTAAAAAGCCAGGCCTTGCCTTGAAAATTTGTTTAAAAAAGCCAGACATTGCCTTGAAAATTTGTTTAAAAAATCCACGTTTATGAAACCAGGCCTTGCCTTGAAAATTTGTTTAAAAAATCCACGTTTATGAAACCAGGCCTTGCCTTGAAAATTTGTTTAAAAATCCACGTTTATGAAACCAGGCCTTGCCTTGAAAATTTGTTTAAAAAATCCACGTTTATGAAACCAGGCCTTGCCTTGAAAGTTTGTTTAAAAAATCCACGTTTATGAAACCAGGCCTTGCCTTGAAAATTTGTTTAAAAAATCCACGTTTATGAAACCAGGCCTTGCCTTGAAAATTTGTTTAAAAAATCCACGTTTATGAAGCCTTGCCTTGAAAATTTGTTTAAAAAATCCACGTTTATGAAGCCTTGCCTTGAAAATTTGTTTAAAAAATCCACGTTTATGAAGCCTTGCCTTGAAAATTTGTTTAAAAAATCCACGTTTATGAAGCCAGACCTTGCCTTGAAAATTAGTTTAAAAAATCCACGTTTATGAAGCCAGACCTTGCCTTGAAAATTAGTTTAAAAAATCCACGTTTATGAAGCCAGACCTTGCCTTGAAAATTAGTTTAAAAAATCCACGTTTATGAAGCTAGGCCTTGCCTTGAAAATTTGTTAAAAAATCCACGTTTATGAAGCCAGGCCTTGCCTTGAAAATTTGTTTAAAAAATCCACGTTTATGAAGCCAGGCCTTGCCTTGAAAATTTGTTTAAAAAATCCACGTTTATGAAGCCAGGCATTGCCTTGAAAATTTGTTTAAAAAATCCAGGTTTATGAAGCCAGGCCTTGCCTTGAAAATTTGTTTAAAAAATCCACGTTTATGAAGCCAGACCTTGCCTTGAAAATTTGTTTAAAAAGCCAGGCCTTGCCTTGAAAATTTGTTTAAAAAATCCACGTTTATGAAGCCAGACCTTGCCTTGAAAATTTGTTTAAAAAGCCAGGCCTTGCCTTGAAAATTTGTTTAAAAAATCCACGTTTATGAAGCCAGGCCTTGCCTTGAAAATTTGTTTAAAAAAGCCAGACATTGCCTTGAAAATTTGTTTAAAAAATCCACGTTTATGAAACCAGGCCTTGCCTTGAAAATTTGTTTAAAAAATCCACGTTTATGAAACCAGGCCTTGCCTTGAAAATTTGTTTAAAAAATCCACGTTTATGAAACCAGGCCTTGCCTTGAAAATTTGTTTAAAAAATCCACGTTTATGAAACCAGGCCTTGCCTTGAAAATTTGTTTAAAAAATCCACGTTTATGAAACCAGGCCTTGCCTTGAAAATTTGTTTAAAAAATCCACGTTTATGAAACCAGGCCTTGCCTTGAAAATTTGTTTAAAAAATCCACGTTTATGAAACCAGGCCTTGCCTTGAAAATTTGTTTAAAAAATCCACGTTTATGAAACCAGGCCTTGCCTTGAAAATTTGTTTAAAAAATCCACGTTTATGAAACCAGGCCTTGCCTTGAAAATTTGTTTAAAAAATCCACGTTTATGAAACCAGGCCTTGCCTTGAAAATTTGTTTAAAAAATCCACGTTTATGAAACCAGGCCTTGCCTTGAAAATTTGTTTAAAAAATCCACGTTTATGAAGCCTTGCCTTGAAAATTTGTTTAAAAAATCCACGTTTATGAAGCCAGACCTTGCCTTGAAAATTTGTTTAAAAAATCCACATTTATGAAACCAGGCCTTGCCTTGAAAATTTGTTTAAAAAATCCACGTTTATGAAGCCAGACCTTGCCTTGAAAATTTGTTTAAAAAATCCACGTTTATGAAGCCTTGCCTTGAAAATTTGTTTAAAAAATCCACGTTTATGAAGCCAGACCTTGCCTTGAAAATTTGTTTAAAAAATCCACGTTTATGAAGCCAGACCTTGCCTTGAAAATTTGTTTAAAAAATCCACGTTTATGAAGCCAGACCTTGCCTTGAAAATTAGTTTAAAAAATCCACGTTTATGAAGCTAGGCCTTGCCTTGAAAATTTGTTAAAAAATCCACGTTTATGAAACCAGGCCTTGCCTTGAAAATTTGTTTAAAAAATCCACGTTTATGAAGCCAGGCCTTGCCTTAAAAATTTGTTTAAAAAATCCACGTTTTTAAAAATCCACGTTCATTAACCCAGGCCCTTCCTTGCAAATTTGTTTAAAAAATTCACGTTTATGAAGCCAGGCCTTGCCTTGAAAATTTGTTTCAAAAATCCATGTTTATGAAGCCAGGTCTTGCCTTGAAAATTTGTTTAAAAAATGCACGTTTATGATGACGGGCCTTGCTTTAAAAATTAGTTTAAAAATCCACGTTAATGTAGACAGGCCTTGCCTTGAAAATTTATTTAAAAATCCAAGTTTATGAAGCCAGGCCTTGCCTTGAAAATTAGTTTAAAAAATCCACGTTTATGAAGCCAGGCCTTGCCTTGAAAATTTGTTTAAAAAATCCACGTTTATGAAGCCAGACCTTGCCTTGAAAATTTGTTTACAAAATCCACGTTTATGAAGCCAGACCTTGCCTTGAAAATTTGTTTAAAACATCCACGTTTATGAAGCCAGGCCTTGCCTTGAAAATTTGTTTAAAAAATTCACGTTTATGAAGCCAGGCCTTGCCTTGAAAATTTGTTTAAAAAATTCACGTTTATGAAGCCAGGCCTTGCTTGAAAATTTGTTTAAAAAATCCACGTTTATGAAGCCAAGACTTGCCTTGCAAATTTGTTTAAAAAATCCACGTTTATGAAGCCAGGCCTTGCCTTGAAAATTTGTTTAAAAAATCCACGTTTATGAAGCCAGGCCTTGTCTTGAAAATTTGTTTAAAAAATCCACGTTTATGAAGCCAGGGCTTGCCTTGAAAATTTGTTTAAAAAATCCACGTTTATGAAGCCAGACATTGACTTGAAAATTAGTTTAAAAAATCCACGTTTATGAAGCCAGGCCTTGCCTTGAAAATTTGTTTAAAAAATCCACGTTTATGAAGCCAGGCCTTGCCTTGAAAATTTGTTTAAAAAATCCACGTTTATGAAGCCAGACATTGACTTGAAAATTAGTTTAAAAAATCCACGTTTATGAAGCCAGACATTGACTTGAAAATTAGTTTAAAAAATCCACGTTTATGAAGCCAGGCCTTGCCTTGAAAATTTGTTTAAAAAATCCACGTTTATGAAGCCAGACATTGACTTGAAAATTAGTTTAAAAAATCCACGTTTATGAAGCCAGGCCTTGCCTTGAAAATTTGTTTAAAAAATCCACGTTTATGAAGCCAGGCCTTGCCTTGAAATTTTTTTTCAAAAGTCCACGTTTATGAAGCCAGACCTTGCCTTGAAAATTTGTTTAAAAAATCCACGTTTATGAAGCCAGACATTGACTTGAAAATTAGTTTAAAAAATCCACGTTTATGAAGCCAGGCCTTGCCTTGAAAATTTGTTTAAAAAATCCACGTTTATGAAGCCAGGCCTTGTCTTGAAAATTTGTTTAAAAAATCCACGTTTATGAAGCCAGGGCTTGCCTTGAAAATTTGTTTAAAAAATCCACGTTTATGAAGCCAGACATTGACTTGAAAATTAGTTTAAAAAATCCACGTTTATGAAGCCAGGCCTTGCCTTGAAAATTTGTTTAAAAAATCCACGTTTATGAAGCCAGGCCTTGCCTTGAAATTTTTTTTCAAAAGTCCACGTTTATGAAGCCAGACCTTGCCTTGAAAATTTGTTTAAAAAATCCACGTTTATGAAGCCAGGCCTTGCCTTGAAATTTTTTTTCAAAAGTCCACGTTTATGAAGCCAGACCTTGCCTTGAAAATTTGTTTGAAAAATCCACGTTTATGAAGCCAGGCCTTGCCTTGAAAATTAGTTTAAAAAATCCACGTTTATGAAGCCAGGCCTTGCCTTGAAAATTTGTTTAAAAAATCCACGTTTATGAAGCCAGACATTGACTTGAAAATTAGTTTAAAAAATCCACGTTTATGAAGCCAGACATTGACTTGAAAATTAGTTTAAAAAATCCACGTTTATGAAGCCAGGCCTTGCCTTGAAAATTTGTTTAAAAAATCCACGTTTATGAAGCCAGGCCTTGCCTTGAAATTTTTTTTCAAAAGTCCACGTTTATGAAGCCAGACCTTGCCTTGAAAATTTGTTTAAAAAATCCACGTTTATGAAGCCAGACATTGACTTGAAAATTAGTTTAAAAAATCCACGTTTATGAAGCCAGGCCTTGCCTTGAAAATTTGTTTAAAAAATCCACGTTTATGAAGCCAGGCCTTGCCTTGAAAATTTGTTTAAAAAATCCACGTTTATGAAGCCAGGCCTTGCCTTGAAAATTTGTTTGAAAAATCCACGTTTATGAAGCCAGACCTTGCCTTGAAAATTTGTTTAAAAAATCCACGTTTATGAAGCCAGGCCTTGCCTTGAAAATTTGTTTAAAAAATCCACGTTTATGAAGCCAGGCCTTGCCTTGAAAATTTGTTTAAAAAATCCACGTTTATGAAGCCAGGCCTTGCCTTGAAATTTTTTTTCAAAAGTCCACGTTTATGAAGCCAGACCTTGCCTTGAAAATTTGTTTAAAAAATCCACGTTTATGAAGCCAGACATTGACTTGAAAATTAGTTTAAAAAATCCACGTTTATGAAGCCAGGCCTTGCCTTGAAAATTTGTTTAAAAAATCCACGTTTATGAAGCCAGGCCTTGCCTTGAAAATTTGTTTAAAAAATCCACGTTTATGAAGCCAGGCCTTGCCTTGAAAATTTGTTTGAAAAATCCACGTTTATGAAGCCAGGCCTTGCCTTGAAAATTTGTTTAAAAAATCCACGTTTATGAAGCCAGGCCTTGCCTTGAAAATTTGTTTAAAAAATCCACGTTTATGAAGCCAGGCCTTGCCTTGAAAATTTGTTTAAAAATCCACGTTTATGAAGCCAGGCCTTGCCTTGAAAATTTGTTTAAAAAATCCACGTTTATGAAGCCAGGCCTTGCCTTGAAAATTTGTTTAAAAAATCCACGTTTATGAAGCCAGGCCTTGCCTTGAAAATTTGTTTAAAAAATCCACGTTTATGAAGCCAGGCCTTGCCTTGAAAATTTGTTTAAAAAATCCACGTTTATGAAGCCAGGCCTTGCCTTGAAAATTTGTTTAAAAAATCCACGTTTATGAAGCCAGACCTTGCCTTGAAAATTTGTTTAAAAAGCCAGGCCTTGCCTTGAAAATTTGTTTAAAAAATCCACGTTTATGAAGCCAGGCCTTGCCTTGAAAATTTGTTTAAAAAAGCCAGACATTGCCTTGAAAATTTGTTTAAAAAATCCACGTTTATGAAACCAGGCCTTGCCTTGAAAATTTGTTTAAAAAATCCACGTTTATGAAACCAGGCCTTGCCTTGAAAATTTGTTTAAAAATCCACGTTTATGAAACCAGGCCTTGCCTTGAAAATTTGTTTAAAAAATCCACGTTTATGAAACCAGGCCTTGCCTTGAAAATTTGTTTAAAAAATCCACGTTTATGAAACCAGGCCTTGCCTTGAAAATTTGTTTAAAAAATCCACGTTTATGAAACCAGGCCTTGCCTTGAAAATTTGTTTAAAAAATCCACGTTTATGAAACCAGGCCTTGCCTTGAAAATTTGTTTAAAAAATCCACGTTTATGAAACCAGGCCTTGCCTTGAAAATTTGTTTAAAAAATCCACGTTTATGAAACCAGGCCTTGCCTTGAAAATTTGTTTAAAAAATCCACGTTTATGAAGCCTTGCCTTGAAAATTTGTTTAAAAAATCCACGTTTATGAAGCCAGACCTTGCCTTGAAAATTAGTTTAAAAAATCCACGTTTATGAAGCCAGACCTTGCCTTGAAAATTAGTTTAAAAAATCCACGTTTATGAAGCCAGACCTTGCCTTGAAAATTAGTTTAAAAAATCCACGTTTATGAAGCCAGACCTTGCCTTGAAAATTAGTTTAAAAAATCCACGTTTATGAAGCCAGACCTTGCCTTGAAAATTAGTTTAAAAAATCCACGTTTATGAAGCTAGGCCTTGCCTTGAAAATTTGTTAAAAAATCCACGTTTATGAAACCAGGCCTTGCCTTGAAAATTTGTTTAAAAAATCCACGTTTATGAAGCCAGGCCTTGCCTTAAAAATTTGTTTAAAAAATCCACGTTTATGAAAACAGGCCTTGCCTTGAAAATTTGTTTAAAAATCCACGTTTATGAAGCTAGGCCTTGCCTTGAAAATTTGTTAAAAAATCCACGTTTATGAAGCCAGGCCTTGCCTTGAAAATTTGTTTAAAAAATCCACGTTTATGAAGCCAGGCCTTGCCTTGAAAATTTGTTTAAAAAATCCACGTTTATGAAGCCAGGCATTGCCTTGAAAATTTGTTTAAAAAATCCACGTTTATGAAGCCAGGCCTTGCCTTGAAAATTTGTTTAAAAAATCCACGTTTATGAAGCCAGACCTTGCCTTGAAAATTTGTTTAAAAAGCCAGGCCTTGCCTTGAAAATTTGTTTAAAAAATCCACGTTTATGAAGCCAGACCTTGCCTTGAAAATTTGTTTAAAAAGCCAGGCCTTGCCTTGAAAATTTGTTTAAAAAATCCACGTTTATGAAGCCAGGCCTTGCCTTGAAAATTTGTTTAAAAAAGCCAGACATTGCCTTGAAAATTTGTTTAAAAAATCCACGTTTATGAAACCAGGCCTTGCCTTGAAAATTTGTTTAAAAAATCCACGTTTATGAAACCAGGCCTTGCCTTGAAAATTTGTTTAAAAAATCCACGTTTATGAAACCAGGCCTTGCCTTGAAAATTTGTTTAAAAAATCCACGTTTATGAAACCAGGCCTTGCCTTGAAAATTTGTTTAAAAAATCCACGTTTATGAAACCAGGCCTTGCCTTGAAAATTTGTTTAAAAAATCCACGTTTATGAAACCAGGCCTTGCCTTGAAAATTTGTTTAAAAAATCCACGTTTATGAAACCAGGCCTTGCCTTGAAAATTTGTTTAAAAAATCCACGTTTATGAAACCAGGCCTTGCCTTGAAAATTTGTTTAAAAAATCCACGTTTATGAAACCAGGCCTTGCCTTGAAAATTTGTTTAAAAAATCCACGTTTATGAAACCAGGCCTTGCCTTGAAAATTTGTTTAAAAAATCCACGTTTATGAAACCAGGCCTTGCCTTGAAAATTTGTTTAAAAAATCCACGTTTATGAAACCAGGCCTTGCCTTGAAAATTTGTTTAAAAAATCCACGTTTATGAAACCAGGCCTTGCCTTGAAAATTTGTTTAAAAAATCCACGTTTATGAAGCCAGACCTTGCCTTGAAAATTTGTTTAAAAAATCCACGTTTATGAAACCAGGCCTTGCCTTGAAAATTTGTTTAAAAAATCCACGTTTATGAAACCAGGCCTTGCCTTGAAAATTTGTTTAAAAAATCCACGTTTATGAAACCAGGCCTTGCCTTGAAAATTTGTTTAAAAAATCCACGTTTATGAAGCCTTGCCTTGAAAATTTGTTTAAAAAATCCACGTTTATGAAGCCAGACCTTGCCTTGAAAATTTGTTTAAAAAATCCACGTTTATGAAGCCAGACCTTGCCTTGAAAATTTGTTTAACAAATCCACGTTTATGAAGCCAGACCTTGCCTTGAAAATTAGTTTAAAAAATCCACGTTTATGAAGCTAGGCCTTGCCTTGAAAATTTGTTAAAAAATCCACGTTTATGAAACCAGGCCTTGCCTTGAAAATTTGTTTAAAAAATCCACGTTTATGAAGCCAGGCCTTGCCTTAAAAATTTGTTTAAAAAATCCACGTTTATGAAACCAGGCCTTGCCTTGAAAATTTGTTTAAAAATCCACGTTTATGAAGCTAGGCCTTGCCTTGAAAATTTGTTAAAAAATCCACGTTTATGAAGCCAGGCCTTGCCTTGAAAATTTGTTTAAAAAATCCACGTTTATGAAGCCAGGCCTTGCCTTAAAAATTTGTTTAAAAAATCCACGTTTTTAAAAATCCACGTTCATTAACCCAGGCCCTTCCTTGCAAATTTGTTTAAAAAATTCACGTTTATGAAGCCAGGCCTTGCCTTGAAAATTTGTTTCAAAAATCCATGTTTATGAAGCCAGGTCTTGCCTTGAAAATTTGTTTAAAAAATGCACGTTTATGATGACGGGCCTTGCTTTAAAAATTAGTTTAAAAATCCACGTTAATGTAGACAGGCCTTGCCTTGAAAATTTATTTAAAAATCCAAGTTTATGAAGCCAGGCCTTGCCTTGAAAATTAGTTTAAAAAATCCACGTTTATGAAGCCAGGCCTTGCCTTGAAAATTTGTTTAAAAAATCCACGTTTATGAAGCCAGACCTTGCCTTGAAAATTTGTTTACAAAATCCACGTTTATGAAGCCAGACCTTGCCTTGAAAATTTGTTTAAAAAATCCACGTTTATGAAGCCAGACCTTGCCTTGAAAATTTGTTTAAAAAATTCACGTTCATGAAGCAAGGCCTTGCCTTCAAAATTAATTTAAAAAATTGACGTTTATGAAGCCATGCCTTGCCTTGAAAATTGCTTTAAAAAATCCACGTTTATGAAGCCAGACCTTGCCTTGAAAATTTGTTTACAAAATCCACGTTTATGAAGCCAGACCTTGCCTTGAAAATTTGTTTAAAAAATCCACGTTTATGAAGCCAGACCTTGCCTTGAAAATTTGTTTAAAAAATCCACGTTTATGAAGCCAGACCTTGCCTTGAAAATTTGTTTAAAAAATTCACGTTCATGAAGCAAGGCCTTGCCTTCAAAATTAATTTAAAAAATTGACGTTTATGAAGCCATGCCTTGCCTTGAAAATTGCTTTAAAAAATCCTCGTTTATGAAGCCAGGCCTTGTCTTGAAAATTAGTTTAAAAATCCACGTTTATGAAGCCAGGCCTTGCCTTGAAAATTTGTTTAAAAAATCCATGTTTATGAAGCCAGACCTTGCCTTGAAAATTAGTTTAAAAAATCCAGGTTTATGAAGCCAGGCCTTGCCTTGAAAATTAGTTTAAAAAATCCACGTTTATGAAGCCAGGCCTTGCCTTGAAAATTAGTTTAAAAAATCCACGTTTATGAAGCCAGGCCTTGCCTTGAAATTTTTTTTCAAAAGTCCACGTTTATGAAGCCAGACCTTGCCTTGAAAATTTGTTTAAAAAATCCACGTTTATGAAGCCAGACATTGACTTGAAAATTAGTTTAAAAAATCCACGTTTATGAAGCCAGACATTGACCTGAAAATTAGTTTAAAAAATCCACGTTTATGAAGCCAGGACTTGTCTTGAAAATTAGTTTAAAAATCCACGTTTATGAAGCCAGGCCTTGCCTTGAAAATTAGTTTAAAAAATCCACGTTTATGAAGCCAGGCCTTGCCTTGAAAATTAGTTTAAAAAATCCACGCTTATGAAGCCAGGCCTTGCCTTGAAAATTAGTTTAGAAAATCCACGTTTATGAAGCCAGGCCTTGCCTTGAAAATTAGTTTAGAAAATCCACGTTTATGAAGCCAGGCCTTGCCTTGAAAATTTGTTTAAAAAATCCACGTTTATGAAGCCAGGCCTTGCCTTGAAAATTAGTTTAAAAAATCCACGCTTATGAAGCCAGGCCTTGCCTTGAAAATTAGTTTAAAAAATCCACGTTTATGAAGCCAGGCCTTGCCTTGAAAATTAGTTTAGAAAATCCACGTTTATGAAGCCAGGCCTTGCCTTGAAAATTTGTTTAAAAAATCCACGTTTATGAAGCCAGGCCTTGCCTTGAAAATTAGTTTAAAAAATCCACGCTTATGAAGCCAGGCCTTGCCTTGAAAATTAGTTTAAAAAATCCACGTTTATGAAGCCAGGCCTTGCCTTGAAAATTAGTTTAGAAAATCCACGTTTATGAAGCCAGGCCTTGCCTTGAAAATTTGTTTAAAAAATCCACGTTTATGAAGCCAGGCCTTGCCTTGAAAATTAGTTTAAAAAATCCACGCTTATGAAGCCAGGCCTTGCCTTGAAAATTAGTTTAAAAAATCCACGTTTATGAAGCCAGACCTTGCCTTGAAAATTTTTTTTTAAAAAATCCACGTTTATGAAGCCTTGAAAATTAGTTTAAAAAATCCACGCTTATGAAGCCAGGCCTTGCCTTGAAAATTAGTTTAAAAATCCACGTTTATGAAGCCAGGCCTTGCCTTGAAAATTAGTTTAGAAAATCCACGTTTATGAAGCCAGGCCTTGCCTTGAAAATTTGTTTAAAAAATCCACGTTTATGAAGCCAGGCCTTGCCTTGCAAATTAGTTTAAAAAATCCACGCTTATGAAGCCAGGCCTTGCCTTGAAAATTAGTTTAAAAAATCCACGTTTATGAAGCCAGACCTTGCCTTGAAAATTTTTTTAAAAAATCCACGTTTATGAAGCCAGGCCTTGCCTTGAAAATTAGTTTAGAAAATCCACGTTTATGAAGCCAGGCCTTGCCTTGAAAATTTGTTTAAAAAATCCACGTTTATGAAGCCAGGCCTTGCCTTGAAAATTAGTTTAGAAAATCCACGTTTATGAAGCCAGGCCTTGCCTTGAAAATTAGTTTAAAAAATCCACGTTTATGAAGCCAGGCCTTGCCTTGAAAATTAGTTTAGAAAATCCACGTTTATGAAGCCAGGCCTTGCCTTGAAAATTTGTTTAAAAAATCCACGTTTATGAAGCCAGGCCTTGCCTTGAAAATTTGTTTAAAAAATCCACGTTTATGAAGCCAGGCCTTGCCTTGAAAATTTGCTTAAAAAATCCACGTTTATGAAGCCAGGCCTTGCCTTGAAAATTTGTTTAAAAAATCCACGTTTATGAAGCCAGACCTTGCCTTGAAAATTTGTTTAAAAAATCCACGTTTATGAAGCCAGGCCTTGCCTTGAAAATTTGTTAAAAAATCCACGTTTATGAAGCCAGGCCTTGCCTTGAAAATTTGTTTAAAAAATCTACGTTTATGAAGCCAGGCCTTGCCTTGAAAATTTGTTTAAAAAATCCACGTTTATGAAGCCAGGCCTTGCCTTGAAAATTAGTTTAAAAAATCCACGTTTATGAAGCCAGGCCTTGCCTTGAAAATTAGTTTAAAAAATCCATGTTTATGAAGCCAGGCCTTGCCTTGAAAATTAGTTTAAAAAATCCACGTTTATGAAGCCAGGCCTTGCCTTGAAAATTAGTTTAAAAAATCCACGTTTATGAAGCCAGGCCTTGCCTTGAAAATTAGTTTAAAAAATCCACGTTTATGAAGTTAGGCCTAGGCTTGAAAATTTGTTTAAAAAATCCACGTTTATGAAGTTAGGCCTAGGCTTGAAAATTTGTTTAAAAAATCCACGTTTATGAAGCCAGGCCTTGCCTTGAAAATTAGTTTAAAAAATCCACGTTTATGAAGTTAGGCCTAGGCTTGAAAATTTGTTTAAAAAATCCACGTTTATGAAGCCAGGCCTTGCCTTGAAAATTAGTTTAAAAAATCCACGTTTATGAAGTTAGGCCTAGGCTTGAAAATTTGTTTAAAAAATCCACGTTTATGAAGTTAGGCCTAGGCTTGAAAATTTGTTTAAAAAATCCACGTTTATGAAGTTAGGCCTAGGCTTGAAAATTCGTTTAAAATATCCACGTTTATGAAGCCAGGCCTTGCCTTGAAAATTTGTTTAAAAAATCCACGTTTATGAAGCCAGGCCTTGCCTTGAAAATTTGTTTAAAAAATCCACGTTTATGAAGCCAGGCCTTGCCTTGAAAATTTGTTTAAAAAAATCCACGTTTATGAAGCCAGGCCTTGCCTTGAAAATTTGTTTAAAAAATCCACGTTTATGAAGCCAGGCCTTGCCTTGAAAATTTGTTTAAAAAATCCACGTTTATGAAGCCAGGCCTTGCCTTGAAAATTTGTTTAAAAAATCCACGTTTATGAAGCCAGGCCTTGCCTTGAAAATTTGTTTAAAAAATCCACGTTTATGAAGCCAGGCCTTGCCTTGAAAATTTGTTTAAAAAATCCACGTTTATGAAGCCTTGCCTTGAAAATTTGTTTAAAAAATCCACGTTTATGAAGCCAGGCCTTGCCTTGAAAATTTGTTTAAAAAATCCACGTTTATGAAGCCAGGCCTTGCCTTGAAAATTTGTTTAAAAAATCCACGTTTATGAAGCCAGGCCTTGCCTTGAAAATTTGTTTAAAAAATCCACGTTTATGAAGCCAGGCCTTGCCTTGAAAATTTGTTTAAAAAATCCACGTTTATGAAGCCAGGCCTTGCCTTGAAAATTTGTTTAAAAAATCCACGTTTATGAAGCCAGGCCTTGCCTTGAAAATTTGTTTAAAAAATCCACGTTTATGAAGCCAGGCCTTGCCTTGAAAATTTGTTTAAAAAATCCACGTTTATGAAGCCAGGCCTTGCCTTGAAAATTTGTTTAAAAAATCCACGTTTATGAAGCCAGGCCTTGCCTTGAAAATTTGTTTAAAAAATCCACGTTTATGAAGCCAGGCCTTGCCTTGAAAATTTGTTTAAAAATTCACGTTTATGAAGCCAGGCCTTGCCTTGAAAATTTGTTTAAAAAATCCACGTTTATGAAGCCAGGCCTTGCCTTGATATTTTTTTTTTAAATCCACGCTTATGAGGCCAACCTTGCCTTGAAAATTAGTTTAAAAAAATCCACGTTTATGAAGCCAGGCCTTGCCTTGAAAATTAGTTTAAGAAATCCACGTTTATGAAGCCAGGCCTTGCCTTAAAAATTTGTTTAAAAATCCACGTTTATGAACCGAGGCCTTGCCTTGAAAATTTGTTTAAAAAATCCACGTTTATGAAGCCAGGCCTTGCCTTAATTTTTTTTTTTAAATCCACGTTTATGAAGCCAGGCATTACCTTGAAAATTTCTTAGCAGAATATTAAGTTCTGACCAGATGTTGCATTTTAAGTTTGTTGTTGTTATTTTTGTTGTTTTTGTTATGATTTAAATGAGAATTTATTGGCAAATTATCATAGACAAATCATCAATGATTTGTTGCAAATTTGTTAAATTCCGACTCCATAAAGTGAATTGAACCTCCCTTGACTCCAACAATGAGCACTGTGGGTAAAAATATCATTAACACAACAGCAGGAGCATTGGCCACAATGGTCGTCTTTGCGTGAAGTGATTAACACGCCACTTGTTGTACTTGTAGTATGCCGACCAACAAGCCAGCCTGTCAGCCAGCACCTTTGTCCAGGTTATTATCAACAATTGTATCGAGCCATTGAGGGCTATGGCCCTCAAGGTTTTTTTTGTGTTCTGCTCAACAATTGCCATCATCATTGGTTATAACCATAAGCAGCAAGAGAGGCTATGACTCCTTTCCTTTAACACTTTTACCTTTAGCCAAGTTGGTGGAATTGAAAGCTGCAAGTATGGCAAAAAAAAAAAAGAAACACCTCCTCCCACACCTATTGCCAATAATGATAATTTTGGAGATTGTTCTTCTTCTTCTTCTGCGTCTTATTACTATTGATCTTTGCGGAGGATTTGTATAGAAACAGACGAATAATTCTTTAAATTATATTTAAGCTGATTAACAGTTCAATTTATGGTTTGTAGGCGTTGTTATTTTATTCTAAAGAGGGGCGTAGCTCCATTTCGAAAGAATGCTTTGTTTTTGTTTCTGGTGGGATTTGGGTATCACCACCGAAAGGTGGTTTTCATACCGCTGCCATTGCCATATCGGCGGCTGCAGTATGATTTAGTGCCATTGTTGTCCAGAAGAAAAACAATTGGAGGTTGGTGGGAGGGCAGGGTGAGGAGAAGGAGTCAGATAATCAGAATACCTTCTGCTTCGAGGATGTTGTTGTGCTACATTTGTTCTACATTCTGTCTTGGCAATTAATTACAATTGGTCATCCAAAAAGGCAGTCAAATCTGCTACAACCCTCACCAACACCACCACCACCAACAGCAACAGCAAAAACGAAAAATTCTCATAAAATGCCATAAACAATTTTGGAATTGTCCTCGAAATATTTTCATTGGATTCTTGGTGGCACCAAAACCAAAAAGGAAAAATTATTTGCAGTACAGTGAAAAAAGTAGGACTTAAAAAACAAAGGGCCTTAGGCATGGCACCATATGCGGGGATTTTTAAAGAAATTTTCAAGGCAAGGGTTGGCTTCATAACCGTGCATTTTTTAAACAAATTTTCAAAGCAAGTCCTGGCTTCATAAACGTAGATTTTTTAAACAAATTTTCAAGGCAAGGCCTGGCTTCATAAACGTGGGCTTTTTAAACAAATTTTCAAGGCAAGGCCTGGCTTCATAAACGTGGACTTTTTAAACAAATTTTCAAGGCAAGGCCTGGCTTCATAAACGTGGATTTTTTAAACAAATTTTCAAGGCAAGGCCTGGCTTCATAAACCTGGATTTTTAAACAAATTTTCAAGGCAAGGCCTGGCATGGCTTGATAATTGTGGATTTTTAAACAAATTTACAAGGCAAGGCCTGGCTTCATAAACGTGGACTTTTTAAACAAATTTTCAAGGCAAGGCCTGGCTTCATAAACGTGGACTTTCTAAAAAAAATTTCAAGGCAAGGCCTGGCTTCATAAAAGTGGATTTTTTAAACAAATTTTCAAGGCAAGGCCTGGCTTCATAAACGTGGATTTTTTAAACAAATTTTCAAGGCAAGGCCTGGCTTCATAAACGTGGATTTTTTAAACAAATTTTCAAGGCAAGGCCTGACTTCATAAACGTGGATTTTTTAAACAAATGTTTAAAGGCAAGGCCTGATTTCATAAACGTGGATTTTTTAAACAAATTTTCAAGGCAAGGCCTGACTTCATAAACGTGGATTTTTTAAACAAATGTTTAAAGGCAAGGCCTGATTTCATAAACGTGGATTTTTTAAACAAATTTTCAAGGTAAGGCCTGGCTTCATAAACTTGGATTTTTTAAACAAATTTTCAAGGCAAGGCCTGGCTTCATAAACGTGGATTTTTTAAACAAATTTTCAACCAAGGCCTGGCTTCATAAACGTGGATTTTTTAAACAAATTTTCAAGGCAAGGCCTGGCTTCATAAACGTGGATTTTTAAAACAAATTTTCAAGGCAAGGCCTGGCTTCATAAACGTGGATTTTTTAAACAAATTTTCAACCAAGGCCTGGCTTCATAAACGTGGATTTTTTAAACAATTTTTCAAGGCAAGGCCTGGCTTCATAAACGTGGATTTTTTAAACAATTTTTCAAGGCAAGGCCTGGCTTCATAAACGTGGATTTTTTAAACAAATTTTCAAGGCAAGGCCTGGCTTCATAAACGTGGATTTTTTAAACAAATTTTCAAGGCAAGGCCTGGCTTCATAAACGTGGATTTTTTAAACAAATTTTCAAGGCAAGGCCTGGCTTCATAAACGTGGATTTTTTAAACAAATTTTCAAGGCAAGGCCTGGCTTCATAAACGTGGATTTTTTAAACAAATTTTCAAGGCAAGGCCTGGCTTCATAAACGTGGATTTTTTAAACAAATTTTCAAGGCAAGGCTGGCTTCATAAACGTGGATTTTTTAAACAAATTTTCAAGGCAAGGCCTGGCTTCATAAACGTGGATTTTTTAAACAAATTTTCAAGGCAAGGCCTGGCTTCATAAACGTGGATTTTTTAAACAAATTTTCAAGGCAAGGCCTGGCTTCATAAACGTGGATTTTTTAAACAAATTTTCAAGGCAAGGCCTGGCTTCATAAACGTGGATTTTTTAAACAAATTTTCAAGGCAAGGCCTGGCTTCATAAACGTGGATTTTTTAAACAAATTTTCAAGGCAAGGCCTGGCTTCATAAACGTGGATTTTTTAAACAAATTTTCAAGGCAAGGCCTGGCTTCATAAACGTGGATTTTTTAAACAAATTTTCAAGGCAAGGCCTGGCTTCATAAACGTGGATTTTTTAAAACAAATTTTCAAGGCGAGGCCTGGCTTCATAAACGTGGACTTTCTAAACAAATTTTCAAGGCAAGGCCTGGCTTCATAAACGTGGATTTTTTAAAAAAATTTTAAGGCTAGGCCTTGCTCCTTAACGTGGATTTTTTAAACAAATTTTCAAGGCAAGGCCTGGCTTCATAAACGTGGATTTTTTAAACAAATTTTCAAGGCAAGGCCTGGCTTCATAAACATGGATTTTTTAAACAAATTTTCAAGGCAAGGCCTGGCTTCATAAACGTGGATTTTTTAAACAAATTTTCAAGGCAAGGCCTGGCTTCATAAACTTGGATTTTTTAAAAAAATTTTAAGTCAAGACCTGACTTCACAAACGTGGATTTTTTGAACAAATTTCCAAAGCAAGGACAGGCTTCATAAACGTGGATTTTTTAAACAAATTTTCAAGGCAAGGCCTGGCTTCATAAACGTGGATTTTTTAAACAAATTTTCAAGGCAGGGCCTGGCTTCATAAACGTGGATTTTTTAAATAAATTTTCAAGGCAAGGCCTGGCTTCATAAAGGTGGATTTTTTAAAAAAATTTTCAAGGCAAGGCCTGGCTTCATAAACGTGGATTTTTTAAACAAATTTTCAAGGCAAGGCCTGGCTTCATAACGTGGATTTTTTAAACAAATTTTCAAGGCAGGGCCTGGCTTCATAAACTTGGATTTTTTAAAAAAAATTTTAAGTCAAGACCTGACTTCACAAACGTGTATATTTTAAACAAATTTCCAAGGCAAGACCTGGATTTTTTAAACAAATTTTCAAGGCAAGGCCTGGCTTTATAAACGTGGATTTTTTAAACTAATTTTCAAGGCAAGGCCTGGCTTCACAAACGTGGATATTTTAAACAAATTTTCAAGGCAAGGCCTGGCTTCATTAACGTAGACTTTCTAAACAAATTTTCAAGGCAAGGCCTGGCTTCATAAACGTGAATTTTTTAAACAAATTTTCAGGGCGTGGTCTGGCTTCATAAACGTGGACTTTTTAAACAAATTTTCAAGGCAAGGCCTGGCTTCATAAGCGTGGATTTTTTAAACAAATTTTCAAGGCAAGGCCTGGCTTCATAAACGTGGATTTTTAAACAAATTTTCAAGGCAAGGCCTGGCTTCATAAACGTGGATTTTTAAACAAATTTTCAAGGCAAGGCCTGGCTTCATAAACGTGGATTTTTAAACAAATTTTCAAGGCAAGGCCTGGCTTCATAAACGTGGATTTTTAAACAAATTTTCAAGGCAAGGCTTCATAAACGTGGATTTTTAAACAAATTTTCAAGGCAAGGCTTCATAAACGTGGATTTTTAAACAAATTTTCAAGGCAAGGCTTCATAAACGTGGATTTTTAAACAAATTTTCAAGGCAAGGCCTGGCTTTAATACTGAGGATGTTTAAGGAAAATTTCAAGGCCTGGCTTCATAGAAGAGGATTTTTTTGGAAATTTTCAAGGCATGGCCTGGCTTTACTACTGAGAATTTTTGAGGAAATTTTCAAGGCAAGGCCTGGCTTCATAAGTGAGGATTTTTTAAGGACATTTTCAAGGCAAGGCCTGGCTTATTATTTAAGGTTTTTAAGGAAATTTTGAGGGCTTTTTAAGGAAATTTCGTTTTTTATTTGGAGGCCTAGTGTTCAGCTGTCACCCCCTTTAAGTTCGACTCTGAGCTCTTTTCCACTAAAAATAAAAAAAATCCCTTAGCAGACAGACTTCTTCATTTCGTCTATAAATGTAACAATGAATCTTTCAAGATGATGCTGAGGCTATGAATAGACAACAAGGAGAGGGCGAGAAAGAAAGGGGATGTCTCATTTTTTTTGGCAAGGGAATTCTCTCGCTCTCTGTCTTCTACAGTCCGTGGGAATTCTGTGCACGATTTGTGCAATGAAAATAATAATGATGCCTATTAATGCACTAGTTCGCTTAGTTTTTTTTTGTTGTTGGTGGTTGGCATGGAGATGACTTTCGGGCTAAACATTACAGTGAGCTGATTTTGTTGTTGTTGTTGTTGCTTCAATTCGGATTTGCGACAAGCATTATTGTCTAGAAATTCGAATGTCTGCCGTCGGCCTATTGCGCAGACCCCGGTATTGTTGTAAACATTTCCCTTTTGGTTATAATCTCTGTTTTGAGATGCAATGCAAGTCTTCGGCTGCAACAGCACAGAGCCTTGGAGCAAAACAATGGAAAGATGACAAACCGATCTTGGAAACAGACGTAGCTAAAATGTAATGCTTAACAATTGACGCCAAATAAATCAGAGCAAATATGAAATCAAAATGTTTTGCTTGCTGTTTGTTACCCACTGCCCTGCGAACGTCGGGAAGAGAGTGAAGTCCTCCACCCCCAAACCACCAGGGGAATAACAGTTGAAAGCATTGTTATCCTTTCAGCAATTGTTTATGAATATGTAGCGTATGAATGCTGTAAAAGCAACAACCACAACGACGCAAAACAATTCGACTTTACATTTTATGACAACAAAAACAAACGTCACAATAACAACAACATTTTGTTGACAATAATATCCGAATTGTTTGTCTGTCTGTCGCAGAGCTTCTTATGTCAGTCTATTGTTGTTGATCGCCTGAGAATCCAATATTGAAATTTATGTAACGGACTTTGAGGGGAACAGATAAAACCACTTAGCTTAAAGATTACATAATAGTATCAGGCCTATTCAGCCAGGCAGAATAGATGGTTTCCTATAGGAACACAGTATTCAGCCAGGCTGAATAGATGGTTTCCTATAGAAACACACTATTCAGCCAGGCTGAATAGATGGTTTCCTATAGAAACACACAATTCAGCCAGGCTGAATAGATGGTTTCCCACAGAAACACACTATTCAGCCAGGCTGAATAGATGGTTTCCTATAGAAACACACTATTCAGTCAGGCTGAATAGATGGTTTCCTATAGAAACACACTATTCAGCCAGGCTGAATAGATGGTTTCCCACAGAAACACACTATTCAGCCAGGCTGAATAGATGGTTTCCTATAGAAACACACTATTCAGCCAGGCTGAATAGATGGTTTCCTATAGAAACACACTATTCAGTCAGGCTGAATAGATGGTTTCCTATAGAAACACACTATTCAGCCAGGCTGAATAGATGGTTTCCCACAGAAACACACTATTCAGCCAGGCTGAATAGATGGTTTCCCACAGAAACACACTATTCAGCCAGGCTGAATAGATGGTTTCCTATAGAAACACACTATTCAGTCAGGCTGAATAGATGGTTTCCTATAGAAACACACTATTCAGCCAGGCTGAATAGATGGTTTCCCACAGAAACACACTATTCAGCCAGGCTGAATAGATGGTTTCCTATAGAAACACACTATTCAGCCAGGCTGAATAGATGGTTTCCTATAGAAACACACTATTCAGCCAGGCTGAATAGATGGTTTCCTATAGAAACACACTATTCAGCCAGGCTGAATAAATGGTTTCCTATAGAAACACACTATTTAGCCAGGCTGAATAGATGGTTTCCTATAGAAACACACAATTCAGCCAGGCTGAATAGATGGTTTCCCACAGAAACACACTATTCAGCCAGGCTGAATAGATGGTTTCCTATAGAAACACACTATTCAGTCAGGCTGAATAGATGGTTTCCTATAGAAACACACTATTCAGCCAGGCTGAATAGATGGTTTCCCACAGAAACACACTATTCAGCCAGGCTGAATAGATGGTTTCCTATAGAAACACACTATTCAGCCAGGCTGAATAGATGGTTTCCTATAGAAACACACTATTCAGCCAGGCTGAATAGATGGTTTCCTATAGAAACACACTATTCAGCCAGGCTGAATAGATGGTTTCCTATAGAAACACACTATTCAGTCAGGCTGAATAGATGGTTTCCTATAGAAACACACTATTCAGCCAGGCTGAATAGATGGTTTCCTATAGAAACACACTATTCAGCCAGGCTGAATAGATGGTTTCCCACAGAAACACACTATTCAGCCAGGCTGAATAGATGGTTTCCTATAGAAACACACTATTCAGCCAGGCTGAATAGATGGTTTCCTATAGAAACACACTATTCAGCCAGGCTGAATAGATGGTTTCCTATAGAAACACACTATTCAGCCAGGCTGAATAGATGGTTTCACATAGAAACACACTATTCAGCCAGGCTGAATAGATGGTTTCACATAGAAACACACTATTCAGCCAGGCTGAATAGATGGTTTCACATAGAAACACACTATTCAGCCAGGCTGAATAGATGGTTTCGTATAGAAACACACTAATCAGCCAGGCTGAATAGATGGTTTCGTATAGAAACACACTATTCAGCCAGGCTGAATAGATGGTTTCACATAGAAACACACTATTCAGCCTGGCTGATTAGTGTGTTTCTATACGAAACACACTATTCAGCCAGGCTGAATAGATGGTTTCGTATAGAAACACACTAATCAGCCAGGCTGAATAGATGATTTCGTATAGAAACACACTATTCAGCCAGGCTGAATAGATGGTTTCGTATAGAAACACACTATTCAGCCAGGCTGAATAGATGGTTTCGTATAGAAACACACTATTCAGCCAGGCTGAATAGATGGTTTCGTATAGAAACACACTATTCAGCCAGGCTGAATAGATGGTTTCGTATAGAAACACACTATTCAGCCAGGCTGAATAGATGGTTTCGTATAGAAACACACTATTCAGCCAGGCTGAATAGATGGTTTCCTATAGAAACACACTATTCAGCCTGGTTGAATAGGGTTTCCGTTAGGAAACTTGCTATTCAGCCTGGCTGAATAGGGTTTCCGTTAGGAAACTTGCTATTCAGCCTGGCTGAATAGGGTTTCCGTTAGGAAACTTGCTATTCAGCCTGGCTGAATAGGGTTTCCGTTAGGAAACTTGCTATTCAGCCTGGCTGAATAGGGTTTCCGTTAGGAAACTTGCTATTCAGCCTGGCTGAATAGGGTTTCCGTTAGGAAACTTGCTATTCAGCCTGGCTGAATAGGGTTTCCGTTAGGAAACTTGCTATTCAGCCTGGCTGAATAGGGTTTCCGTTAGGAAACTTGCTATTCAGCCTGGCTGAATAGGGTTTCCGTTAGGAAACTTGCTATTCAGCCTGGCTGAATAGGGTTTCCGTTAGGAAACTTGCTATTCAGCCTGGCTGAATAGGGTTTCCGTTAGGAAACTTGCTATTCAGCCTGGCTGAATAGGGTTTCCGTTAGGAAACTTGCTATTCAGCCTGGCTGAATAGGGTTTCCGTTAGGAAACTTGCTATTCAGCCTGGCTGAATAGGGTTTCCGTTAGGAAACTTGCTATTCAGCCTGGCTGAATAGGGTTTCCGTTAGGAAACTTGCTATTCAGCCTGGCTGAATAGGGTTTCCGTTAGGAAACTTGCTATTCAGCCTGGCTGAATAGGGTTTCCTTTAGGAAACTTGCTATTCAGCCTGGCTGAATAGGGTTTCCGTTAGGAAACTTGCTATTCAGCCTGGCTGAATACGGTTTCCGTTAGGAAACTTGCTATTCAGCCTGGCTGAATAGGGTTTCCGTTAGGAAACTTGCTATTCAGCCTGGCTGAATAGGGTTTCCGTTAGGAAACTTGCTATTCAGCCTGGCTGAATAGGGTTTCCGTTAGGAAACTTGCTATTCAGCCTGGCTGAATAGGGTTTCCGTTAGGAAACTTGCTATTCAGCCTGGCTGAATAGGGTTTCCGTTAGGAAACTTGCTATTCAGCCTGGCTGAATAGGGTTTCCGTTAGGAAACTTGCTATTCAGCCTGGCTTAATAGGGTTTCCGTTAGGAAACTTGCTATTCAGCCTGGCTTAATAGGGTTTCCGTTAGGAAACTTGCTATTCAGCCTGGCTGAATAGGGTTTCCGTTACGAATTATTCTTTTCAGCCTGGCTGAATGGGGTTTCCGTTGGGAAACTTGCTATTCAGCCTGGCTGAATGGGGTTTCCGTTAGGAAACTTGCTATTCAGTCTGACTGAATAGGGTTTCCTTTAGGAAACTTGCTATTCAGCCTGACTGAATAGGGTTTCCGTTAGGAAGCTTGCTATTCAGCCTGACTGAATAGGGTTTCCGTTGGGAAACTTGCTATTCACCCCGGCTGAAAAGGGTTTCCGTTAGGAAACTTGCTATTCAGCCTGTCTGAAAAATGTTTCCGTTGGGAAACTTGCTATTCACCCCGGCTGAAAAGGGTTTCCGTTAGGAAACTTGCTATTCACCCCGGCTGAAAAGGGTTTCCGTTAGGAAACTTGCTATTCACCCCGGCTGAATAGGGTTTCCGTTAGGAAACTTCAAACATAGGCTAAAATAGGAAAACTAGTATTTCTCTTGGGAAATCTCTATTTAGCTTGGCTGAATAAAGTTTTCTTTGTTATTTTGATTACGAAATCATTATCCAACCTCCTAATTGAATGCTATAAATTTGAAATTCTCTCTCCTCAAATAACTTTCCAAATATTATGTCATTATCTTGATAATCCGGCAAACAAGATAATCTATTAAATTTCCCATCTCAATAATATTCCCGCAGCAATTACCTACCAATGATCTTGTTCTACAAATCGTACCCAGCCGAATCATTCGAATGTCATCAATCTTTAGAAGAACCATTAATCCTAAAACAAATTATCCTCAATGGGTTGGGATGGGTTGTGGCATAATCGCTTCATATGCTATTAAGCAGATAGAGACTGACAGTCGGCCGGCCAGCCGAACAGACTGACCACAACTGTTATCAATTTTCCTTGCCTGCAATGAACAGAAGAAGAGATGGCAGAAGCTTTGAAGTGAATATCTATGGACTGCTGCATGTGAGAGAAAGATGTGGAGAAGAAAAGGGTGGTGTGTGTGTGTTGAAAGACATGACACTAAGTACTGGACATGCGAAGATTGGTGTTGTTGCTGTTGCAAAAGTTTTTGTTGTAATTGATTTTGCGGCATTGCTGAGCATTAGACACGTCATGCAAAGGCTTTGGCCGGCATTATGTTGGGGAGGAGGATAAAAAAGACTGGGTGGGGCCTTTATTAAGGAAGCTTTGGAAAGTTGTGAATCCTTTTGGGAGATGGTGGGGATGTCAATGTAAAGTGGACATTTTTAAAACGTTATGAAACGAATCCTAGATTAATAGCTCCTTGTTTGCTTTCATATTAATAGAATATGCCGTGGTTTCAATGTTTCTTTAAAACCGCTCACCATCACGTCCATCCAAAGACCCATTACCAAATGAAATGGACGCGCCACATGCCTATCATCGCATTAAGATTCAAATTACAAACTGTGACGACGCATTTAAATATATCTATGGAGTCAGGGAAGAGGAAGATGGAGATGGAAAGGGCGAACTTTTAACTAAATTTGTTGTAAGCCAAAGCTTTTGCCAGAGGTCTGTTGTTGGGATTGCTATTTGGTGGTATCAAATTAGTTGTGAATTACGGCCTGACATTTAGATGAAGTACCAGCAATTACCTCAGAAAACAAGACAGACCAAAAACAACCACAACAACTAGCCAGGCTATGAAAGTTTGTGCGATTTGTTTCTTCTTTCTTTGTCTGCTGCGACAATCAATGTCTGTCTGGCTGTTTTGGCTATTGGTTTGGTTGTCGGCATCCTCTCTTGCATAATTCCAATTTCAATTCCATTCATAAACAAAACGTTAATTTTTTTTCCCAGTTTGTGTGGAGAATTAACTTTCCAAGTGGACATCGGAGCCATTAAGTTGGGACAGTGGTTTTAAAAATCTTACTCAGACAAGCTGAATAGAAGTTTCCCTAGAGAAAACCCAACTTAGCCAGGCTGTATAGAAGTATTATCAGTTTCCCTAGGAAATATTATCAGTTTCCCTAGGAAATATTATTCAGTCCAGCTGAAGGAAATTAGTTTCTTAAGAAAGCCATATTCACCCCACAACCACTGTTCCCCCGAAAGCTGTTGTTTGTCGGAAAAAGAGCGCGTTAAGTGTTGTTTGAAGTTCTGTGGCGTTAGTTATTGGCTTATTTTGGTTGGGATTCGACAAAATTTGCATTTGCTGCAGATTATCGTTGATTGTTTGCGGTTCTTTAGGAAGTGCCGAGTTGAATAAAGTTTAGCACAAATTACCCGCGGCGGCAGACACATTTGAATGTCTCAATTAGTTCTCACGCTGGTTGCTGTGTCATTGATTTGTTGGGTTGTTCTTGTAATTGCTTTTCCATTTTCAATACAAATAAGAATTTTACTTTGTAACTGGAATTGGAATTAGTTGAATAGCAGAGAAAGGCCTTTATGGGAATATACATAAATGAAAGGTTTCGGTAGCTTTGCATGGCATCCCTCCTTTTTGTAGGCTTCTGTTTCTATTAACATGTCCTTTTTTAATGCGATCTCCTGCTCTTCTCCTGGTGGTCTAATGCTTATCTAGAATGTCGTCTTAATAGCTTTGACAATGTTGTTCCTCTCATAATCTGATATCGAGAATACAACAGCAGCGACAACTTGTCTGTTAATCAGTCCGGTCGGCTGTTGTTTCCAATAATGTTTTGCTTAATTTAATTTAAACGCAAGGCGTACACGATCGCATGCACACTGGAAAAAAATTGCTGGAAGCAGGATTAATTGGGAAATTGATCATCTATATAACGGGTATAATGCATCTATGTTACCTAGATAAGATGGATAATGAATTTATGTTATATGGATAAGGCGGATAATCGATTTATGTCGTCTAGATAAAGAATCTTATCTAGATAACCTAGATAATAACTCTTTAATATTTTGATAAGGTGAGTAATGAAACTTTGACATCTAGATAAGATAAACAAACATGTTCATCTAGATAATGTTGATAATGAATCTTTGTCACCTAGTTCACCTAATTCAGCTAGATATCGTGGATAGTGAACCTATATCATCTAAATAACGAAGATAATGTATCAATGTTATCTAGATAACCTGGGTAATGCATCCATGTTATTTAGATAAACCGGATAATAAATCGATGTCACCTAGATAACAATGACAATGAATCTTTATCACCTAGATAAAGTAGAAAATTCATCCATTTTATCTAGATTAACTGGATAATGTTATTTAGATAACCCGGATAAATTATCTGAGTCGCCTAGATAAGGTACATGTACACTAGAGTGGGGCGATTTGAAAACCATCACGGGCGCCTGGAGTTTCTAATTCTTGGGATTGTACTGAGCAAAAAAGTCAACTAGACCATATGTCTACGGTGAAAATCGAGCCCCCGGATTTTGGCTTGAAGTTATTTTTCAAGGATTTTTGGATATTTTGGCATATAAGAACCAAACCACTGAGATTTTCGATCCAACACAAAGACAACAATTATAGCCAAGACAATAATAAAGAACTCTCTAGTACATCGCAAAATCATTGGAACGCTCCTTCAGGTAGTTATGGCCTCGAGAAGGTGCACATTTTTCGGAAAATATCGATAAATGACACTGTGCTACAAAATGGGACTCAAAGTCAGTGGGTGGAAAATTCCTTTTGGAGATGAAAGCCCTTGGTGAGTGTACTAAGAACCCAAAAGGAAACATTCACCATAGGTCAAGTTTCCGAGATATCGCGTGATTAATGGTTTAATTTTGGCCCCTTAATTTGTGAGAAAATAGCTTCATATCTCTCTAAAGCATTATTGTAGCTTCATTTTGACATTACATTTCTTCGGTCAAATCGAATGGTGAATCTTTTTGTAGAATATTTCATCCCTCTAACTCAATTCCTTTCATGTCCTTTTCGTCCTTTATTTTTTGAACCATAGTAAAAGTAACACAAGACGAGATTTTACAGCATCCAAATATTCTACAAAAATGTTGTTCAGAAGATTTTAGGTACGGTTCTCATTGATGACCAATCGATATTTCCCCGTTTTCATGGTCCTTTTTGACATTTACCCGGTTTTTGTTCAGAAAACTATGTTTTGTTTTTATGTATATTCGTTATTGGTCTGTGGTGCTTCTGAAATACTTACCATAAATAGCTCTTGTAATGACGAACACGTTAATAACAAATTTTATTTGAGGATAGATCCGGTTACCTATATTTTTGAATCGGATATTCTGATATTAAAACCGATTTTGGAACCGGTTTTAACTAACCGATTAACCGTATATGTATATCATTAGAAAGCTAATATAACGGTCAATCAAATGACAGCAAGTAGCTTATTACAACTTTGTTGGTTCCGTAGCTAGAAAAAAACAGCTTTCTTAAACCGATTTTGATGTAAAATATCACTGGTTGAAAAATTCTTTTTGGCGATGAAAGTGCTTGATAAAAAAACAACATAACATAAATTCATCTCGCCATAACTCAGAAGTTTGACCTATCTGACCTATATTTTACATCAAAATCGGTTTAAGAAAGCTGTTTTTTTATTATAGCTTCGGAACCAATCGGTTAATCGGTTACTTAAAACCGGTTCCAAAATCGGTTTTAATATCAGAATATCCGGTTCAAAAATTTAGATAACCGGATCTATCCTCAAATAAAATTTGTTATTAACGTGTTCGTCATTACAAGAGCTATTTATGGTAAGTATTTCAGAAGCACCACAGACCAATAACGAATATACATAAAAACAAAACATAGTTTTCTGAACAAAAACCGGGTAAATGTCAAAAAGGACCATGACAACTGGGAAATATCGATTGGTCATCAATGAGAACCGTACCTAAAATCTTCTGAACAACATTTTTGTAGAATATTTGGATGCTGTAAAATCTCGTCTTGTGTTACTTTTACTATGGTTCAAAAAATAAAGGACGAAAAGGACATGAAAGGAATTGAGTTAGAGGGATGAAATATTCTAAAAAAAAGATTCACCATTCGATTTGACCGAAGAAATGTAATGTCAAAATGAAGCTACAATAATGCTTTAGAGAGATATGAAGCTATTTTCTCACAAATTAAGGGGCCAAAATTAAACCATTAATCACGCGATATCTCGGAAACTTGACCTATGGTGAATGTTTCCTTTTGGGTTCTTAGTACACTCACCAAGGGCTTTTATCTCCAAAAGGAATTTTCCACCCACTGACTTTGAGTCCCATTTTGTAGCACAGTGTCATTTATCGATATTTTCCGAAAAATGTGCACCTTCTCGAGGCCATAACTACCTGAAGGAGCTTTCCAATGATTTTGCGATGTACTAGAGAGTTCTTTATTATTGTCTTGGCTATAATTGTTGCCTTTGTGTTGGATCGAAAATCTCAGTGGTTTGGTTCTTATATGCCAAAATATCCAAAAATCCTTGAAAAATAACTTCAAGCCAAAATCCGGGGGCTCGATTTTCACCGTAGACATATGGTCTAGTTGACTTTTTTGCTCAGTACAATCCCAAGAATCAGAAACTCCAGGCGCCCGATAACACTTTTTTCCTTCCATACAAATCGCCCCGGCACCAGTATTGCACCAGTCTGTCCAATACAGACCTATCTCGCTTGAGCCTGTCTCTAATGACCCATACATGGAATGCATGGGGGTAACAGTCAGGTGTGGAGCTGCCGAGATAGAGTTGCTGAATGTATACATCCCGCCGAGAAATAGCTGTATCCCTGATTATAGGCCTGACATTAGCCCGCTCTTGCAAGGTCATAATCGTCTGGTCCTGGGGGATTTTAATGCACATCATGAGATGTGGCATTCGGCCCTCGGAAACGACCAGAGAGGTGCAGCGCTGGCTGAGCAGATTGATAGCTCTACGTTTTGCACGGTCAATGAGGACGCCCCTACCAGAATTAGAGGAGAGTGTCACAGTTCGCCTGACATAACCATCGTGTCACCTGGTCTGACAAATGACGTTACCTGGCAACCCGTCATTTCCCTTGGATCAGACCATCTCCCCATAATTGTCTCCATTAGCAGACCACCCGATTTCATCACCTCTGAACGCCGCACGTTCGTCAATCATAAAAAAGCTGATTGGCCGAGTTTCAGAGTGTTCACCAATCACCGCTTCAGAGAATTGCCCAATCCTTCTGATGTTCGGGTAGCGGAAAGGACGTTCCGGGACATCATCACTGCTGCAGCCGCTCGCCATATCCCTGCTGGTCGAATACCCGAAGTAAGACCAAATTTCCCAGCAGAGGCGACGGGATTAGCAAACGAGCGTGATGAGCTTCGTCGTATCAACCCCAATGACCCCAGAGTCAGGGAGCTGACACTGGAAGTTAACAGGCTGGTCGGCGAGCATAAGCGGAACAAATGGTTAAATCATCTGAAGAGCTGCAACATTGGAGCCGGTATAGGTGAATTGTGGGCAACGGTTAAGTCACTCTCGAACCCTGGAAGAAGGGAAGATAGGACCTCAGTCACGTTTGGCGACGTTACGTTGACTGACCCGAAGAGGTGCGCAAGTAATTTCAATCGACAGTTTGTCGAGCATCCCGAGAGTGACAGGGCGAAGTGAAGAGTATTACGTCGTATCAGATCTCTTCCTGCCGAGGATGAACCACCACAATTTACAATGGATGATGTTGCCAATGCCATCAGGAACGCTAAATCATCCAAAGCGTTGGGCCCTGATGGAATCTCCATGGTAATGTTGAAGCAGCTGGATGAGCCGGGAGTCGAGTATCTCACCAAAGTCTTCAACTTGTCGCTAGCCACCCTCGTTGTTCCCGAAGTCTGGAAAATGGGCAGGGTGGTCCCACTACGGAAGCCAGGCAAGGATGCCAGCAAAAGTGAATCGTACAGACCGATTTCGCTTTTGTCACCCGTAGCAAAGACACTTGAGGCCTTGATCCTCCCCAGTATCAGAAACAGCTATCAAGTTGCCGATCATCAACATGGATTCCGTAAGCAGCACAGCACGACAACAGCGCTGCACGCCATTACCACATATATCTGTAAAGGACTCAACCAGAGACGGCCGTGCGATAGAACAGTGATGGTGGCTCTTGACTTATCAAAAGCCTTTGATACAGTCAGGCACTCCACGCTGTTTGAGGACATTGAGCAGACAACCCTTCGGCCCAGCTTGAAACGTTGGATAGTCAACTATATGTGTGGGCGCCAGTCGTACGTGGAATTCAGGAATAAGAAGTCCAAACCCCGTAGAGTCAAACAGGGAGTTCCCAAAGGTGGGGTGATATCTCCGGAACTGTTTAACCTCTACCTCTCCTGTATTCCACCCCCTCCAGACGGCATTGAGATCGTGACGTATGCGGATGATTGCACGATCTTGGCGTCGGGTACCTATCCTGATGACATCTGTGAGAGACTGAACAACTATTTAACTGATCTTACCACCTTTTTCCATTCGAGGAATATGCAGATTTCCCCCACAAAATCTACAGCAACTCTGTTCACCACATGGACAGCGCAGTTTGGACGTGAGTTGAATGTCGTGGTCGACGGTAGCAGAATTCCGACCACAAACTGCCCTAAAATTTTAGGGGTCACATTCGATACTACATTCACGTCGTGCGCACACGCCACAGCTATCTTTAACTGCCCCGCCAAACCTACCCATCTAACTCCAGTGGATCTGTGGCTACATCCCATCGAAGCAGCCATTTTTCTGGAACTGGAGATAGACCCAGAGCCAGATTGAACAGAGGAACGAACAAATAAACATAACAAAAACACTGTTACAACAACAACAACTAGATAAGGTGGATAATGAATCTTGGTCATCTGGATAACGTGGATAATGCATTTACATTACCTATGTATATAATCTGTATAACGCATCCAGGTTATTTAGATAACCCGGATAATGAAACTATGTCACGCAGATAACGCGGATAATGAATCTTTATTATATAGATAACGTGGATAATGCATCTACTTTATCTTGATAACCTGGGTAATGTATCCATGTTATTTAGATAACCAGATAATTAATCTATGTGACCTAGATAACGTGGATAACGAATATATATTGTATAAATACCGTGGTCCTATGAATAATGCATCCAAGTTATCTAGATAACCTGGATAACAATCTATATCACCTAGATAACTTGTATACTGAATCTATGTCATCTAGATAGCGCAGATAATGTTATCTGGAGAACCTAGATAATGCGCCCACGTTGTTTATATAACCGGATAATGCATCTATGTCACCTAGATCACATTGATAACGCATCTATGTTGTCTGGATAAATAAAATAATACATCCAGGCTTTTTAGATAACTGGATAATGAATCTATGTCACCTAGACAACGTGAATAATGAATTTTTATTATATAGATAAAGTGGATAATGCATCTACTTTATCTGGATAATGGATTTTGATCATGTAGATAATGCATTCATATTATTCAGATAACCCGGATAATGTGTCTATGTCACCTAGATAACGTGGATAATGAAACTTTATTATATAGATAACGTGGATAATGCATCTACTTTATCTATATCACCTAGATAAAGTGCATACTGAATCTATGTCATCTAGATAGCGCAGATAATGCATTTTATGTTATCTAGAGAATTTAGATAATGCATCCACGTTAACTATATAACCGGATAATGCATCTATGTCACCTAGATAACGTGGATAATGCATCTATGTTATCTGGATAACCCACATAATGCATCCACGTTATTTAGACAATCGGATAATGCATCTATGTTACCTAGATAACATTGATAACGCATCTATGTTGTCTGGATAAATTAAATAATACATCCAGGTTATGGGTAATCTATCCATGTTATTTAGATAACCGGATTATGAATCTACCTGACCTAGATAACGTGGATTACGAACATACATATATCGTATAAATAACGTGGACCAATGGATAATGCATCCAAGTTATCTAGATAACCTGGAGAATCAGACTATATCACCTAGATAACGTGTATACTGAATCTATGTTATCTAGATAGCGCAGATAATGCATTTAATGTTATCTAGAAAACCTAGATAATGCATCCACGTTATTTATATAAGCGGATAATAACATATTAACTGTAGAATGAATCTATGTCATCCAGATAACCTCGGATAATGAATATATGTTATCCATATAAGGTAGATAATGATTCCATGTCACCCAGATAATAATGCATCTACTTTATCAAGACAACCCAGATAATTATTTAGATAACATGGACAATGAATCTATGTCGCCAAGATAACATGGACAATGAATCTTTATCATCTACATATCTATCTATTTTATCTATATAGCCTGGATAATGTATCCATGTTCTCTAGATAACTCGGATAATGAATCTATGTCACCTAGATAACAGGGATAACGAATATATATCATGTAGATAACATGGATAATGCATCTATGTTATCTAGATACCCAGATACTAAATCTATATCATCCAGATAACGTGGATAATGCATCTATGTTATGTAGATAACCTTGATAATGAATCTGTCTTATCTATATAGCCCGGATAATGATTCTGTATAGCCTAGATAACGTAGATTATAAACCTGTATCATCTATATAACGCAAATAGTGAATCGATGTTGTCTAGATAACCTGTACAATGTATCCATGTTATTTAGATAACCTGGATAATGAATCTATATCACCTAGGTAACATGGATAATGCATTTTTACTGGATATTGCATCTACTTTATCTAGATAACATGGATTATGCATCCATATTATGTACATAGATAACCGGGCAAAGAATCGATGTTGCCTAGATAAAGTAAATAATTAATCTTTAGCATCTACATAACATGGATAACGCATTTAATTTATCTAGATAAACTTGATAGTGTATTCATGTTATTTAAATAAACCGGATAAAGAATCTATGTCACCTAGATAACGCGGATAATGCGTCTACTTTATCTAGATAACCTTGATAATGCATCCGGATAAATAATCTATGTCACCTAGATAACGTGGATAATGCATCTACTTTATCTAGATAACCTAGGTTATGCATTCATGTTATTTAGATAACTCGGATAATGAATCTGTGTCACCTAGATAACGTGGATAATGCATCAATATTTATCATCTTGATAACTTGGATAATGCATTTATGTTATCTAGATAGCCGGACAATGCATATATGTCACTAAGATAACATTGATAATGAATCTTTATCACCTAGATAACGTGGATAATTCATCTACTTTATCTAGATGACGTGGATAATGCATTTACGTTATCTAGATAACCGGACAATGCATATATGTCACCAAGATAGCATTGATAATGAATCTTTATCACCTAGATAACGTGGATAATTCATCTACTTTATCTAGATAACTCTGATAATGCATCAATGTTATTTAGATAATCCGGATAAAGAATCGATGTCACCTATATAGCGTGGATAATGGATTTTGATTATGTAGATAACGTGGATAATATATCTATGCTTTCTGGATAACCTGGATAATGCATTCATATTATTTAGATAACCCGGATAATGTATCTATGTGACCTAGACAACGTGGATAATGCATCTTTATTATATAGATAACTTTATCTATTTACTTTATCTACTTTATCTGGATAATGGATTTTGATCATGTAGATAATGCATTCATATTATGCAGATAATCCGGATAATGTATCTATGTCACCTAGATAACGTGGATAATGAATATTTATTATATAGATAACGTGGATAATGCATCTACTTTATCTTGATAACCTGGGTAATGTATCCACGTTATTTAGATAACCGTGGACCTATGGATAATGCATCCAATTTGTCTAGATAACCTGGATAATCAGACAATATCACCTAGATAACGTGTTTACTAAATCTATGTCATCTAGATAGCGCAGATAATGCATTTTATTTTATCTAAAAAATCTAGATAATGTATCCACGTTATTTATATAACCGGATAATGCATCTATGTTACCTATATAACGTGGATAATGCATCTATGCTATCTGGATAACCTGGATAATACATCCAAGTTATTTATACAATTGGATAATGCATCTATGACACCTAGATAACATTGATAGCGCAACTATGTTGTCTGGATAACCTGGATAATACATCCAGGTTATTTAGATAACCGGATAATGAATCTGTGTCACCTAGACAACATGGGTAATGCATCTAATTTACCTAGATAACCTGGGTAATGCATCCATATTATTTAGATAAGCCGGATAATGAATCTGTGTCACCTAGACAACATGGATAATATATCTAATTTACCTAGATCCATCCATATTATTTAGATGAGCCGGATAATAAATCTATGTCACCTAGATAATGTGGATAATGCATCTATGTTATGTAGATAACCTGGATAATGCACCTCTGACTTATCTAAATAGCCCGGATAATGACTCTGTGTAACCTAGATAACGTAGGTAATAAACCTATATCATCTAATAGTCAATTGATGTTGTCTAGATAACCTGTACAATGTATCCATGTTATTTAGATAACCTGGATAATGAATCGATGTCACCAAGGTAACATGGATAATGCATTTTTACTGGATATTACATCTACTTTATCTAGATAACATGGATTATGCATCCATATTACGTATATAATTGGATATAGAATCTATGTTACCTAGATAACGTAAATAATTAATCTTTAGCATCTAGATAACATGGATAACGCATTTAATTTATTTAGATAACCTTGATAGTGTATCCATGTTATTTAAATAAACCGGATAAAGAATCTATGTCACCTAGATAACGTGGATAATGCGTCCACTTTATCTAGATAACCTTGATAATGCATCCATGTTATTTAGATAACCCGGATAATGAATCTATGTCACTTGGATAACGTGGATAATGCATCTACTTTATCTAGGTAACCTTGTTAATGCATCCATGTTATTTAGATAACCCGGATAATGAATCTGTGTCACCTAGATAACGTGGATAATGCATCTGTCTTATCTAAGTAGCCCGGATAATGATTCTGTGTAACCTACATAACGTAGATAATAAACCTATATAACGCAAATAGTGAATCGATGTTGTCTAGATAACCTATACAATGTATCCATGTTACTTAGATAATGCATTTTTAATGGATATTGCATCTACTTTATCTAGATAACATGGATTATGTGTCCATATTATGTAGATAACCGGATAAAGAATCTATGTTACCTAGATAATGTAAATAATTAATCTTTACCATCTAGATAACATGAATAACACATTAAATTTATCTAGATAACCTTGGTAGTGTATCCATGTTATTTAAATAAGCCGAATAATGAATCTATGTCACCTAGATAAATTGGATAATGGATCTACTTTATCTAGATAACCTTGGTAGTGTATCCATGTTATTTAAATAAGCCGGATAATGAATCTATGTCACCTAGATAACGTGGATAATGCGTATACTTTATCTAGATAACCTTGATAATGCATCCATGTAATTTAGATAACCCGAATAATGAATCTGTGTCACCTAGATAACGTGGATAATACGTATACTTTATCTAGATAACCTGGATAATGCATCCATGTTAATTAGATAACTCGAATAATGAATCAGTGTCACCTAGATAACGTGGATAATGCATCTAGTGAATCTAGATAACGTTGATAATGCATCTACGTAATCTAGATAACTTGGATAATGCATTTATGTTATTTAGGTAACAGGACAATGCAATGTCACCAGGATAACATTGATTATGGATCTTTATCACCTAGATAACGTGGATAATACATATAATTTATTTAGATAACTCTGAAAGCGTGAATAATGGATTTTGATCATGTAGATAACGTGGATAATGTATCTATGTTTTCTGGATAAACTGAATAATGCATTCATATTATTCAGTTAACCCGGATAATGTATCTATGTCACCTAGATAACGTGGATAATGAATCTTTATCATATAGATAACGTGGATAATGCATATTCTTTATCTAGATAACCTGGATAATAGATCCATGTTATTTAGATAACTCGGATAATGAATCTGTGTCACCTAGATAACGTGGATAATGAATCTATAGTATAGAGATACCGTGGATAATGCATCTCTTTATCTTGATAACTTGGGTAATATATCCATGTTGTTTAGATAACCGGATAATGAATCTATGGCACCTAGATAACACAGATAATACGTCTACTTTATCTAGATAACCTTTATAATGCATCCATGTTATTTAGATAACCCGGATAATGAATCTATGTCACCTAGATAACGTGTATAATGAATATACTTTATCTAGATAACCTGGATAATACATCTATGTTATTTAGATAACTCGGATAATGAATCTGTGTCAACTAGATAACGTGGATAATGCATCTAGTGAATCTAGATAACGTTGATAATGCATCTACTTTATCTAGATAACTTGGATAATTCATTTAAATTTAAATAAGCCGGATAATGAATCTATGTCACCTAGATAACGTGGATAATGCGTATACTTTATCTAGATAACCTTGATAATGCATCCATGTAATTTAGATAACCCGAATAATGAATCTGTGTCACCTAGATAACGTGGATAATACGTATACTTTATCTAGATAACCTGGATAATGCATCCATGTTAATTAGATAACTCGGAAAATGAATCTGTGTCAACTAGATAAGGTGGATAATGCATCTAGTGAATCTAGATAACGTTGATAATGCATCTACTTTATCTAGATAACTTGGATAATGCATTTATGTTATCTAGGTAACAGGACAATGCAATGTCACCAGGATAACATTGATTATGGATCTTTATCACCTAGATAACGTGGATAATACATATAATTTATTTAGATAACTCTGAAAGCGTGAATAATGGATTTTGATCATGTAGATAACGTGGATAATGTATCTATGTTTTCTGGATAAACTGAATAATGCATTCATATTATTCAGTTAACCCGGATAATGTATCTATGTCACCTAGATAACGTGGATAATGAATCTTTATCATATAGATAACGTGGATAATGCATCTACTTTATCTTGATAACTTGGGTAATATATCCATATTGTTTAGATAAACGGATAATGAATCTATGTCTCCTAGATAACGTGGATAATGCATATTCTTTATCTAGATAACCTGGATAATAGATCCATGTTATTTAGATAACTCGGATAATGAATCTGTGTCACCTAGATAACGTGGATAATGAATCTATAGTATAGAGATAACGTTGATAATGCATCTCTTTATCTTGATAACTTGGGTAATATATCCATGCTGTTTAGATAACCGGATAATGAATCTATGGCACCTAGATAACACAGATAATACGTCTACTTTATCTAGATAACCTTTATAATGCATCCATGTTATTTAGATAACCCGGATAATGAATCTATGTCACCTAGATAACGTGTATAATGAATATACTTTATCTAGATAACCTGGATAATACATCTATGTTATTTAGATAACTCGGATAATGAATCTGTGTCACCTAGATAACGTGGATATTGTATCTACTTTATCTAGATGACGTGGATAATGCATTTACGTTATCTAGATAACCGGATAATGCATTTACGTTATCTAGATAACCAGACAATGCATATATGTCATCAAGATAACGTTGAAAATGAATCTTTATCACTTAGATAGCGTGGATAATGAATCTCTATCATCTAGATAACGTGGATAATACATATAATTTATCTAGATAACTCTGAAAATGCATCAATGTTATTTGAATAATCCGGATAAAGAATCCTAGATAGCGTGGATAATGATTGTGATCATGTAGATAACGTGGATAATGTATCTATGTTTTCTGGATAACCTAAATAATGCATTCATATTATTCAAATAACCCGGATAATGTATCTATGTCACCTAGATAACATGGATAATGAATCTTTATCATATAGATAACGTGAATAATGCATCTACTTTATCTTGATAACCTGGGTAATGTATCCATGCTATTTACATAACCGGATAATGAGTCTATGTCACCTAGATAACGTGGATAATGAATGTTGATAATCTAGATAACTTGGACAATGAATCTGTATTATCTAAATAACCTAGATGATTAATTTATCACATTTATATAACGTGGATAATGACTACATGTCATTCAGATAACGTGAATAATGAATTTAAATCATCTGGATAACGTCGATTCCACATCGTGTATTATGAATATATTATGTCTTCTAGAAAGCGCGGATAAAGTATCTAACTTGTCTAGATAGTGTCGTAGCGTGGATAAAGTCTGGGTAGCGTGGATAAAGTATCTACCTCGTGTGGATATCATGGATAAATTATCTACCTCGCTCAAGTAGCGTGGACAAAGTATCTATTTTAGAAAGCATGGGCAAAGTATCTATCTCGTCTAGATAAAACATATACCTCGTCTGGGTAGCGTGGATAAAGTATCTACCTCGTGTGGATATCGTGGATAAATTATCTACCTCGTTCAAATAGCGTGGGTAAAGTATCTATCTTATGTAGAAAGCGTGGATAAAGTATCTAACTCGTCTAGATTGTGTCGATCAGGTATTGACGTATCTATATAGTCTGGATAAAACATATACCTCGTCTGGGTAGCTTGGATTAAGTATCTACCTCGTGTGGATATCGTGGATAAAGTATCTACCTTGTTCAAATAGCGTGGATAAGACATCGTCCTCAACTAAGTACGAGTAGCTTGAATAAAGTATCTACCCCGTCTGTATAGCGAGAATAAAATATCAACATCGTCCGAATTACGTGGCATGGATAACGTATCTAACTAGTCTGGATATTGTGGATAATGTATCTACCTCGACAGATTACGGTGGATAAAGTATCTATCTCATCTAGAAAACGTGGATAAAGCATCTACCTGGTTCAGATAGCGGGGATAAAGTATCTACCTCGTTCAGATAGCGTGGATAAAGTATATACCTCGTTAAGATAGCGTGGATAAAGTATCTACCTCGTTCAGATAGCGTGGATAAATTATGTACCTCGTTCAGATAGTGCGGATAAAGTATCTACCCCATCTGGATAACGTAGACAAATCCCCAGAGTATATGAATTGAATTATTCTTTACGTGTACTCATTTTTCTTCTCAACAGTTGGTTAAACCAAGTTCAGCATGTTCATGTGTGTGTGTCAGTGTGTTTGTGCATTCTGTTTGCAGTTGCCAGCAGTATTTTATTTACAATCACCAAGTTGGTCATTAACAAGGTTACTTGTCAAGGTGACGATTAAGATCAGTGAAAACAGGCAAAATCCCAGTTGTGTTGTGTTCTTGGGCTAAACGCTAAACAATAAGAACAACAACTGCTGACAAAACGCTAGTCTTGAAACCGGATCATGTCAAAATACGACTTGACTTTTCATCCATCCATCCGCCAAACCATCGAAATCTAGAACCCATTTCTTTCTTCAAAACAACATCTTAACTACATATTACGTCATTAAAGAAATGAAAATTCCAAACAAATAATAGACCCCTTCAGGTTGGCGTGAAGGAGTGGGCGGAGTCCGTTGGAAAACTAATATACACCTATGTATTTGAACAGTTTGGAAAAGGGGGCGGCTGGTGGGTCATTCAATGAGAAAAAAGGTTAATATCGAATGGCTGAAATGTAATTTGTTTTCACACAACATAATCAAATTGATAAGACCGGCCAAAAAGTCTTTAAATTTAGCTTAATGATGCTTGGCAGCAGCAAACAGCCGGGCACAGTAAGAAGGAACAACAGACAGGCCACAGTACTGCTCATCATCCATTTGATGATGGTGGCCTCCAAAGGTAAACGTAAACGAAAAATGACAAGGCTTGAGTGGGAGACTTGGTTACTTCAGACTGATCTCCTCTACACATCCCAAACGCTGAAGATTTTTTTCTCCCCACTTTGTAAATGTTTGATTGTTTGGACAATGAAAAATGTCTGAGGTTATGGCTGTGCCACATGCAACACATGGCCAGCCAATGCAATTGTTGGTTAGCAAGTGCTTGCCACAAAATGCTGTTACTGACGACACTACCAGCAGCATTGCTGCTAGAACTTTGGGGTTTTGCTGGTTTTGTTCTTAAGCATTGGAGTGCTGAGGCTGCCTAACTGACAATGGAATAAACAGTCAAATGGCGATATTATTTGCCGTCACCGTGTTGTTTTTAACACCAAATGCGAATTGGAAGCTAAGCTAACGCAACAGATGGCTAGCTGGTTGGTAGGTTTAGCTGGCCGTGTTAGCAAATGCTTTAGCAAAATGACCGATCAAGGTTTACTTAATCGCAGGGGATATACGAGGGTGGTAGAGGCAAGTTAGGGGAGGCTTAAAATAAGCATACCCCGTACAATCCAGAAAATATAAAAAAATAGTTTATCGTCATTTTACGTATTACCTTGATAATACAGATACATTATCCACATTATCTGGATGACTAAGATACATTATCCACATATGTATTTTATTTGTATTTGTATTTATTTGTATACAGCGTTATAGCGTTATCTGGACGACTAAGACACATTATTAACGTTATCCGGGTGACTTAGATACATTATCCACGTTATCTGGTTGACCTATCCACGTTATATAGATAATACCGATACACTATCCACGTTATCTGGTTGACTTATCCACGTTATCTAGATAACACCGATACACTATCCACGTTATCTGGACGAGTAAGATTTATTATCTGTGTTATCTGGATGACTAATATATATTATCTGTGTTATCTGGATGACTTAGATGCATTATCAATGTTATCTAGATAATTTAGATATATTATCTGTGTTATATCGATGACTTCGATGCATTATCTGCGTTATCTTGATGACTTAGATGCATTATCCACGTTATCTAGATAACGTAGATACATTAACCACGTTATATGGATGACTAAGGTACGTTATCCACTTTATCGGGATGACTTAGATACATTTTCCACGTTATTTGGATGAGTTCAATTCATTATCCACGGTATCTAGATAACACAGATACATTATCCAAGTTTTCAGGATGACTAAGATATATTATCTGTGTCATCTGGATGACTTAGATGCATTATCCACATACTAACATAACGTAGCTACACTATCAACGTTATCTAGATGACCTAGATGCATTGACCACGTTAAATACAACGTAGATAAATTATCCACGCTATCTTGATGACTTAGATACATTATCCATGCTATCTGGATGACTTAGATACATTATCCACGCTATCTGGATGACTTAGATACATTATCCAGGTTATCCGGACGACTTACATTTATTATCCACGTTATCTAGACAACACAGATACACTAGCCAAGTTACCTAGATAATACAGATACACTAACCACGTTATCTGGATGACTAAGATACATTATCGTTAACTAGATAAAGTATATACATTATCCCCGTCATCTGGAAGACTTAGATACATTATCCACAATATCTGGATGACTTAGATACATTATCCACTATATCTGGATGACTTAGATACATTATCCACGTTATCTCGATGACTTGGATTCATTATCCACGTTAACTTGAAAACACAGATACATTATCCACTTTATCTGGATGACTAAGATACATTATCTGTGTCATCTGGATGGCTTAGATATATTATCCACGTTATCTAGATAAGACAGATACACTATCCACGTTATCTAGATAAGACAGATACACTATCCACGTTATCTAGATAAGACAGATACACTATCCACGTTATCTGGATGACTAAGATATATTATCTGTGTTATCTGGATTACTAAGATATATTATCTGTGTCATCTGGATGACTATGATATATTATCTGTGTTTTCTGGATGACTTAGATGCATTATCCGCGTTATCTTGATGACTAAAATGCATTATCCACGTTATCTAAATAACGTAGATACATGATCCACGATATCTGGATGACTAAAAAAGATTATCCACGTTATCTGAATGTCTTAGATACATTATCCACTTTATGTGGATGACTTAGATACATATCCACGTTATTTATATAGCATAGATACATTATCCTCGTTAGTTGGATGGCTTATATGCATTATCCTCTTTATCTAGATAACGTAGATACATTATCCACGTTATCTGTATGACCCGCGTTATCTGGATTACTAAGATACATTATCTGGATGCCTTAAATACATTATCTCGTTATCTGGATAACGTAGATACATTATCCACGTTATCAGGATGACTTAGATACATTATCTGTGTTATCTAGATGAAATAGATACATTATCCACGTTATCTGGATGACTCAGATGTATTATTCAGGATATCTACATAACGTAGATACATTATCCGTTATCTGGATGGCTTATGTGTGTTATCCATGTCATCTGGATAACTTAGATGCATTATCCGCGTTATCTATATAGCATGGATACATTATCCTCGTTAGCTGGATGACTTAAATGCAATATCCACTTTATCTAGATAACGTAGATACATTATCCACGTTATCTGGATTACTAAGATGCATTATCTGCGTTATATAGATGACTTAGATACATTATCTGTGTTATATGGATGACTTAGATGCATTATCCACGTTATCTGAATGACTTAGATACATTATCCACTTTATCTGGATGACTTAGATACATATCCACGTTATTTATATAGCATAGATACATTATCCTCGTTAGCTGGACGACTTAAATGCAATATCCACTTTATCTAGATAACGTAGATACATTATCCACGTTATCTGGATTACTAAAACGCATTATCTGCGTTATCTAGATGACATAGATGCATTATCCACGTTATATGGATGACCTACATACATACAGTATCCACGATGTATGTAAGGTAGATACATTATCCATGTTATCTGGATGCCTTAAATACATTATCGCGTTATCTGGATAACGTCGATACATTATCCACGTTATCTGGATGACTTAGACACATTATCTAGGTTATCCAAATGCCGTAGATGCATTATCCCCGTTATTCGGATGATATAGATACATTATCCATAGATATTATCCTGTAGATACATTATCCACATTATCCAAATGTTGTTGATACCGTATCCATATATATTATCTTGTAGATACATTATCCACGTTATCCAAATGTCGTTGATGCCTTATCCTTGTTATATGGATGACTTAGATACATTATCCCCGTTATCGTGATAACTTAGATACATTATCCCCGGTATTCGGATGACATAGATACATTATCCATAGATATTATCCTGTAGATACATTATCCAAATGCTGTTGATACCGTATCCATAGATATTATCTTGTAGATACATTATCCACGTTATCCAAATGTCGTTGATGTCTTATCCTTGTAATCCGGATGGCATAGATACATTATCGATAGATATTATCCTGTAGATACATTATCCACGTTATCCAAATGTCCTTGATACCTCATCCACGTTATCTGGGTGACTTAGATACATTATCTCCGTTATCTTGATGACTTAGATACATTATCTCCGTTATCTTGATGACTTAGATACATTATCCACGTTATCTAGATGCCGTGTATGCATTATCCGCGGAATTCGGATGACATTGTCCAAGTCGATTAGATGCCGTAGATACATTATCCACGTTACCTGGATGACTTAGATACACTATATATGTTATCCAAATGTCTTAGATACATTATCCACCATATCTCATGACTTAAATATATTAAATAAGCCATCTTAACGACATGGTAAATTATCCACGTGGCGTAGATACATTATCGACGATATCTAGATGCAGTAGATATATTATCCGCATTATTTGGATGACATAGAAAGACCATCTACGTTATCTGGATGACTTAGATGCATTATCCACGTTATTTAAATACCGTATTTACATTATCCTTGTTATCTGGATGACTTAGATACATTATATATGTAATCCAAATTCCGTAAGTACAGTATCCACCTTATCTAAATGACTTCATACATTATCCACCTTATCTGGATGATTTCGCTACATTATCTACGTTATCCGGATGCAGTATACACATTATCCCCATTATCTTGATGATTTAGATACATAATCCACTTTATCTGGAGGCCGTAGATACATTATCCACGTTATCTGCATGACGTAGATACATTATCTATATTATCTAAATGCCGTAGTTACATTATCCACATTATCTGGATGACATATGTATATACATTATCTATATATCGTAGATATTTTATCCACTTTATCTTGAATATTATTCGCCCAACATGGATAGTATTACCGGCGTTATCTGAATTATGAAAACAAATCGACTTTGTCTCCCACCCTCGTTGCCACATCTCATCTCAAATGAAAAACATTTTTTTGCCACATACCGACTGAAAACACTTTGAGGCGTGTAATATGATGTCTCGATAAAATACCAACTATTGTTTGCCAAGATTTAGCAGAGCTATGGTACTTCAGCCAAAGAAAACAGAATCTGAACAAGAATGTGTGTCCATGTGGCAAACAAAAACACACACACATAGAAGTGTGTGTATTTGTCTGTCGCTTGACATACCAAAAATTGCAGTAACAATTTGGTCGGTTTTGTTTTCCATGGAACAAGGCGACGGACGGCGTTGGCGGCGATTTACTTCCATGTTATTTTCGCTACGAAAGACCAGCAACCGCCGGCATCAGCAACGCCATCGCACTCACTTGTTTTGGTAACATTTACTGACCATCCTTTCAACTGGCGTTCGCCTGGGCTACTCCTAACAGCAACTTGTCGAACAAAAAGGCCATAGACGACCCCTGACCAAAACGGTGTCGCCTGTCTTAAAGTACGCGACAGCGTATCCCACGCCTCCACCCATCCATTCATTGGCCAGCCAGCCAGCCGGTCAGCTTTGCGTTGGATTCTCGCACCCCGGCATATCGATTAAGATAACTGCAGTGATTTAAACGAACCTAAGAATATGTTCAGCATTGAAATTATGGTTATTAACAAGAATCAAATTGCGCTGCATGGTGTGGTGTGGTGTGATGCAGTGGAGCGGACTGCAAAAGGCAACAATGATGACGATGACGACGGTGATGATGATGGTTGTGGTGGAGATGATGTACCTTCTTTTACAACAACAGCCCCTTTGGCTTGGGCTATGATGCAATGATGTGTGGTATGCATCTGCAGGGTGTACTCTGACACTCTTTTGAGGTTTGTTGCAATTGTTGTTATTGTTTCTTGTTGTTGTTGTCTTTGTTGTGCGGCAGTCATTCATATTGCAGCACATTATTATAAGTGGCATAAACACCGTCCTAATTGTTATTGAACATTATTCTCTTCACCTTCTTGTAAGGAGGCCAAGCGGGATGGGGGGAGGGGACAAACCCAAGATTAAAGATTTGCAACATTCAAAAGAGCTCTTTTAAGCTAAAAAAAAAAACAACACAACAACTTTGTTTTGTTGGGTGTTGGAATACATTTTTTTTTTGAAAATGGTTATTTATATTTTAACACGCTTAAAGATATTTAAAATATTTTCGTAATAATAGTTTTAGATGTCAGTCTTAATGGGTTATTTGTTGAAATATGGTATTATGAAAATTATCTATTTGCGAGGGTGACCTTTAGTTTGGAATTCGGGAAATGTGAATATTTAGACATCCACGTTAATGGTAGAGGATGCATTACCCATGTTATCTAGATGACAAAGATTCATTATCTGCGTAATCTAGATAATATAGATTACGTATATAATGAATCTTTGTCATCTAGATATCATAGATAATGCATCCTTACCATTAACGTGGATTATTTACGTTATCTGGGTGGCATGGATGCATTATCAACATTATCTAGATGACAAAGATTCATTATCCACGTTATCGAGACGTCATATATTCATCATTAACTTTATCTAGATAACATAGATGATTTTTTCGCGTCATCTAGTTGTCATCGTTTCAACTGCATGCACTATCCACATTATCTAGATCACATATATATCTATTATCCACGTTCTCTAGATGATATAGATTCACTATCTGGTTTATCTAAATAACATAGATTCATTAACCACATTATCTAGATGGCAAAAAAATCATTATCCATTTATATATATGACAAAGATTCATCATTGGCGTTTTCTAGATGATAAAGACTCAAAATCCACGTAATCTAGATTCATTATCCACGTTATCTAAATGATAAAAATTTATTATCTAGATGACAAAGATGAATTGTCAACTTTATTTGGATGACAAGGATTCATTATCCACGTTATCTAACTGCTATAGATTAATTATCTACGTTATCTATATTACATAGATTCATTATACACGTTATATAGATGATGAAGATGGATTATCCACAATATCTAGATGACAAAGATGCAATATCCACGTTCCACAGATGCATTATCCACGTTATCTAGATGACAAAGATTCATTATCTACGTTATCTACATAACATAGATTCTTTATCCGCGTTATTTATATGACAAAAATTTATTATCCACATTATGTAGATGACGTCACCTAGATGGCATACTTTTAGTATACATTGGGTCGACAAGGAGTATGACAAGGACTTTCCATCTATAGAAGACCGCTTGAGGACATCGGTGTACGGAAGACCCCTTGAGGTCTTCTATCTATAAATTTATCCATGAGACATTTCATTTGTAGTCCCTTGCGGTATTTTCTATATATAGAGGACTTCTATAGCTTTCAGAAAACATTTTTGAGGCCTTCTATGTGTTAGAGTGCTCTTAAGGTCTCTTAATGGTTTCTAATTATAGGACACCTCTTTATGTTTTCTTCATAAAGCAGACATTTTAAGGTGTTCATTCTACAGAAGACTGTCAGCAAGCTTTCTACATATAGATAGAAGGCCTCCTGAAGGGATTTTTTGTACATAGAAGGCCTCCAAAAACGGTCTTCTATAGAGAGAAGGCCTCCTGGATCTTATGTCAATAGAAGGACTTCTGAAAGAGTCTGCTGTATATAGATGGACTTCTAAAAGGGTCTTCTTTAGATAGAAGACATTCTAAAATTGTCTTTTGTAGATAGAATGGCTTCTAACGGAGGTTTCTGTGGATAAAAATCCTCCTGAACGGGTCTTCTGTAGATAAAAAAATAGTCTTCCATTGATAGAAGACTTCCTTCTGTACATAAATAGAACCTGAAAGGTTCTTTTGTAGATAGAAAGGAGCCTGACGAGATCTTCAGTAGACAGAAGTCCTCCCGCAGGAGTCTTCTGTAGACAGAAAACTTCCTGGAATGGTGTTCTGCACATAGAAGACCCCCTGAAAGGGTCTTTTGTGGATTGAAGATCTCCTGAGGTTGTCTTCTGTGTAGAGAAGCCTTCCTAAAACGGTCTTCTAAAGACATAAGGGCTTCTAAAGGTGTCTTGTATATAGAAAGGGTTTTCTGTAGATAAAAGAGCTTCCAAAGTATTTTCTATAGATAGAGGACCTTCCGTCGGTATTCTCAAAGAGTCTTCTGTCGATATAAGAGCTTCTAAAAAGGGCCTTGTACAGAGAATACCTCTTGAAAGGGTATTTTGCAGATAGAATGGCTCCTGTAAATTCTGTAAATAAAATGCCTCCTGACGGGATCCTGAAAGGATCTTCTGTAAAGAGAAGACATCCTGAAAGGGTCGTCTGTACATAGAAGCCCTCCTAAAGGGTATTCTGTAAATAGAAAGCCTCCTAGAAGGTTCTTCTGTAGATAGGAAGGTTTGTAAAATAATCTTCTATAGATAGGATATCCTGAAGGGGTCTTTTATAGAAGGGCTTCTAATAGGGTCCTCTGCGGATAGAAGGACTTCTTAATGGGTCCTCTGTAGATAGAGGGGTTTCCAAGCACACACAAGGGTTTTAAAAAGTCTTCTCTAGGTAGAAGTGCTTCTAAAGAGTTCTTCTAGATCTATAAGACCTCCTGAAGGAGTTTTTTTGTAGATAGAAGACCTCCTGAAAATATCTTCTGTAGATAGAAGTGTTTTTCTTTAGATAAAAGTCCTGAAAATAGAAGGCCTCCTGAAGGGACTTCTGTAGATAGAATACCTCATGAGAGGGCCTTCTGTAAACATAAATCCTCCTGAGAATGTCTTTTGTGGATAGAAGGTCCCCTGAAGGGGTATTGTGTAGAAGAACTCTTGAAAGTTTCTTCTGTAGATAGAAGACCTCCTGAAAGGGTGTTCTGTACATAGAAACCCCCCTGAAAGGTCTTCTGTGGATAGAAGATCTCCTGAAGTTGTCTTCTGTGTAGGGAAGCCTTTCTTAAAGTGTCTTTCTGTAGACATAAGGGCATCTAAAAGGGTTTGTAGAAAGAAAGGGGGTTTCTGTAGATAAAAGGGCTTCCAAAGTATCTTCTATAGATAGAAGACCTTCTGACGGGATCCTGGAAGGGTCGTCTGTAAATAGAGGGTATCCTGAAAGGGTCTTCTGTCGATGTAAGAGCTTCTAAAAAGGGCCTTGTACATAGAAGACTCTAAAGGGGTATTCTGTAAATAAAAGGCCTCTTGACGGGAAGCTGAAAGGATCTTCTGTAAAGAGAAGACATCCTGAAAGGGTCGTCTGCACATAGAAGTCTTTTTAAAAGCGTCTTCTGTAGATATAAAAACTTCTAAAAGTGTATTGTAGGTATCGCAAAATGGTCTTCTATAGATGGAAGGGCTTATTTAATCGTCTTCTGTAGATTGAAGTCTTCCCGAAAGGGTTTTTATTTATAGAAGGTTTCCTGTAAATAGAAAGCCTCCTAGAATGGTCTTTTGTATATAGGAAGGGGTCATTTTTAGATTTAGGGCCTCCTGAAGGGGTCTTCTATAGAAGGGCTTGTAATAGGGTCTTCTGCAGATAGAAGGGCTTCTAAATGGTTTCTCTGTAGATAGAAGGGCTTATAAAAATCTTCTCTAGGTGGAAGTGCTTCTAAAGAGTTATTCTAGAGATATACGACCTGAAGAGATCTTCAGTAGACAGAAATCCTCCCGAAGGGGTCCTCTGTAGATAGAAGATCTCCTGAAAGAGTGTTCTGTACATAGAAGACCTCTTGAAAGGGTATTCTGTGTATAGAAGACCTCTTGAACATGTCTTCTGTGTAGAAAAGGCATCCTAAAAGGGTCTTCTGTAGACATAAGGGCTTCTAAAAGTGTCTTGTAGATAGAAAGGGTTTTCTGTAGATAAAAGAGCTTCCAAAGTATCTTCTATAGATAGAAGACCTTCGACCGGGATCCTGGAAGGGTCGTCTGTAAAGAGAGGGTATCCTGAAAGAGCCTTCTGTCGATGTAAGAGCTTCTAAAATGGGCCTTGTACATAGAAGACCTCTTGAAAGGGTCTTTTGCAGATAGAATGGCTTCTAATGGGGTATTCTGTAAATAAAAGGCCTCTTGATGGGATGCTGCAAGGATCTTCGGTAAAGAGAGGACATCCTGAGCCTTCTGTAGATAAAAAAGCTTCTAAAAGGGTATTGTAGGTATCGCAAAATGGTCTTCTATAGATGGAAGGACTTATTAAAGCGTCTTCTGTAGATAGAAGACATCCCAAAGGGTTTTTATAGAAGAGTCTTTTGTATACACTGTGGCACAAAATGGAACTCAAAGTCTGGGGGGTGGAAAATTCCATATGGAGATGAAAGCCCTTGATGAATATACTAAGAACCTAAAAGGAAATTTTCGCCAGAGGTCAAGTTTCTGTGATATCGCGCGATGAAGTTTTTGATTTTTTCCCTATAATACATGGGAAAATAGCTCCATATCTCTGTTTGGCGTTGTTGTAGCTTCGTTTGGAGGTGACATGTCTTCAGTCAAATCGATTGGCGAATCTTTTTGTAGAACATTTCATTCTTCTAACTCAATGCCTTTCATGTCCTTTTCGTCCGTTATTTCTTGAACCGTAGTGAAAGTACTACAAGATAAGATTTTTCAGCATCCAAATATTCTACAAAAATTTTGCTCAGAAGATTTTAGGTACGGTTCTCTTTGACAACTAATCAATGTTGTCCCGTTTTCATTGTCCTTTTTCATGTTTACTCGGTCTAGGTTCAGAAAAAAACTATGTTTGGTTTTTCTGTATATTCGACATTGGTTATTTATTGGTATGTAGACTTACCAATTGGTTATTGCATATGTTGTTGTTGTTGTAGCACCATATAATGCTGGGTTGGCAGCCGCTGGCCGAAACACTTTTGGTTTCGGGTCAATCCGGTACGTAAGAACCCGCTGCCGTGGGATTGCAAACTTTAAATACGGTTTAAGAAAACGGTTTTTTTGTTCTAGAACTGCAACTAGCAAATTTTTCATAAGCGAATTAATTTAATTTCATTGACAACTCTATAAGCTTTTTAATGGTATACATATAAGTTTAATCGGTTACTTAAAACCGGTTCAAAAGTAGGTTTTAATGTTGGACTATCCGGTTCAAAAATTGAGATAACCGGATCTGTCCTCCATGAAAAATTTTTATTAACGTGTTCTTCATTACAAACGCTTTTTGTGGTAAATATTTCAGAAGCACCGCAGATGTCTACATATGCAATAACCAATTGGTAAGTCTACATACCAATAAATAACCAATGTCGAATATACAGAAAAACCAAACATAGTTTTTTTTCTGAACCTAGACCGAGTAAACATAAAAAAGGACAATGAAAACGGGACAACATTGATTAGTTGTCAAAGAGAACCGTACCTTAAATCTTCTGAGCAAAATTTTTGTAGAATATTTGGATGCTGAAAAATCTTATCTTGTAGTACTTTCACTACGGTTCAAGAAATAACGGACGAAAAGGACATGAAAGGCATTGAGTTAGAAGAATGAAATGTTCTACAAAAAGATTCGCCAATCGATTTGACTGAAGACATGTCACCTCCAAACGAAGCTACAACAACGCCAAACAGAGATATGGAGCTATTTTCCCAAGTATTATAGGGAAAAAATCAAAAACTTCATCGCGCGATATCTTAGAAACTTGACCTATGGCGAAAATTTCCTTTTAGGTTCTTAGTATATTCATCAAGGCCTTTCATCTCCATATGGAATTTTCCACCCCCCAAAAATGCTGCTGCACAGTGATATAGGAAGTTTTTCAAAAGAATCTTCTATAGATGGGAGGCTTCCAAAGGAGTCATTTTTAGATAGAGGGCCTCCTGAACGGTCTTCTATAGAAGGGCTTCTAAATGGGTCTTCTGTAGATAGAAGGTCTTGTAAAAAGTCTTCTCTAAGTGGAAGTGCTTCTAAAGAGTTCTTCTAGAGATATAAGACTTCCTGAAGGAGTTTTTTTTTGTAGATAGAAAGGATCCTGAAGATATCTTCAGTAGACAGAAATCCTCCCGAAGGAATCTTCTGTAGACAGAAAACCTCCTGGAATGGTGTTCTGTACATAGAAGACCCCCTGAAAGGGTCTTCTGTGGATTGAAGATCTTCTGAAGTTGTCTTCTGTGTAGAGAAGGCTTCCTAAAAGGGTCTTCTGTAGACATAAGTGCTTCTAAAAGGGTCTTGTAGATAGGAAGGGTTTTCTGTAGATAAAAGAGCTTCCATAGTATCTTCTATAGATAGAAGACCTTCCGACGGGATCCTGGAAGGGTCGTCTGTAGAGAGAGGGTATTCTGAAAGGGTCTTTTGTCGATATAAGACCTTCTAAAAAGGGTCTTGTACATAGAAGACATCTTGAAAGGGTCTTTTGCAGATAGAAATGCCTCTAAAATGGTATTCTGAAAATAAATGGCCTCCTGATGGGATCCTGAAAGAATCTTCTGTAAAGAGATGGCATCCTGAGTCTTCTGTAGATATAAAAGCATCTAAAAGGGTATTGTAGATATCGGAAAATGGTCTTCTTTAGATGGAAGGGCTTATTATAGCGTCTTCTGTAGATAGAAGACCTCGCGAAGGGTTTTTATAGATAGAAGGACTTCTAAGGGTCATCTGTAGATAGACAGCTTCATAGAAGGGTCTTTTGTATATAGGAAGGTTTGCAAAAGAATCTTCTATAGATGGGAGGCTTCCAAAGGGGTCATTTTTAGATAGAGGGAATCCTGAAGGGGTCTTCTATAGAAGGGCTGCCAATAGGGTCTTCTGAAGATCGAAGGGCTGCTAAATGGGTCTTCTGTAGGTTGAAGGGCTTCTAAAAAGTCTTCTCTAAGTGGAAGTGCTTCTAAAGAATTCTTCTAGAGATATAAAACTTACTGAATTATTTTTTTTTGTAGATAGAAAGGATCCTGAAGATATCTTCAGTAGACAGATGTCCTCCCGAAGGAGTCTTCTGTAGATCGAATACCTCCTAGAATAGTGTTCTGTACATAGAAGACCCCTGAGCATGATTTTTGTGGATAGAAGATTTCCTGAAGTTGTCTTCTGTGTAGAGAAGGCCTCCTAAAAGGTCTTCTGTAGACATAAGGGCTTCCATAGGGTCTTGTAGATAGTAGGACTTTTAAGGGGTCTTCTGTAGATAGAAAGCCTCCTAGAAGGGTTTTTGTATATATTAAGGTTTGCAAACGAATCTTCTATAGATGGGAGGTTTCCAAAGGGATAATTTTTAGATAGAGGGCCTCCTGAAGGGGTCTTCTATAGAAGGGCTTCTAAATGGGTCTTCTGTAGATAGAAGGGCTTGTAAAAAGTCTTCTATAAGTGGAAGTGCTTCTAAACAATTTTTCTAGAGATATAAGACTTCCTGAAGGAGTTTTTTTTGTAGATAGAAGGGTCCCTGAAGGGATCTTCAGTAGACAGAAGTCCTCCCGAAGGGGTCTTCTGTAGATAGAAGACCTCCTGAAAGAGTGTTCTGTATATAGAAGACCCCCTGAAAGGGTCTTCTGTGGATAGAAGATCTTCTGAAGTTGTCTTCTGTGTAGAGAAGGCCTCCTCATAAGGACTTCTAATAGGGTGTTGTAGATAGAAAGGGTTTTCTGAAGATAAAAGAGCTTCCAAAGTATCTTCTGTAGATAGAAGACCCTCTGACGGTATCCTGGAAGGGTCGAATGTAGACAGAGGGTATCCTGAAAGGGTCTTCTGTCGATGTAAGAGCTTCTAAGAAGCGCCTTGTACATAGAAGTCCTCTTGAAAGGGTATTTTGCAGATAAAATGGCTCCTGTAAATTCTGTAAATAAAAGGCCTCCTGACGGGATCCTGAAAGGATCTTCTGTGAAGAGCGGACATCCTGAAAGGTTCGTCTGTACATAGAACCCCTCCTTAGGGGTCTTCTGTAGATAGAAAGCCTCCTAGAAGGGTCTTCTGTAGATAGGAAGGTTTGTAAAAATAATCTTCTATAGATGGCAGGGCTTCTAAAGGGGTCAGTTTTAGATAGAGGGCCTCCCCCTTCTATAGAAGGGCTTCTAATAGGGTCTTCTTCAGATAGAAGTGCTTCTAAATAGGTCTTCTGTAGATAGAAGGCCTCCTGAAAGGGTCTTCTGTAGATAGAAAATAGAAGGCCTCCTGAAGGGATCTTCTGTAGATAGAAAACCTCCTGAAAGAATAGTTTGTTGATAGAGGGTCTCCTAAAATGATCCGCTGTAGATAGAAGGCCACCTGATGGGGTCTTCTGTATATAGATGGCCTCGTAAAGAGTATTCTGTGGATAGAAGGGCTTATAAAAATGTCTTCCGTAGATAAAAGGCTTAATGAAAGAGTACTAACGATATCTTCTGTAGATAGAAGACCTCCTGAAGAGGTTTTCTGTAAAACCTCCTGATAGAATCATTTGTAGATAGTGGGCCTCCTAAAATGATCCTCTGTAGATAGAAGGCCACCTGAAGGGGTTTTCTGTAGATAGATGGCCCCCTAAAGAGTATTTTGTAGATAGAAGGGCTCCTAAAAATGTCTTCCGTAAATAAAAGGCCTATTGAAAGGGTACTTAAGAGATCTTCTGTAGAAAGAAGACCTCCTGAAGAGGGCCTTTCGTAGACATAAGTTCTCTTGAGATTGTCTTTTGTAGATAGAAGACCCCTCAAGGGGTTTCTGTAGACAGAAGTACTCTTGAAAGTTTCTTCTATATATAGATAGACGTGCTTTTAAAAGGGTATACTGTAAATAGGAGACCTCCTGAAATGGTATTTTGTAGATGGAAGACCTCTTGAAAGGGTCTTCTATAGAGAAGGGGTTCTAATAGGGTATCCTGTAGAAAAAAGCGTTTGCATAGTGGTAATCTGTAGATAGGAGGCCTTCTGAAGGGGTCCATATAGAAGGTTTTCTGAAGGGGAGTTCTGTAGATAGAATACCTCCTGAGAGGGCTTTCTGTAGACATAAGTCCTTCTGAGAGTGTCTTTTGTAGATAGAAGGCCCCCTGAAGGGGTATTCTGTAGACAGAAGAACTCTTGAAAGTTTCGTCGGTATATAGAAGGCCCCCTGAACGGGTATTCTGTAGAAAGAAGGTCACCTGAAGGTGTTTTCTGTAGACGAATGACCTCCTAAAGGGTATTTTGTAGATAGAGGGTTTTCTAAAAATGTCTTCCGTAGATAAAAGGCCTATTGAAAGAGTACTTAAGAGATCTTCTGTAGGTAGAAAACCTCCTGAAGAGGTATTCTGTACAAAGACTGGCTTCTAGTTGTCTTCTCCATATAGAAGGTTTTCTGAAGTGGACTTCTGTAGATAGAATACCTCCTGAGAGGGCCTTCTGTATACATAAGTCCTCCTGAAGGGGTATTCTGTAGACAGAAGGAATCATAAAAGTTTCGTCTGTATATAGAAGGCCTGCTGAAAGGATCTTTTGCAGATAGACACGCTTTTAAAAGGGTATTATGTAAATAGGAGACCTCCTGAAATGGTATTTTGTAGATGAAAGTTCTCTTGAAAAGGCATTCTGTAGAGAAGGGGTTATAATATGGTATTCTGTGTAAAGAAGCATTTGCATAGTGGTCATCTGTAGATAGAAGACCTCCTGAAGAGGTCTTCTGTACATAGAATGGCTTCTAGGTGTCTTCCCCATATAGAAGGTTTTCTGAAGGGGACTTCTGTGAGTGTCTTTTGTAGATAGAAGGTCACCTGAAGGTGTTTTCTGTAGACAAATGACCTCCTAAAGAGTATTTTGTAGATAGAAGGGCTTCTAAAAATGTCTTCCGTAGATAAAAGGCCTGTTGAAAGATTAATTAATAAATATTCTGTAGGTAGAAAACCTCCTGAAGAGGTCTCCTGTACATAGAATGGCTTCTAGGTGTCTTCTCCATATAGAAGGTTTTATGAAGGGGACGTAGATAGAATACCTCCTTAGAGGGTCTTCTGTAGACATAAGTCCTCCTGAGAGTGTCCCCGGAAGGGGTATTCTGTAGACAGAAGAACTCATGAAAGTTTCTTCTGTATATAGAAGTCCTCCTAAAAGGGTCTTCTGGTATTCTGTAAATAGGAGACCTCCTGAAAGGGTATTTTGTAGATAGAAGGCCTCTTGAAAGGGCATTCTGTAGAGAAGGGCTTCTAATATGGTTTTCTGTAGAAAGAATCGTTTGCATAGTGGCCATCTGTAGATAGAAGGCCTTCTGAAGGAGTCTTCTGAAGAAAGAATGGCTTCTAGGTGTCTTCTCCATAAAAAAAGGTTTTTTGAAGGAGACTTCTGTAGATAGAATACCTTCTGAGAGGGCCTTCAGTAGGCATAAGTCCTCCTGAGAGTATCTACAAAAGAAAGAAGTCCCCCTGAAGGGGTATTCTGTAGACAGAAGATCTCGTGAAAATTTCTTCTGTATATAGAAGGCCTCCAGAAAGGGTCTTCTGTAGATAGAAGGCCACCTGAAGGGGTCTTCTGTCGAAAAATGGCCTCCTAAAGAGTATTCTGTAGATAGAAGGGTTCTAAAAATGTCTTCCGTAGATTAAAGTCCTATTGAAAGAGTCTGTAGGTAGAAGACCCCCTGAATGTCTGTTGTTGGAATGTCTGTTGTTTCTGTGGAAAGAAAACTTCCTAAAAGGGCTAGTAAAAGGGTGTTCTTTAGATAGAAGGACTTCCATATAGGTCTTCTGTATTTAGAAGCTGTAGGAGTCTTCTGTAGATAGAAAGACTGCTAAAAGGTAGAAAGTAGTCTTGTGAAAATAGAAATTCTCCTAATGGGATATTTTGCAGGTGAAGGCCTCCTAAAAAGTTTTCTTTAAAGAGAAGTCCACCTAAAAGATACTCTCTACATGCAAGGAGCCCTGATAGAAAACGGATAAAGGTCTCCTAAAGTGTTTTTAAAGGGATCTTCTGTAGACAGATGCAGTTGGTGCAGACACATCCAAATTGAAATATGTCAATTGATAAATGTTAACTGTTAAATGACATTTTTCGCAATTTCAAATTGATCCTTAGTTCGGATTACAGAACGAAAGTTCCGTAGAAGCTAAACATTCTCTCAACCATTCAAGAGTCGTAGATATCCTATCCACATTATCTGAAATAGTTACCATTATCCATAATTTAGATGTCATCTAATGTCAAATAAAGCTGCGCACCACTCTTTACAGTATTCCCAATATAAATGTTTCCAATAAGAAGCAAAAGCCAAAGAAATTATGCCTCTCCCTTGTAAATAGCATTTATGGCTGGTGTTAATTGCAAAAAAAGGTTTGTTCTCTTTAGCATAGATTGCTATCACATCATCATTGATAGCATAGCTAAGGTATTTATTATATGCTCCAGGTTTAATTAGAAGTTTCTTGAAAAAAAGCGAACGGTGTGATAAGCGAATGAACGCATTCTTTTTGGGCCCATTGGCATTACAACATATTTATTCTCCCACAGAACTGGCTCACAGAAGAAGAAACACTGGCCATCAATGTGCTACTTTTGCTCCCACAATAAAGTCACTACACATTAAGGTGATAAGGGTGGTACTTGGAAGGCAGGCTGACTTTAAGGCAGGATCACACATTTCGTTGTCGTGTTATCTCCCATTATCATTTTGTTCGCTGGCGTTTTAAATCACTGATAGAGTGGGGAATAACTTTGCTGTGGGACTTGAATCTGCTAGAAGAAGAAGAAATTGCCGGGGATTATGCTTGAATACTTTTTAATTAGCGCAAAGTAGCTATTAAGACACACACACACACTGGTCTTTGCTCAAAAATCTACTGAAGTTTAGCAACTCCACCTCCACCATCATCACAATCGCTCTTGCAAGTGCTAATCTCTTTGGGGTCTTGTCATCAAGTAGTTGTAGGTTTTTTGTTGTTGTTATTGTAGTTTGGTTTAAAGCAGCATCAACAGCAGGCGCCAATGTGGGAGATTCCTGTTGAGATAGTAAAGCATCGTGCGGTGCTTCCAAATCGATCTGCAAGAGAAAAAAAAACAAACAAACTTTGTGGTATTTTCTTTTTTTTTCTGAAATATGTATCTCCGTACGTTGTTGTAACAGATGACGATGGTGGTGATGATGATGATGATCATGAGGACGATGATGACAATGATTGTGATACTGGGAGAGGATTGGACAGTGGTTGAAGGATATTTATAAATAGACATTTAAAAGAGTCTTTGTTAAACGGTCATCTGTAGATAGAAGGCTTCCTTAAGCGATCTTGTTTAGATAAAAGCCGTCCTAAAGAGTCTTCCTTAGATAGAAGACCTCCTAAGGAAGTCAGTTTCATAGATAGAAGGCCTCTTAAAAGAGTCTTGCATAGATAGAAAGCCTATCTAAAGGGGACTTTTGTAGAAAGAATGCATCCTAAAGTGGTCTTCTGAATATAGGAAGCTTCCTAAGAGAATCTTTTGTACATAAAAGGTTTCCTAAAATGTTCTTTTGTAGATAGAAGGTCTCCTAAAAAACTTTTCCCTCCAAAGAAGGCAATCTAAAGGGGTCTTCAGATATGAAGTTAATCTAAAGAGGTCTTCCGTAGATAGTGGGTCTCCTAAAGGGGTCTTCTACAAAGAGAAAGCCTCTTATAGGGTTCTTCTGTAAAGAAGGCTTCCTGGAGGGGCCTTTTGTAGATAAAATGACACTAAAATAATTTCTCCAAAAAAGAAGGCCTTAAAAGTGTACTTTAAATAGAATAGCTCCTAAAGCAATCTTCAGTAGATAAAGTACCTTCTGGAGGGGACTTCTGTAAATATAAGGCATCCTAAAGGGTCCTAAAGGGGCATTTTGTAAAAACAATGCCTTTAAAAGAGGACTTTTGCAGATAGAAGGTCTCCAAACAAAGTCTTCTATCCCTCTTCTGCAAATAGAAGGCCTCTTTAAAAGTGTTCTCCAAATAGAATGCCTCTAAAAGGGGTCTTCAGAAATTAGAAATCCTCATGGATGGGTCTTCTGCATATAGAAGGCCTCATTAAGGCGCTTCTTAGAACGGTCTTTTGCAAATAGAAGACCTCATGTAGGGCTCTTCTGTAGATGAAAGGCCTCCTAAAAGAGTATTTTGTAAATAGAAGGGCTCTTAAATGCGTCTTCTGCAGATAGACGGCCTCCTAGAGGTGTCTTCCGTAGATAGAAGATTTTCTGAAGGCGTTTTCTGTATATAGAAGGCCTCCTGAAAGAGTCTTCTGTAAATAGAAGATTTTCCAAAGCCGTATTTTGCATGTAGAAGTCCTCCTAAGGGGGTCTTCGACAGATAGAAGGCCTCCTAAAAAGTCTTCACCTAATAGCAGGCCTCCTAGACGAGTTTTCTGTATATGTAAGGACTCTTAAATCGATCTTCTGCAGATAGAAGTACTCGTAAAAAGTCTTCTTCAAATAGAAAGGAGTCTTCTGCAGATCGAAAAGAGTCTTCTATAGATAGAGGACTACCTAGAGAGGTCTTCTCCAAATGGAGGGTTTCCTAAAGGAGTTTTCTGTAGATTGAAGGAATTCTAAACGGGATCCTCTGTAGATTAAAGGCCTCCTTAAGGGATCCTCTGTAGATAGAAGGCCTCCTGAACTGGAGTTTTGCATATATAAGGCCTTCTAAAATGGTATTCTCCAAATGAAAGGCCTTCTAAAAAGGTCTTCTGCAGATCAAAGGCCTCCTTAAAGAGTGTGCTGTAGATTTTGGATAGAAGGCGTCCTGGAAGTTTCTTCTCTAGAATATCTTATGCAAATAGAAGGTATCCTAAAGCGGTAATTTGCAAATAGAAGGCCTCTTAAAAAGTGTTCTCCTAAAAGGGGTCTTCAGAAATTATATATAAATAGAAGGTTTCTTAGAACGGTCTTTGGCAAATAGAAGGCCACATGTAGGGTTCTTCTGTATATGAAAGGCACCCTAATAGAGTCTTTTGTAAATAAAAGGCCTCCTAAATGCATCTTCTGCAGATAGATGGCCTCCTACAGGGGTCTTCCGTAGATAGAAGATATCCTGAAGGCGTTTTCTGCATATAGAGGGCCTCCTGAAAGAGTCTTCTGTAAATAGAAGATCTTCAAAAGCCGTATTTTGCAGGTAGAAGTCCTCCTAAGGGGGTCTTCGACAGATAGAAGGGCTCATAAAACGTCTTCTCCTAATAGCAGGCCTCCTAGACGAGTTTTCTGTATATGTAAGGACTCTTAAATCGATCTTCTGCAGATAGAAGGCCTCGTAAAAAAGTCTTCTCCAAATAGAAAGGAGTCTTCTGCAGATCGAAAATGCCTCCAGGAAGTTTCTTCTCTAAAAGGAGTTGGAATCTTCTCCAAATAGACGGCCGCCCAAAGGGGACTCTTGTCCATTGAGGGGCTCCTAAAGCGGCCATTTGCAGATAGAAGGCATCCTAAAGGGGTCTTCTGTATATATGAGGCCTCCTATAGGACGTTTAAAGGGGTTTCTGTTGTGAGAAGGCATCCTACAGGAGTCTTCTGTAGATAGAAGGCATTTAAAACACGTCTTCAATAAATAGACGGCATCCTCTGTATATAGAAGGCATCTTGAACTGGTTTTCTGCATATATAAGGCCTCTGAAAAGGGTATTCTCCAAATAAAAGGCATTTTAAAGGAGTCTTCTGCAGATCAAAGGCCTCCTAAAAGAGTGTTTTGTAGATATTGGACCTTCTAAGGGGTCTTCAAAAGATAGAAGGCCTCATAAATGGTCTTATGTAGATATAAGGTATCCTAAAAGAGATTTCTGTAGACGGAAGGCCTCCTGGAAGTGTCTTTTCTTAATAGAGTTGGAATCTTCTCCAACTAGAAGGCCTCCTAAAGGGGTCTTCTGTATACATGAGGCCTCCTATAGGACCTCTAAAGGGGGTTTCTTTGGGAAGAAGGCATCCTACAGGAGTCTTCCGTAAATAGAAGGCCTCGTAATGGAGTCTTCTCCAACTAGAAGACCTCCTGAATGGGTCTTCTGTAAATATAAAGTCTTTAGGATTAGGTGGAAGGCCTTCTAAAGGCCTCCTAAAGTCTACCATTGATGGACGATCTCCTAGAGAGTCTTTGTAGGTAGAAACTTTTTAGTGCATCTTTTACAGATAGAATGTCGTGATAATATATTCTTCTCTAGGTAGAACACCTCCTAAAGATAGAAGGCCTCCAAAGGGTCCAACGGAATCTTCTTTATATAGAAGGTGTCTAAACGGGGTCTTTAGTAGACAAGAGACCGCCCACATTGGTCTGCTTTAAATATACCGAAGTGATCTTCTCTTCCCCCAAAGAGGTATAGGCAAGCCACTGAAAGCGGTCTTCTATTAGTACTAAAACTTCCAAACAGGATTTTGAGTATATAGAAATAGAGGACTACCTAGAGAGGTCTTCTCCAAATGGAGGGTTTCCTAAGGGTTTCCTAGATCAAAGGCCTCCTAAAAGAGTGTGCTGTAGATATTGGACCTTCTAAGGGGGTTTCAACAGATAGAAGGCCTCGTAAATGGTCTTATGTAGAGAGAAGGTATCCTAGAGGAGACTTCTGTAGATAGAAGGCCTCCAGGAAGTTTCTTCTCTAAAAAGAGTTGCAATCTTCTCCAAATAGACGGCCGCCTAAAGGGGACTTCTGTTCATTGAGGGGCTCCTAAAGCGGCCATTTGCAGATAGAAGGCCTCCTAAAGGGGTCTTCTGTAGACATGAGGCCTATGGGGCCTCTAAAGGGGTTCTGTTGTGAGAAGGTATCCTACAGGAGTCTTCTGTAGATAGAAGACATTTAAAACAGGTCTACTACAAATAGAAGGCATCCTCTGTAGATAGAAGGCTTCCTGAACTGGTTTTCTACATATAAAAGGTCTCTTATAATGGTATTCTCCAAATAAAAGGCCTTCTAAAGGGGTCTTCTGCAGATCAAAGGCCTTCTAAAAGAGTGTTCTGTAGATATTGGACCCCTTCTAAGGGCCTTCAAAAAAAAAAAAAAAAAATAGAAGGGCTCATAAATGGGTCTTATGTAGATAGAAGGTATCCTAAAGGTGATGTCTGTAGATATAAAACCTCTTGGGAGTGTCTTCTCCAAATAGATTTGGAATCTCCTTCAAATAGAAGGACTCCTAAATGGGTCTTCTGTAAATAGAGGGATCCTTAAGCGGTCATTTTCAGATAGAAGGCCTCCTAAATGGGTCTTCTGTAGATATAAGGCCTCCTATAGGACCTCTGAAGGGGTTTCTGTGTGAGAAGGCATCCTACAGGAGTCTTCCGTAAATAGAAGGCCTCGTAAGGGAGTCTTCTCCAACTAGAACCCCTTCCTGAATGGGTCTTCTGTAGATATAAAGTCTTTAGGATTAGGTGGAAGGCCTTCTAATGGCCTCCTAGAGTCTACCTTTGATGGACGATCTCCTAGAGAGTCTTTGTAGGTAGAAACTCTTTTAGGGCATATTTTACAAATAGAAGGTCATCCTAATATATTCTTCTCTAGATAGAACACCTCCTAAAGGAGGATTCTCAAGATAGAAAGCCTCCAAAGGGCTCAACGGGATCTTCTTTTTATAGAAGGCGTATAAACGGGGTCTTTGGTACACAAGAGATCGCCCAAATTGGTCTTCTTTAAATATACCGATGTGACATTCTCTTCCCCGAAAAGGTCGCCTATATAGAAGCCACTCAAAGCGGTTTTCTATTTGAATTAGGATTTCCAAGCAGGATTTTGAGTATATAGAACGTTTTTTGTAGATGGGATGGGTATTGTGTAAGAACCTTATAAAGTCAAAGTAAACTTACTACCGGAAAAAGCCCATCTCAACCACTGTCTTACACCACCACCATGGTGTAGAGATTTGTTAACAAAACATTTCCAAACAAACTTGGAACCCAACTGCAGTTGGTCATCATCAACCAACAACAACAACAACAGCCAACAACTATGGCTACCATCAACGCTTACGTGGAAAGATTGAAGTAAAGATCAATCTGGGTGTTAATGTGGAACCAACTGCCAAGCTAAGCTATAGCAAACAAGAAGAATAACAACAACCACAATAACATTGCCAGCAATCTCAACAATGATTATTATCACCACACAATGTTGGTGTTGTTGTTGCTGGACGAAAAAGGACTTTGGTTTGATTTAATGAGTTAAAACTGAGATGAGGTTATTAGTAACGATTACAAGTCAATCTTAGGATTTGGTTGGGTTGGTTGCTCGCTTGACTAGATGCCAGGCTAGTGGATGGTGGCTGCTTGCCAGACCAGCGTGTAATCTGCAGGTACTTTTTAAAAATGGATTATATCATTGAACGAACACATGGCATATTAAGTAAACTTTAAGGTAATACATAGTTCGATTAAAAGCGCTTTTGCAATCTTTTGGATCAATTTTGGTGTAGGGAGATTTACTTATGTCCATAATGAAGGGGTTATTAAATTGGAGCAATGAATTGTTGTAAATTGGTAGGAGACTTGAAAAATATAATTGAAAAAAAAAAACACAATCACTGACCTCCTGAAAGAGTATTCTATATTTAGAAGACCTTCTGAAGGTGTCTTCCATGGAGAGACTATCTTATAAGCGGATTTTCTATGAATAAAAGTCCTCCTAAAGGGGTCTTCCATAGAGAGAGAACCTCTTAAAGGTGTCCTCTATAGTTATAAGATCTCCTAAAGGACACCTAATGAAAGGTGTCTTCTCTAGATAGAAGACAACCTAAACGGGTCTTTTAAATATATAAGACCTCCAAAAGGTGCCTTCAATGGATAGAAGAATTTTTAAAGGGGTCTTTTATAAATATATCAACTGCTAAAGAGGCCCTCTATAGATAAAAGACATCTTCATGAGGTCTATAGAAAACATTGGGTCTTCTGTAGGTGGAAGACCTCCAAAAAGGATCATATCTAAGTAGAACAACTTCTAAAAGGGTCTTCTTTGGTTAGGAGACCTCCTAACGGGGTCTTCTATGTAGAGAAGACCTGGTAAAGGTGTCTTCTATAGATAGAAGACCACCAGAAGGACTATTCTATGGATAGAAGGCCTCATAAAGTTGACATTTACGGATAGAAGACCTCCAGAAGAGCTATTCTATAAATAGAAGACCTCATAAATTTGGTTTCTATGGATAAAAGACCTCCTAAAGCTGTCTTCTATAGATTGAATACCTCATATAGTTCGCTTCTATGGATAGAAGACCTCGTAAAGGGGTCTTCAATAGATAGAATACCTACAGAAGGGCTATTCTATGGATAGAAGAGTGCATAAAGTTGGCTTCTATGGATAGAAGACCTCCACAAGGACTATTCTATGGATAGAAGATCTCATAAAGTTGACTTTATGGATAGAATACCCCCTAAAGGCGTATATTATAGATAGAAGGACTACTAAAGGGGTCTTCTATAGACAGAAGACTTCGTAAAGGGGTCTTCAATAGAAAGAAGACCTCCTAAAGCGGTCTTCTATAGATAGAACAGCACCGAAAGGCTTCCTAAAGTTGTCTTATACACAAAGAAGACCTTCTAAAGGGGTCTTCTATAAATAGAAGACCTCTTAAAGGTGTCTTCTATACAATAAGACTTCCTAAAAGTGTCTTCTAAAGATAGAAGACTTCCTAAAGTAGTCTTATATAGATAGGAGACCTAAAGGGGCCTTGGATAGATATAAGTCCTCCTAAAGTTGTATTCTATAGAAAGGCCTCCTGTCTATATAAGACTACTTTAGGAGGTCTTCTATCTATAGAATACCCCTTTAGGAGATCTCCTTTCTATAGAAGACAACTTTAGAAGGCCTTCTATCTATTGGAGACCCCTTTATGAAGTCTTCTATCCAGAGAAGGTCTTCTATCTATAGAAGACCCCTTTAGGAGGTCTTTTATCTACAAATGACCCCCTTAGGAGGTCTTCTATCTATAGGAGACCCTTTTAGGAGGTCTCCTGTCTTTTTTCTATAGAAGACCTCCTAAAGGGATCTTCTCCAGATAGGAGACTTCCTAAAGGGGTCTTCGCTAGATAGAAGACATCCCAAAGTTGTCTTCTATAGAAAGGAGAACTCTTAAAGGGGTCTTTTGTAAATAAAAGACCTCCTTAAGGGTAGATAGAAGACCTCCTAAAAGGGGCCTCCTGTAAATAGAAGACCCCCTAAAGGTGTCTATCATGGATAGAAGACCTTCTAAAAGTGTATTCTATCGGTTGAAGACCTCCTAAAGACGTCTTCTCTCGATAGAACACAACGTAAAGGGTCTTCTATAGATAGAAGACCTCCGAAAGCGGTCTTCTATAGATAGAAGACCTCTGAAAGGGGTCTTCTATAGATAGAAGACCTCCGAAAGCGGTCATCTATAGATAGAAGACCTCTGAAAGGGGTCTTCTATAGATAGAGGACCCCCGAAAGCGGTCTCCCATATATAGAAGACCTCCTAAAGGGGTCTTCTGTAGATAGAAGACCTCCTAAAAGGGGCCTCCTATAAATAGAAGACCCCCTAAAGGTGTCTATAACGGATAGAAGACCTCCTTAAAGTGTATTCTATGCGTAGAAGACCTCCTGAAGATGTCTTCTCTCGTTAGAACACCACGTAAAGGGTCTTCTTTAGATAGAAGACCTCTGAAAGGGGTCTTCTATAGATAGAGGACCCCCAAAAGGGGTCCCCTATAAATATAAAACCCCCTAAAAGTGTCTATCATGGATAGAGGACCTCCTTAAAGGGGTCTTCTATCTATAGAAGACCTCCTAAAGGGGTCTTCTGTAGATAGAAGACCTCATAAAAGGGGCCTCCTATAAATAGAAGACCCCCTAAAGGTGTCTATCATGGATAGAAGACCTTAAAGACCTCCTAAAGATGTCTTCTATCGATGGAACACCACGTAAAGGGTCTTCTATATATAGAAGACCTCCTAAAGGGGTCTTCTATAGATAGAGGACCCCCGAAAGGGGTCTTCCATAGATAGAGGACCTCCGAAAGGGGTCTTCTATATATAGAAGACCTCCTAAAGGGGTCTTCTGTAGATAGAAGACCTCATAAAAAGGGCCTCCTATAAATAGAAGACCCCCTAAAGGTGTCTATCATGGATAGAAGTCCTCCTTAAAGACCTCCAAAAGATGTCTTCTCTCGATAGAACACCACGTCTTCTATATATAGAAGACCTCCTAAAGGGGTCTTCTGTAGATAGAGGACCTCATAAGGGTTCCTTCTATAGACAGAAGACCTCCTAAAAGGGTTTTCTATAAATAGAAGACCTCCTAGAGGGGTCTTCTGTAGATAGAAGACCTCCTAGAGGGGTCTTCTGTAGATAGAAGACCTCATAAAAGGGGCCTCCTATAAATAGAAGACCCCTAAATGTATCTATCATGGATAGAAGACCTCCTTAAAGACCTCCTAAAGATGTCTTCTCTCTATAGGACACCACGTAAAGGGTCTTCTATATATAGAAGACCTCCTAAAGGGATCTCCTATAGATACAAGACCTCCTGAAAGGGTTTTCTATAAATAGAAGACCTCCTAAAGGGGTCTTCTATAGACAGAGGACCACATAAAGTTGTCTTCTATAGAAAGGAGACCCCCTAAAGGATTTTTTATATATAGAAGACCTCCTAAAGGGGTTTTCTGTAGATAGAAGACCTCCAAAAAGGGGCCCCCTATAAATGTAAAACCCCCTAAAGGTGTCTATCATGGATAGAGGACCTCCTTAAAGTGTATTCTATGGGTAGAAGACCTCCTAAAAATGTCTTCTCTCGATATAACACCACGTATAGGGTCTTCTACAGATAGAAGACCTCCGAAAGCGGTCTTCTACAGATAGAAGACCTCCTAAAGGAGTCTTCTATAGATAGAGGACCTCACAAAGTTGCCTATTATAGAAATTTGTCTTCTATAGATAGAAGACCTCCCAAGGTTGTCTTCTATAGAAAGGAGACCTCCTAAATGGATCTCCTATAGATACAAGACCTCCTAAAAGGGTTTTCTATAGATAGAAGACCTCCTAAAGGGGTCTTCTATAGACAGAGGACCACATAAAGTTGTCTTCTATAGAAAGGAGACCCCCTAAAGGATTTTTTATATATAGAAGACCTCCTAAAGGGGTCTTCTGTAGATAGAAGACCTCCAAAAAGGGGCCCCCTATAAATATAAAACCCCCTAAAAGTGTCTATCATGGATAGAGGACCTCCTTAAAGTGTATTCTATGGGTAGAAGACCTCCTAAAGATATCTTCTCTCTATATAACACCACGTAAAGGGTCTTCTATAGATAGAAGACCTCCGAAAGCGGTCTTCTACAGATAGAAGACCTCCTAAAGTAGTCTTCTATAGATAGAGGACCTCATAAAGTTGCCTTCTATAGAAATTTGTCTTCTATAGATAGAAGACCTCCTAAGGTTGTCTTCTATAGAAAGGAGACCTCCTAAAGGGATCTCCTATAGATACAAGACCTTCTAAAAGGGTTTTCTATAGATAGAAGACCTCTAAAAGGTGTCTTCTGTAGGTAGAAGACCTCCTAAATGTGTCTTTTATACGTATGATACCTCCTAAAGATGTCTTCTATAGATAGAGGACCTCCTAAAGGGGTCTTCGATAGATCGAAGGCCTCCTAAAGTTGTCTTCTATAGAAAGGAGACCCCCTTAAGAGATTTTTATAGATAGAAGACCTTCTTAAGGGTCTACTGTAGATAGAAGATCTTTTAAAGGTTGTTGTTGTAGCAGCATGAAACCTGAGTTGTCAGTCGCTGGCCGAAACATTAATGTCTCGGGGCAATTCGGTACGAATGAACCCTCAGCCGTGGGACTGATTTCCTCTCTTCAATATATAGAAGACCTCCAAAATGGTGTTCTATAAATAGAAGACCTCTTTAGGTGGTATCCTTAGTGGACATTTAGTTTTGGATTCACTTTTCGTGCATTCTTGTTGATGGTTCCTTCGAAACATATGTATGTTCAACACCCTTATCATAACCCCACTTGATTGGTGGCAATATATCCGCGTAGTAGTTATCTGAAAACTATTTAGGTATGTGGGAAAATAATAGCAATGGTAGACAGAATCTTTTGCCAAATGCACTGGCTTGCGCACATTAGTAAAGGAGAAACATATGACAGCCAGGTTGAACTGGCAGAGTTTTGGTATCAACTGTTAAGCTGCACTTGGCTATAATGGAGTGCAGTGCTCGGTGTGGATTGGCTACATTATGTATTCCACTGAGATGACCTTTGGTGTCCATAAGAGAACAACAACAAAAACCCAGCAAGCAGCAGTGAGTTTTAAACTCTGTATGATTTCGTGCCAAAGCAAGTTCGAACATTCCTAAATGAATGTCAGCCAGGCAGGCAGGCAGTCAGCTTGCTAGTCAGTGAATACCAAAGTAACAAAACGACAACAACAACTGCCACCTTCACCTCTTGCAACCATAGCACAACCACAGCCAACCATGCCATATAGACCATTTACGCGGTAAATGATGACCTAATTACCATAATCATATAAACGTAACTCATAAATCTTTTTTGTAAGATTTTTTAAAGCGTTTTTATACCCTACACCACTATGTGGTAAGGGGTATTATGTGTTAGTGCATTTGTATGTAACATACAAAAGGAAGCGAGATAGACCCATAGTTCCTTCTAGGGATATACATAGAATCACTTTCTGAGTCGATTTATGCATGTCCGTCCGTCCGTCCGTCCGTCCGTCCGTCCGTCCGTCCGTCCGTCCGTCCGTTCGCAACATACAGGTCGCATTTGTTGACCGATTTCGCTGAAAATTGGGGAATACCATTTTTTTAGCCGTCGGAAGATCAAGTTCGAAGATGGGATATATCGGTCCACGTTTTGGTATAGCCCCCATATAACGGTACCCCCCGATTTACGGTATTTTGACGTTTTCAGCTACATTTTCAGACCGATTTGGCTATAACTTGACATTTAGGGTTCTTAAGTATCAATAAACTTATATAACAAAAGTTGTGGACATAGGTCCACGTTTTGGTATAGCCCCCATATAACGGTACCCCCCGATTTGCGGTATTTTGACGTTTTTAGCTACATTTTCAGACCGATTTAGCTATAACTTGACATTTAGGGTTCTAAAGTATCAATAAACTTATATAACAAAAGTTGTGGATATAGGTCCACGTTTTGGTATAGCCCCCATATAACGGTACCCCCCAATTTACGGTATTTTGACGTTTTTAGCTACATTTTCAGACCGATGTAGCTATAATTTAACATTTAGGGTTCTTAAGTTTCAATAAACTTATATAACAAAAGTTGTGGACATAGGTCCACGTTTCGGTATAGCCCCCATATAACGGTACCCCCGATTTGCGGTGTTTTGACGTTTGTAGCTACATTTTCAGACCGATGTAGCTATAATTTGACATTTAAATTTATTAGGTCTATAAATAAATGTACCAAATTATATCGAACTCGGTTCAGATTTGGATATAGCTCCCATATATTTTTCCGCCGATTTGGCGTATTTGCTGCACCAAACACGCTATATACGTCCGATTTTTGAAATTTTGAATGTGTAACTGAATTCGGTCTCAAAATAAATGTCCCAAACTACATCGAAATCGGTTCATATTTGGATATAGCTCCCAAATATATTTTCGGCCGATTTGACGTATTTGCTGAAAACACGCTATTTACGTGCAATTTTGATGAAATTTGGAATGTGTGACTGAATTTAGTCTAGAAATAAGTGTAACAACTTATATCGAAATCGGTTCAGATTTGGATATAGCTCCTATGTATATTTTCGCCCGCTCTGTCTAATTTTGATGAAATTTGGGATGTGTATATATATGTATATAAATCAGTTCAAATTGATACATATCTCCTATATTTTACATATTCACAGTGGTGTAGGGTATCATATAGTCGGCCCCGCCCGACTATGATCCTTTCCTTACTGGTTGTTGTTGTCGTTGTTTTTGTTTTGCCGGATTAAAAAAAAAAAAAAAAAACTTAAGCATTCTAACTTTAAACTTTGTATGCTGATATGGTTTGAAGGAGGTTGTTTCTTCGGCTTTTGAGGCAATGAACTGGCAACACCACCACCACCATCGTATTATGCCACATGCGGTGGCGTCGTCAGCGAGCGCAATGTTGGCGTTTTTCTCATTGCAAGCAAAAAGTTCTACAAGTTCATAGTTTTGCTTACTTATATAGTTTACGAATCAGAAATTCTAGTCAATGATTTATGGCAAGAATTCGTTCGGTGCCTAACTCTTTTTGCCCATAAAGCGGCATTAGTTTCGTTCTTTTATTTATTCAGTTCAGTTTGTTCGATTAGAGTTGGTATTTGAATTAATGACGAATTGAAGGTAGTTTTTGAATTTTTACAAAAATATATAGAAAAATAGTAAAGGTAGCATCAGAGCGGATTTTTCGCAAAAAATATTAATATTATTCAGGGAGAGAAGTGCTGCGTGTCCCTTCGGGGGTGAGTATGGGAGCATATTTAAAGATCATTGGACAAATTAACACGTATATAAGAAAAAAGGGGAAGAGAGAGAGGGGATAGAAGGTGTCATTTAGTAGGACCTGTTACTGCAAAAGCCCTCTTAAAAGGGTGTATGTATAATACGATATTAGAGAGTTTTTATACTGTATATTCTTAACATTCTTAGGAGATCCTTTATCATAGAAGTACCATTTACAAAGTGGTTGGTACCTAGACGTTCCCGTTAGAAAATGGTCTGTCTGAAAAAGACCCATTTAAGGGGGTTTCTATCTACAAAATGGCCTTAAAAAAGGTCTTACATCTGTAGAAAATCTCTTGAGACGGGTTTTCGGGTTTCCGCCTATAGAAGACTCTTTATGAGGACGTTCATCTATAGTAGGCTCTTTTTATTGACCTCCTATTTATATAGAGAAACCCTTTAGGAGCTTTTGTATGTAGAGAAGATCCCTTTAGAAGGCCTGCTACTGCTGATGACGCCTTAAAGAGTTATTCTGTATATAGAGGGCCCTACACAGAGGTCTATAGTCTGTGGAGAAGACTACTTTCAGAGGACTTCTATCCACTAAATATCCTTTAACTGATCTCAGGTCTACGAAATGGTCCATTGGAAGGACTTCTGTCTATAGAAGAAGTGTTTCTGTTTATTGCAGATGCTTTCAAGAGGTCTTCTGTCTATAGAAGATCTGTTTCTGTTTAAAAACGTAAAGAGGTATTTTGTCTACAGAAGAACTCTTTGAGAAGTCTTCTGTCTATAGAATATCCCTGAGATTGTCTCCTGTCCATAGAATACCTTTTAAGGTAGTTTTCACTCTATAGATGATCCTGATAAAGTCTTCTCTCCACAGAAGATCCCTGCTGGAGGTCTTCTGACCTAAAATACCTCTTCAGGGAGTCTTCTCTCTGAAATAGACCCCTTTAGGAGTTTTCTCTATATAGAAGGTCTCCTTAGGAGGCCTTCGGTCCTTAAAATATCCCTTTATTCTGTTTATAGAAGGCCCTTCTACGAGGTACTCAGTCTATAGAAGACACCCATTCAGAAAGTCTTCTGTCCATAAAATGTTCCTTAAGAATTGTTTTTGTCCGTAAAGACCTTCTTCTGTCTATAGAAGATCCCATAAGGAGTTTTCTTCCTATAGAAGGTCCTTTCAGGGGGTCTTCTGTCCCTTTCGGAGGTTCACTGTCTATAGAAGACACCTTCTGGAGGTGTTCTGTCTATAGAAAACCCCTTCAGGTAGTCTTCTATCTATAGAAGATCCCTTTAGGAGATATTCTGTCTGTAAAGAGGTATTCTGTCTTCGATCGATTATCCTCGCAGGAGTTTTCTTTTTACTGTAGGTCCCATTATCAGGTCTCCTGTCTATAAAAGAACCCTTTCAGGAAGTCTTCTGTCCGTAGAAGTTCCCTTAAGGAGGTCTTTTGCATTCAATACCTCTCTAGGGATCCTTCTCCCATTTAGGAGATTTCTCCCTACAGAAGGTGGGGGTCTTTTATCCATACACAAACCTTTTATGATGTATTAGTCTATAGAAAACACCCCTTCAGGAAATCATCTGTCCATAAAATCTTCCATAACAATTGCTTTTGCATGTAAATACCTCTTCAGGTGGTATTCTCTCTATAGAAGACCGCTTCTGGAGGTCTTCTGTCTATAGAAGATCCCTTAAGAAGTTTTCTTCCTATAGAAAGTCCTTTCAGGGGCTCTTCTGTCCTCTTTCGGTGGTTCACTGTCTATAAAAGACCGATTCTGGAAGTCTTCTGTCTATAAAATAACCCTTTAGGAGTTATCTTCCTACAGATGGTTTCCTCAGGAGGTCCTCTGTCTATAGAAGACCCCTTCAGGAAGAATATCGCTTCTGGAGGTCTTCTGTCTACAAAAGATACTTTTAGGAGTTTTCTTTTTAAAGAATGTCCTTTTAGGAGGTCTTCTGTTTATAGAAGAGCCTTGAGGGTGTCTGCTGTCTACAGCAGATCCCTTCGGAGGTCCCGTGTCTACAGAAGACCCCTTCAGTAGGTCTTCTGTCAATAGAACTTCCTCTCGGGAGGTCTTCTGCCGGTAAAGACCTTCTCAGGAGGTCTTCTGTTTATAGAAGACGCTTTCAGTACGTCTTCTGTTCTGTAGACAGAAGATCTGTTAGGAGGTCTTCTGACTGTCAAGAACTCGTCAGGAAGTCTTTTGTCTATAGAAGACCCCTTAAGGAATCTTCGGTCCGTAGAGGATTATTTTAGGAAGTCTTCCGTCCACAGAAAAATCCCTTTCGGAGGTCTTCTGTCTGTTAAGAGTCTATAGATGATCCCTTTATGGAGTTTTTTCTCTACAGAAGATCCCTACAGGAGGTCTGCTGGCTTAAAATACCTCTTCAGGGGGTCTCTCTCTGTAGAAGACCCCTTCAGGAATTTTCTCCCTATAAAAGGTCTCCTCAGGAGGCCTTCGGACTTTAGAATATCCCTTTAGGAAGTCTTCTGTTCATAGAAGGCCCCTTTACGATATACTCAGTCTATAGAAGACACCCATTCAGAAGATCTTCTGTCCATAAAGTGTTCCTTAAGAGTTGCTTTTGTCAGTAAAGACATCTTCAGATGGTATTCTGTCTATAGAAGACCGCTTCTGGAGGTCTTATGTCTATAGAAGATCCCATAAGGAGTTTTCTTCCTATAGATGGTCCCTTCAGGGGGTCTTCTGTCCCCTTTCGCAGGTTCACTGTCTATAGAAGACCCCTTCACGAGGTCTTCTGTCTATAGAAAACCCCTTCAGGTAGTCTGTCTATAGAAGATCCCTTTAGCAGATCTTCTATCTGTAAAGAGGTATTCTGTCTATAGAAGATCGCTTCTGGTGATCCTCTTAGGAGGTTTCTTTTTACATAACGTCCCTTTAGCAGGTCTTCTGTCTATAAAAGACCCCTTCAGGAAGTATTCTCTCCATAGAAGTTCCATTAAGGAGGTCTTCTGCATTCAATACCTTTCTAGGAGTCTTCTCTCTGAAAAATTTCCCTTCAGGAGATTTCTCTCTACAGAAGGTGTAGGTTTTCTATCCATAGAAGATCCTTTTACGATGTATTAATCCATAGAAGACACCCCATCAGGAAGTCTTCAGTCCATAAAATGGCTTTTGTCTGTAAAAACCTTCTAAACCGCTTCTGGAGGTCTTCTGTCTATAGAAGATCCCTTAAGGAGTTTTCTTCCTAGAGAAAGTCCTTTCAGGGGCTCTTCTGTCCTCTTTCGGTGGTTCACTGTCTATAGAACTCAGAAAATCTTCGGACCATAAAATATTCCTTCTGTCTATAGAAGATCCTTTAAGGAGTTTTTTTCCTATAGATGGACCCTTCAGGGGGTCTTCTGTCCTCTTTCGGAGTTTTACTGTCTATAGAAGACGCCTTCAGGAGGTCTTCTGTCTATAGAAAACACCTTCAGGTAGTATTATGTCTATAGAAGATCCATTTAGGAGATCTTCTGTCTGTAAAGAGGTATTCTGTCTATAGAAGAATATTCTCTTAGGAGTTTTCTTTTTACAGAAGGTCCCTTTAAGGGGTCTTTTGTCTATAAAAGACCCCCTTCAGGAAGTCTTCTGTCCATAGAAGTTCCATTAAGGATGACTTCCGCATTAAACATCTCTACCCTGGGGGTCATTCTCTCTACAAAACACCCCGTTAGGAGATTTCTCCATCTAGAAGGTCGAGGTCTTCTAAGATCCTTTTAGGTTGAAGATCCCTTTAGGTTGTATTAGTCCATAGAAGACACCCCTTCAGGAAGTCTTCTGTTCACAAAATATTCCAGAAGAATTGCTTTTGTCTGCAAAGACCTCTTCAGGTGGTATTCTATTTATACAAGACCGCTTCTGGAGGTCATCTGTCTATAGAAGATCCTTTTAAGGAGTTTTCTTCCTACACAAGGTCCTTTCATGGATTCTTCTGTCCTCTTTCGGAGGTTCACTGTCTGTAGAAGACCGATTCTGGAGGTCTTCTGTCTATAAAAGAATCCTTTAGGAGTTATCTTCCTACAGATGGTTTCTTCAGGAGGTCTTCTGTCTATTGAATTCGTTCGGAGCTCCTCAAGCTCCTCCTATAGAAGACCCCTTCAGGATGAATATCGCTTCTGGAGGTCTTCTGCCTACAAAAGATACTTTTAGGAGTTTTCGTTTTACAGAATGTCCTTTTAGGAGGTCTTCTGTTTATAGAAGATCCTTGAGGGTTTCTGCTGTCTACAGAAGATCCCTTCGGAGGTCCTGTGTCTATAGAAGACCCCTTCAGTAGGTCTTCTGTCAATAGAACTTCCTCTCGGGAGGTCTTCTGCCTGTAAAGACCTCCTCAGGAGGTCTTCTGTTTGTAGAATACGCTTTCAGTACGTCTTCTATTCTGTAGACAGAAGATCTTTTAGGAGGTCTTCTGACTGGAATCTTCGGTCCATAGAAGATTCTTTTAGAAAGTCTTCTGTCCACAGAAAATCCCTTTCGGAGGTCTTCTGTCTGTTAAGAGCCCTTAGAAGGCATTCTGTTTAAAGATGATCCCTTTATATGTCCATAGAATATCTCTTTAGAAGGTTTTCTATTTAAAAAGGAACCCTTTAGGAGTTTTTCTGTCTATAAAAGTTCACGTAAAGACGTGTTTTGTCTACAGAAGACCTCTTGAGGAGGTCCTTTCTCTATAGAATATCCCTCAGATTGTATCCTGTACATAGAATACCCTTTCAGGTATTTTTCACTCTATAGATGATAACTTTATGAAGTCTTCTCTCAACAGAAGATCCCTACAGGAGGTCTTCTGGCTTAAAATACCTCTCTGTAAAAGACCCCTTCAGGAATTTTCTCCCTATAAAAGGTCTCTTCAGGAGGCCTTCGATCTTTAGAATATCCCTTTAGGAGGTCTTCTGTTTAGAGGAGGCCCCCTTACGAGGTACTCAATCTATAGAAGACACCCATTCAGAAAATCTTTTGTCCATAAAATATTCCTTAAGAATTGTTTTTTCCCTTAAGGGATCTTCTATAGAAGGACCCTTCTGTCCTCTTTCGAATGTTCACTGTCTATAGAAGACGCCTTCAGGAGGTCTTCTGTCTATGGAAAACACCTTCAGGTAGACTTATGTCTATAAAAGATCCATTTAGGAGATCTTCTGTCTGTATAGAGGTATTCTGTCTATAGAAGAATATCCTCTTAGGAGTTTTCTTTTTACAGAAGGTCCCTTTAGCGAGTCTTCTGTCTATAAAATATCCCCTTGAGGAAGTCTTCTGTCCATAGAAGTTCCATTAAGGATGTCTTCTGCATTCAATACCTCTCCAGGGGTCCCTCTCTCTGCAAAACACCCGTTTAGGACATTTATCCCTACAGAAGGTAGGGATCTTCTATCCATAAAAGAACCTTTTACGATGTATTAGTCTATAGAAAACACCCCTTCAGGAAGTCTTCTGTCCATAAAATATTCCATAAGAATTGCTTTTGTCTGTAAAGACCTCTTCAGGTGGCATTCCCACTATAGAATACCGCTTATGGAGGTCTTCTGTCTATAGAAGAACCCATAAGAAATTTTCTTCCTATACAAACTCCTTTCAGGGGTTCTTTTGTCCTCTTTCGGAGGTTCACTGTCTATAGAAGACCGATTCTGGAGGTCTTCTGTCTATAAAAGAATCCTTTAGGAGTTATCTTTCTACAGATGGTTTCTTCAGGAGATCTTCATTCCATAGAAAACCCATTCGGAGGTCCTCAGTCTATAGAAGACCCCTTCAGGAAGAATATTGCTTTTGGAGGTCTTCTGTCTATAGAAAATACTTTTAGGAGTTTTCTTTTTTACAGAATGTCTTCTGTTTATAGAGGCGATCTGCTGTCTATAGAAGATCTATTCGGAGGTCCTGTGTCTATATAAGACCCCTTCAGTAGGTCTTCTGTCAATAGAAGTTCCTCTCGGGAGGTATTCTGCCTCTAAAGTCCTCCTCAGGAGGTCCTCTGTCTATAGAGGAAGAATACCGCTTCTGGAGGTCTTCTATCTATAGAAGATACTTTTAGGAGTTTTCTGTTCTGAATGTCGCTTCAGGAGGTCTTATGTTTATAGAAGAGCCTTGAGGGGATCTGCTGTCTATAGAAGATCTATTCGGAGGTCCTGCGTCTATATAAGACCCCCTCTGTAGGTCTTCTGTCAATAGAAGTTCCTTTTGGGAGGTCTTCTGCCTTTAAAGTTCTCCTCAGGAGGACCTCTGTCTATAGAAGATACTTTTAGGAGTTTTCTGTTTTACAAAACATCCCTTCAGGAGGACTTCGGTTCACAGAAGATCTTTTAGGAGGTCTTCTGACTGTAAAGAACTCCTCAGGAAGTCTTTAGTCTATAAAAGAACCCTTAAGGAATCTTTTTTCCATGAAAAATTCTGTTAGGAAGTCTACTGTCCATAGAAAATCCCTCTTCTGTCTGTTAAGACCTCCTCAGGAGGTATTCTGTTGAAATATGATCCCTTTATATGGCGTCTTTCCACAGAAGATCCCTGCAGGAAGTCTTCGGTCCATAGAAAATTCTTTTAAAAGGTCTTTTGTTCATAGAAGATCGTTTTTAGGAGGCCTCATCTCCAAAGAAGATCTATTTATGAGGTATTCTGCATGTAAAGACCTCTTCATGAGGTCTTCTGTCCTTAGAGGATTCCTTCATGATTTTTCTCCCTATAGAAGGTTTCTTTAGGAGATTTGTCCCTATAGAAATTCCTTTCAGAAGACCCGCTTCAGTAGATCTTCTGTCCCTTGAGGATCCCTTTAAGAAGTCTTTTGTCCATAGAAGGTCCCTTTAGAAGGACTTCTGTATGTTAATACCTCTTGAGAAGGTCTTTTGTCTATGGAAGACCGCTTCAGAAGCTTCTGTCGATAGAAGAAACAGATGAGGTCTTATGCCTGTAAAAGACCCTCCAGTTTCCTCTTTATAGGAGACACCTTTAGGGCGTCTTCTGTGCAAAGAAGGTAATTTTATAATGTCTACTATCGCAAAAACGATTCCTGCGGAGGTCTTCTGTTTATAGAAGTTCCCTTTACAAGGTCCTTTGTCTAGAGAAAACCTCTTCAGGGACTCTGCCTATATAAGATACCTTCGGAGGACATCTGTCTATAGAAGAGAAGATAGTCGCTTCAGGAGGTTTTCTGTCTATAGAAGGAAGTACTCTTCAGGTGTTGTTTTTGTCTATATAATACCCCTTCAATAGGTGTTATTTCTGTAAAAGACCCCTTCAGGAGTTTTCTCCCTATAGTAGATCCATTTAGAAGGTCTCTTGTCCAAAGAAGGTCCCTTTAGAAGCTCTTCTATCCCAAAGAAGATACCTTCGGAGGTCTTTTTTTATAGAAGATCCTTTTACGAGGTCCTCTATCTGTAGAAGACCCCTTAGGATGTCTTCTGTCCCTTTACGAGGTCTTCTGTCTATAGAATACCTCTGAATATATTTATAGATATCCCCTTCTACTTCTACAAAGAACCATTGAGGAGGTATTCTATCTGTGGAAGACCTCTACAGCAGGTCTTGTATCTGTGGAAGAACCTTTTTGCGAGTCTCTCTCTCTTTATATAGAATAAAGAGGAATTTTTGTCTTCATAGGACCCCTATAGGAAGTTTTGCGTCTATCTACAGAAGACCTCTTAATAAAGACCCTTTGGATGCAATACCATTTCGAGAATATCTACTATAGGGACCTCCTGTATTTCATTTTTATGCGGAACGGTTATGGCAAACGATTTGATTTCCATTTTTTGCTTTGTTTTGCCATTGTTGTTGTTATGAAAAATTCAAGAAATAAATGTTTGAACTTGTTGCAGATAACATGAAATGGCAATAAAGCTCAATTGTAATTGTTGGGGGTATCTCCCTCCGATAGCTGTGATACACCATGGCTGGTAGTAGGGTTCAATAGCTTCAGACAGACAGACAGACGGACAGACAGCAACAACATTTGCATACCACCGTTTCAAAACAATTTTGGAATTATAACAACCACATATGGGCAAAATCGCCATGCCTTTTGGATCTTTGCAGTTCATTATGAATTCATTTGGCAGTAGTACTGTCGAGGTGGTGGCGGTTGTTGTTTTTGTTATTGTTTTATTGCAATATTGAACAATTAAATTGTTCAACTCATTTGAATAATGACCAGATGGATGGGTGGATGGCTTCGGATTGGATTGTAACATTGATTTCTATTGTCGATTTGCTGCAATAACAACAAAGTGAAGGCGTAGTTTCGGAAGCCTGAATTCCAAATGGCCTTATAGTGGCCATGAATATTTTTGGAGGAGAAGGGGTCGGGACGGGGTGCAAGATAGGCTAAGCTGTGTGCTGCGAAAGTGTCAATAAACGGAAAACATTCGCTAACGAAACAAACAACAACGAAACAGCAACAACTGTGATAACCAAAATGCCATATGTTTTCATGATGTTTTTTTGGATTTGTTTTTGTTTTATTAAGCGGAGCTACAAACAAATCGTGCTACAACAAACAACAGCTCCTACCTCATTTGCTGTTTCGTAGCTTTTTTTTGTTAAGCCTCATTTTGTGTTGTGAGTGGTGGTTGACAATTTTATTAGCTTTTAATTCAAAATGACACGGCCAATAAACACCCGCCCAATATGCAAATGTCAGCCTCCACGACCATCAACATGGCCAATGGCCATGCGAATACTACACGATAATAATCTCCTTACTGCCTCCCTACCCCCTCGGTGTGATCATCTCAATGAAACAGAAAACGAAAAATTCCCATACCAAGCTGCTTTTCTGTGGAGCATTGGTCTTTTTATGGTGATTTGCCGTAATTGCTACCATTTATGGCTTCGTTTTTGCCAAATGAGTGACGTGACTGGCATGCTTGACTAAGAGGCTCTTCAAACTGGCCGTCTTGGTTAGTTTGTGAATCTCAGTTTTGCATTGAGTATCTCTACGTCGCTTAGCTTATCATTTCGCTCGCTTTTCACTTATCAATCAGTTGACAATTGTCTTGTTGCAAAATGACAACACCAATAAAAATGCGAATTTAGCGGAATGGTGGATTAGACAATTCGATTCATCTCATTTAGATGTCCACTGAGCTACTTCTATTGGCTGGCTATTAAGAATTGTTACTGGGTGACACTGGGATATCAATGAATAAATCTAAGAAAATCAAAAGATGTGAGGAAGGCAGACAGTGGGAAACTCAAGTGATCCTCTATGAGAAGATTTAGTGGAAGATCCAGTAATCTTAAATGAGAAGTTCTAGTGATCTTCTGTGAGAAGATCCAGAGATTTTCTACGAGAAGATCCAGTGATCTTTTATGAGAAGATCTAGTGATCTTCTATGAGAAGATCTAGTGATCTTCAATGAGAAGATCTAGTGATCTTCTAGGACATTATTTAGTGATATTCTCCGCCATGATTTGGTAATCTTTTATGAAAAAATCTAGTGATCTCCTATGAGAAAATCTATTGATTTTCTATGAAAAGATCTCCTATGAGAAGATTTAGTGATCGTCTATGAGAAGATCTATTGATCTTCTAGGACATTATTTAGTGATATTCTGCGCCATGATTTGTTAATCTTCTATGAAAAACTCTAGTGATCTCCTATGAGAAGATCTATTGATTTTCTATGAAAGATCTAGTGATCTTCAATGAGAAGATCTAGTGATCTGAGAAGATCTAGTGATCTTCAGCGATCTTCAATGAGAAGATCTAGTGATGTTTTAGCACATTATTTAGTGATAATCGTAATCTTCTATGAAAAAATCTAGTGATCTCCTATGAGAATCTATTGATTATCTATGAAAAAATATATTGATCTTCAATTAAAAGATCAAGTAATCTTCAATGAGACGGGGTGACGTAGGGGATGGATGATAACAAGCAACGGTCCTGACCGGTTTTAACATGGCAAAGCCCAGGATTTATCTTGGTCCCTCTTTAAAGGTAGTGAGCTAACATGTGCCGCGCGTTCTCCCATAAGAACGTTAAAAACTTGGGTTTGGGCGTCGGGCTAGTAACCCTCCCCTAGAAAAAACAGCATACTATGAAAAAACGAAAGAAAAGAAAAACAACCCCCTCTAAAGTTGACGAACCCCGCAAACGTTTTAAGGACCATGATCTGCGAATCTGCACCTGGAATGTTCGCACTCTCTATAGAGAAGGTGCAGTCTTCGCATTGGCAGACGTACTTGAAAAGTACAAGGCCGATATTACTGCCATACAGGAAATACGATGGATTGGGAAAGGCGTCACAACAACACCTAAAGGTGACGCACTGTATTATAGCTGCCATGACGTAAAACATGAGTTTGGTTGCCGATTTGTAGTTAGTCGGAGACTAAAACATCTGGTATCCAGCTTCACTCCAGTGAATGAAAGACTTGCTGCAATTCGAATAAAAGCTAAATTCTTCAACATCTGCTTTATTTGCGCTCATGCTCCCACTGAAGAAAAGGACGAACAGACCAAAGATATATTTTACGAGCGCTTAGAAGAAACATATGACCGTTGCCCTGCCCATGACATTAAAATCATTCTAGTCGATTTTAATGCCAAAATTGGAAAGGAGAATATCTTTGGGCCAACAGTCGGGAAATTCAGCCTCCACAGTGAAACATCTGACAATGGTATGAGGCTGATAGACTTTGCAGCTGCAAAAACATGGTAGTTAGCAGTACCAGATTTAATCATCTCGATATTCATAAGGGCACCTGGCTGTCTCCAGATCAAAAAACAAGAAATCAAATTGATCATGTTGTGATAGATGGAAGACATTCATCGAGCGTGTTGGATGTACGATCGTTCCGAGGAGCAAACATTGATTCGGACCACTACCTTGTTGCAGCAAAGGTACGCACCCGCTTAAACATAGCAAACAAAGTACGAACAGACACAACACGAAAGTTAGACATCGGTAAGCTACAATCACAACAGATAGCCACAGCATATTCCACTCAACTAGCCCAATTGCTTAATCAAAGCACTCCTCATCCCGATAACATATCAGCGCAACGGCAAAGCATTGCCCACTCCATGCAAACAGCCGCAAAATCCATACTTGGATACCAGAGGCCTCCACCAAGGAATCCATGGTATGATCAGGAGTGTCGTGCTGCCACCGAAGAGAAAAATGCGGCATATAGGGCTACTTTACAATCCGTAGCAACGCGTAGCGCACGGGAGAGATACAGGGAGAAAAGGAGAGAGGAGAAACGTCTTTTCCGCAGGAAAAAGAGAGAGATGGAAAAGCGGGAGTGTGAAAAATCGAGATATACAGGAGCCAGAATGAAGTCCGAAAATTCTACCAAAGAGTCAAGCATCAAACTGATGGCTTTGGTACAGGCACATCCTCCTGTAGAGACCAGCAAGGTGATTTGGTAACTGATAAAGATAGTGTACTCAGGATATGGAAAGAACATTTTTCAAAACTGTTGGTATCCAATAGCAGCGAAGACGACGAAGATACCACAGTCCCAATCTCAGAAGATGGTATTGAATGTATACCGCCCAACCAAGATGAGGTAAAGACAGCAATAAATCGGCTGAAGAATAATAAGGCAGCAGGAGCCGATGGCTTACCTGCCGAGCTGTTCAAAACCGGAGGCGACACGCTGATAAGGTGTATTCATCAGCTAGTTAGCACCATCTGGCAGGAAGAACGAGTACCCGACGATTGGAACCTGAGTATCCTGTGCCCCGTCCTCAAGAAGGGAGATAAGACTGTATGCTCTAACTATAGGGGCATAAGTCTACTCCCTATTGCCTACAAGATCGTGTCAGGGATATTGTGCGAACGACTAAAGCCAATGGTCAACGAGATAATTGGACCATACCAATGCGGCTTTAGACCAGGCAAGTCCAACATTGACCAGATATTTACCCTGCGGCAAATCCTGGAGAAGACCCAAGAGATGCAGATCGACACCTACCACCTTTTTGTCGATTATAAAGCAGCCTTCGACAGCCCGCTGCGTTCAAAGGTATTCCAAGCCATGTCTGAATTTGGTATCCCCGCAAAGCTCATCCGGCTTTGCAGAATGACTTTAACTGACACGAGGTCCTCAGTTAAAATAGGAAAGAACCTCTCCGATGAGTTTGGTACCAAAAGAGGTTTCAGACAAGGAGACAGCCTTTAGTGTGATCTCTTTAACATCCTGCTGGAAAAGGTTATACGATAGGCAAACGTCAAAAGAAGTGGCACAATCTACACCAATAGTCACATGTTACTTGCTTATGCTGATGATATAGACATCATAGGCCGATCAGTAAAAGAAGTAACTGATACCTTTATGAAGGTCGAAGGAGAATCTGTTAAAGTGGGTCTGGCGATAAACGGTGAAAAGACCAAGTTGATGGTGACGACGGTTCCTATAACATTGAGGTAGTAAAAGACTTCGTCTACCTCGGCACCTCCGTAAACACAACAAACGACATCAGTTGTGAAATAAAAAGAAGAATTGTATTGGCCAACAGATGCTACTTTGGTTTAAGTAAGCAGTTTAAAAACAAAGCCACATCTCGTCAAACAAAAATAACGCTCTACAAAACACTGATACTACCCGTGCTGATGTATGGCTCCGAAGCCTGGGTACTTGCGCAAGCAGACATGGCAGTGCTTGGTGTGTTTGAGAGAAAAATTCTTCGAAAGATCTACGGACCAATCTGCGTTGACGGTGAATATCGACGTCGCATGAACCACGAGCTGTACCTGCTGTACAACGACATCAATATTGTTAAACGTATTGAGATGCAGCGATTGCGTTGGCTAGGCCATATCATAAGAATGAGCGATGATGACCCCGCTAAAAAGGTGTATAAACACGGACCGCTTGGCGGTGCACGCAGAATTGGCAGGCCAAGGAATAGATGGCGCAAACAAGTGGATGATGAGATGAAAAGGCGCGGTATTCCAGAAAGCGAAGCAACAAATAGAGAGAATTGGAGATCTTTTCTTAGTTCGTAAGTAAGATCTTCAATTAGAAGATCTAGTGATCTTTAATGAGAAAATCTAGTGATATTCTATGAGAAGATCTAGTGACCTTCAATGAGAATATCCTGTGATCTTTTATGAGAAGTTTTAGTGATCTTCAATGAGAAGATCTGGCAATTTTATATGAGAAGATCTGGTGACTTTCTATAAGAAGATCAAGGGATATTCTGTGACAGGATCTAGTGATCTTTTATGAGAAGATCTAGTGATCTTGTAATTTTCTATTAGATCTAGTGATCTTCTATTACAAAATCTGGAGATCTTCTATGAGAAGATCTAGTGATCTTCAGTGACAAGGTCTAGACATGTTCAATGAGAAAATCTAGTGATCTTCAGTGAGAAGATCTGGTGATATTCTATAAGAAGATCGTGTGATCTTCAGTGAGAAGATCGTGTGATATTCAGTGAGAAGATTTAGGTCTAGCGATTTTCTATTAGTAAATCTAGGTAAGATCAAGGGATCTTCTGTGAGAAGATGTAGCGATCTTCTATTAGAAAATTTAGGGATCATTTATAAGAAGATTTTGTGATCTTCAGTAAGAAGATCTTGTGATCTTCAGTAAGAAGATCTTGTGATCTTCAGTAAGAAGATCTTGTGATCTTCAGTAAGAAGATCTTGTGATCTTCAATGACAAGCTCTAGTTAACTATTCTGGAGGCATTAAGTCATTAGAAGACGCATTTAGAATAACTTATCTCTATGGAAGGCACGTACATGAGGACTTCTGTCCATAGAAGATCCCTTTAGTACGTCTTCTGTACGAAGAAGATCCCTAGTAGGTTTTCTGTCCCTAGAAGTTTCCTTTAGTAGGTCCTCTGTCGGTATACACCTTTTCAAGAGTTTTCTCCCTATAGCAAGTCTCGTTAGGAAGTTTTCTGCCTATAGAGAACCCCCTCAGAAGTCTTTTCTATAATGTTTTCTGTCCTTAGAAGTCGCCTTCAATAGTTCTTCTGTCCTAAGAAGTTCCGTTTAGGGGTCTACTGCTTGTAAAAAAAAACTTTGGATTTGTTCTCCCTATAGAAGGTCATTTTAGGAAGACTTCTGCCACAGAAGACCCCTTAAGGAAGTATTCTGTCTATACAGGATGACCATTCTCTGTTCATAAAAGATTCATTTGAAGAGGGTTTATGTCCAAAGATGATCCTTTTAAAATGGCTTCATTGTATAGAAGACCCCTTTAGTAGATATTTGGTCTTTAGAAGTTCCTGTAGAAGGTCCTCTGCCTGTTAAAAACCCCTTCAGGAAGTTTCTTTTTATAGAAGGTCCCTTTATTCTGTCTATAGAGGACCCCTTCAGGAAAAATCCTTTTAGAAGTTATTCTGTCCAAAGAAGGCCCCTTCAGGAAGACCGAAGAATATCCCTTTAGGAGGTCTTCTGCCCAAAGAAGATCCTATCTTCTACCTATAGAAGATTTTTTTCACAGGTCTTCTGTATATAGAAGACCGTTTCAATAGTTCTTCTGTCCTAAGAAGACACCTTCAGCAGTTTTCTCCCTATAGAATATTCCTTTAGAAGGTTTTCTACCGATAGAAAAATCCCTTTAGGATTTTCTGTTCAAAGAATTTCCCTTTAGAAATTCTGTTGTCCATAAAATATCACTTTAGGGCGTCTTCTGTCTGTAAAGACCTCTTCAGGATGTATTTTGTCTATAGAAGACCGGTTCGGAGGGCGCCTGTTTATAGAAGCAATATTTAGGAGGACTTCTGTCCCTTTCTGATCCCTTTAGGAGGTCTTCTGCCTAAGGAAGATTCCTTTAGAATGTCTGCTGTCCATAAAAGACCCCTTCAATAGGTCTTCTGTCCTTAAAAGTTCCCATTTGAATATCTGCAGTCGGTAAAACACCTCTACAGGAATTTTTTTCCTATAGAAGGTCCCTTTAGAAAGTCTTCTGTCCATAGAAAATCCAATTAGGAAGTTTTCTGCCCATAAAAGATGTATGTTAATAACCCCATCAGGAGTTTTCTTTTTATAGAAGGTCCCTTTATTCTGTGTATAGAGGACCCCTTCAGGAAAAATCCTTTCAGAAGTTATTCTGTCTAAAGAAGGCCCCTTGAGGAAGCCCAAAGAAGATCCCATCTTCTACCTATAGAAGATGTTTCAGATGTCTTCTATCTATAGAAGACACTTTCAGTAGTTCTTCTGTTCTAAGAAGACACCTTCAGCAGATAGAAGGTTTTCCATCGATAGAAGATCCCTTTAGGAGGTCTTTTATTAAGGTTTTCCATCGATAGAAGATCCCTTTAGGAGGTCTTTTATTAAAAGAAGGTCCCTTTAGAAATTCTGTTGTCCATAAAAGCTCACTTTAGGGCGTCTTCTGCCTGTAAAGACCTCTTCAGGATGTCGTTTGTGTATAGAAGAGCACTTCGGAGGTCGCCTTTTTATAGAAGAAATATTCAGAAGGTCTTCTGTCTATGGAAGATCTATTCTGGATGTATTATTTTTGTAGAGGATCCCTTTAGGAGATCATCTGTCTACAAAAGGTCCCTTCCAGTGGTCTCCTGTCCATAGAATATCCCTTTAGGAGGTATTCTGTCCAAAGAAAATCCCTTCAGGACGTTTTCTTTCTATAGAAGGTCTATTAGGAGGTCTGCTTTCCAAAGTATACCCCACCAGAATATCTGCTGCCTATAGAAAATCCCATCAAAAAGCCCTTTTGGAGGTTTTATGTCCCTAAAAGACTATAGACTATATAGACTCTGAATATATATTATAGGTATACCCTTTTCTTTGTGAGAGTGCCTTTAGGAGTTATTTTTTCTATGGAAGACCCCTTTTAATTAGTTAACTTCTATGTGAAGACCCAACGATCTCCTATGAAAAGAAGGAAGAACCAGAAATATTCAATGAGAAGATACAGTGATCGTATATGAGAAGATTTAGTGATCTTCTATAAGAAGATCTAGTGATCTTCAACGAGAAGATACAGTGATCTTCTATGAGACGATCCAGAGATCTTCTATGAGAATATCCCCTGATATTCAGGAGAGGATTTTGTGATCTTCAATTAGAATTTCAAGTGATCTTCCATGAGAAGACTTAGTAATCTTTCATGAAAAAGAAACTAGCGATCTTCAGTGAGAATATCTTGTGATCGCCTATGAGAAGATCTTGTGATATTCTATGAGAAGATCTTATGATCTTCTATGAGAACATTTAATGATCTTCAGTTATAAGATCATGAAAAAATCTAGCGATCTTCAGAAAGAAGATCAAGAGATCTTCTATGAGAACATATACTGATCTTCAATTAAAAGATCTAGTGATCTTCTATGAAAAGTCTTAGTAATCTTCTCTGAAAACATCTAGCGATCTTGAATGAGAAGTTCTTCTGAACTTCTTTGCCACTGTACCCCAAAGAAAACAAACAAGTGCCTGTGAAAAAATTCCCTTTGCTCCACTGATTATTCACCTCAACATTGTGGTCATCACAGTCATCGGCAGATAAAATTGCAACAACAAGAACAGCCCATCAAATCACATCAATTTTCCGTAAAAATTATAGACAAGAAAGCTCTAAATTAAAATGAAAAATACTCTCAGTAAGCTCCAGCATAAGCAACAACAACCACAACAATAGCATCAACATCATTCAGAAGAAATAATAATGATAATACATGTTAAATGGAAGGCAGACGGATGGCTGGATGGATGGATGACTGGACGGATAGATGGATGACTTGCTGGCTGAGAATGTTTGATGTTTTTTGGTGGTATTGAATGACCTGTGCCACACAACCGTAGTCAATCCCTGTGGCAGTGTTTTTTCTTAAGTAAGACTGGCAACTGGCAGTGAAAATACGATCAACTATCGTCATAGCTCGCCCATTAGTCTGGTGTGTGTTTGGAAAAGAGCATTTTGGGGTTCGTATAGATGTCTTCGCTATTTAGAATAGTCAATCAAGAAATTGTCATCGTTTTCTATGGTGCACATTGTTGTTTGAACTTCGTTCGCTAAGTGATTCGTATCGAATTGGCGGTTAGGTTAGGTTATGTTGTCATGGGGAGAATAGAGGAAGATGGTGACAACTTGAATGTGAGCTATAAAGTGTTCGCTAGAAAGATTGTTAAGGAAAACAAATGCATATTTAATGAATAAAACTGTTATGCAACTAGTTTATAGTAAATTTTGTTGCTGAACATCTGTTATACAACAAACTTTCCAAAAGAAAATCTGTTATACAACGTGAGAAATCTATTATACAACAGGTTTTAAATAAGAAACTCTGTTATTCAATAGATTTTCTATATGAAAATGTACAATACAACTAATTTTATATAAGAAAATTTATTATAAACCAAATTTTATTTAAGGAACCCTGTTATACAGCAAATTTTCTATGAGAATATCTGCTACGCCACAAATTTTCCATGAGAAAATCTGTTATACAGCAAATCTTTAATAGGAAAATATGTTATGCAACAAATTTCCTATAAAAAAATATGTTATACAACTAATTCTTTGTGACAAAATCTGTTATACCACAAATTTTCTGTAGGAAAATCTGTTATACAACATAATCTGTAATACCACAAAGTTTCTATAAGATACTTTGTTATACCACAATTTTTCTGCAAGAAAATCTGTTATACAACAAATTTTCTATAAGAATATCTGTTATACAATAAATTTTTCATAAGAAAATCTGTTATACAAAAAATTGTCTATAAGAATATCTGTTGAACAACAATTTTTTTTAAGAAAATCTGTTATACAACAAATTTTCTATAAGAAAATCTGTTATACAACAAGTTTTCTATAAGGAAATCTGTTACAAAACAAATTTTCTATAAGATTTTCTGTTATACAACAGAATTTTTATAGCAAGTTTGCTTTATAACTGATTCTCGTGAATAAAATTTTTCTTTTCTATAAGTGAATCTGTTATACAACAAATGTTCTATAAGAAAATCTGTTATACAGCAAATCTTTAATAGGAAAATATGTTGTGCAACAAATTTCCTATAAAAAAGATATGTTATACAACTAATTCTTTGTGACAAAATCTGTTATACCCCAAATGTTCTGTAGGAAAATCTGTTATACAACTAATTGTTTGTAACATAATCTGTTATACAACAAATTTTCTGTAAGAAATTCTGTTGTACCACAAATTTTCTATAAGAAAACCTGTTATACAACAAGTGTTTAATGAGAAAACACCCTGTACAACGAATTTTCTATAATAAAATCTGTTATACCACAACTTTTCTATAAGTAAATTTGTTATACAAGAAATTTTTTCATAAGAAAATGTGTTATACAGCACAATTTTCGTAAGAAAATCTGTTATACAACACAGTTTTAATGAGAAAACACCCTGTACAACGAATTTTCTATAATAAAATCTGTTATACCATACATTTTCTATAAGTAAATTTGTTATACAACAAATTTTCTATAAGAAAATCAGTTATACAACAAATTTTCTATAAGAAAATCTGTTGTACAACAAAATTTTTTTAAGAAAATCTGTTATACAAAAAATTTTCTATAAGAAAATCTGTTATACAACAAGTTTTCTATAAGGAAATCTGTTACAAAACAAATTTTCTTTAAGATTTTCTGTTATACAACCGAATTTTTATAGCAAGTTTGCTTTATAACTGATTTTCGTAAAGAATTTTTTTCTTTTCTATAAGTGAATCTGTTATACGACAAATTTTCTATAAAAAATCTGTTATACAACAAATTGTTTTTAAGAAAATCTGTTTTACAACAAATTTTCTATAAGAAAATCTGTTAAACAACAAATTTTTTATAAGAATATCTGTTATACAACAAATTTTCTATAAGAAAATCTGTTATACAACAAGTTTTCTATAAGGAAATCTGTTACAAAACAAATGTTCTTTAAGATTTTCTGTTATACAACAGAATTTTTATAGCAAGTTTGCTTTATAACTGATTTTTGTAAAGAAAATTTTTCTGTTCTATAAGTGAATCTGTTATACGACAAATTTTCTATAAGAATATCTGTTATACAACTAAATGGTTGTGACAAAATCTGTTATGCCACAAATTTTCTCTAAGAAAATCTGTTATACCAAAATATTTTTTATAAGAAAACCTGTTATACAACAAGTGTTTAATGAGAAAACACCCTGTACGACGAATTTTCTATAATAAAATCTGTTATACCACAAATTTTCTATAAGTACATTTGTTATACCACAGATTTTCGATTAGCAAATATGTTATACAACAAATTTTCAAAAAGAGAATATGTTATATACAATTTTTTAATAAGAAAATCGATGATACCACAAATTATCTATAAGTAAATCTGTTATACAGAAAATTTTTTAAAAGAAAAAGATTATACAGCACAGTTTCCGTTAGAAAATCTGTTATACCACAAATCTTTTATAAGAAAATCTGTTATACAAAAAATTTTCTATAAGAAAATATGTTATACAATAAATGTCCTATAAGAACAACATACTTTTTCAGAGGAAATCTGTTATACAAAAAAATTTTAATAAGAAAATATGTTATATAAAAAATTTTTATTGACAAAATCTGTTATACAGCATATTTTCTATGAGGAAATCTGTTATACAACAATTTTTTATAAGAAAATCTTTTATACCACAAATTTTCCATAAGGAAATCTGTTATACCACAAATTTTCTATAAGTAAATCTGTTATATAGTAAATTTTTAATGAGAAAATTTGTTATACAACACATTTTATATAAGAAATTCTATTATACAACTAATTTTTTGTGAAAAAAAGTCTGTTATACAACAAATTTTCTATAAGAAGATATGTTATATAAACATTTTTTAATGAGAAAATCTGTTATACCACAAATTTTCTATAAGTATAGATGTATATATAAAAATTTTTAATGAGAAAATCTCTTATACAACATATTTTCTATAGGAAAATCTGTTATACAACATATTTTCTATAAGAAAAACTGTTCTACAACAAATTTCCTATAAGTAAATATGTCATATCAAAAATTTTCTATAAGAAAATTTGTTATATCACAAATTTTCTATAAGTGAATCTTTCATACAGCAAATTTTTAATGAGAAAATCTGTTGTACAAAACATTTTATATAAGAAATTTTTTGTAAAAAACATTGTTTTACAACAAATTTTCTATATGAAAAATCTTTTATATAAAACCATGTGTATGACAGATTTACTTATAAAAAATAATTTCTTTATCACATTTTCTCATATAAAAATTGTTGTATAACAGTTTTTTATAGAGATTTTGTTATGTAACAGAATTTTTAATAGAAGATTTCATAGTTGTCTCCCTTGACCGACAGTAGCTCAATGGCCAATATCCAAATGATATTTTCTCTTTTTTGAAGTTGTTGTTCTTCTTGTGAATATTTCAGGAATTGCAGAAGCGCCAATTCAACAACACATTATCGTCACTTGCAATCAAATGGCCGTCGGCCATAAAGAAGACAACACTTAAAGCAATCGACAGGTATACATCACAGTCGCAAACTCCAATCGGTCACAACAAGAAACGCCACTCGAACAAAAAGAAAAGATATCAAAGTTCTAAGTTTATTACACCACCAAAGTTTCAATAGATTGGTAAAAGGAGTAGTAATGCCGCCACCAGAATAAATATATCACCATCACTCTCCATTGTTTAGGAAGCTGAATAATACCCCAGCCCTATCTCGCTCGTTCGGCATTCGTTCGTTCGTTCGTTTCGGACGACAACATCATTTCAGCAAAGTTATTAATTTCAAAATGGGATTGATGGAATGACAAAATCTCTGGACACTAAATCGGTAAAATGTTGAATGACAGATAGACTGAATGAATGACGACAGTTTTATGGGTCTCTTCAGCATATTGTCATCGTTGGGGTCGTCATTGGTGTAGCTGTTGTTGTCGTCATCATCATCATCATCGGCAACCAGCTAATCAGACTCATCAATGGCCATGAATTAAGTCAATGTTTGCAATACAAAGGATACCCAGAACCACTACTAGCACCACCATCTCGAACAGCAAGAGTTAGCTACGTTCTAAGGGAAAACTAGGCACTTGTTGGATTTTGTCTGTTTTTGAGAGTTAAAAAATAATAATAATGGTTTCAGAGTAAGTATCCGCCTGCCTGAATGCTTTTAGCATGTGTGTGTTCTTGGAGCCACTGACAATTGAGTGATTTGTCATGGGCGTCTTAGATTAATAGTTCTTATTATATACAGTTGAGTCTTAAATAAATAACTCCGAACTGTGTGTGTTTTCTATTTCTAGGTTTGGGATGTTGCGATATGGGGCACTACATAAAATATTAATGTAATAAATAACGTTTTTTTTTTGGAATCGTAAAAGGGATATATTATAAATATGACGATTTAATGACCTTCGATGGAAAATCTATTGAATTTCAATGAGTTGATATGTTAAGATCTGATAATTCTCCTAGCGAAGATCGTCTGGTGGCCTTTGAGAAAATATATTGATTATCTTGAAGAAGACCTACTAATCATCGAGGAGATCTCATAGGAGAAGACTACTGATCTTCTAGGAGAAGACTACTGATCTTCTAGGAGAAGACTACTGATCTTCTAGGAGAAGATCTGCTGATCTTCTACAGCAAGATCCTCTGTTCTTCTATAAGAAGGCCCATTAACAAATCAACTGATCTTCTATGAGAAGGTCTACTGATATTTTATGAGAAGGTATACTAATCTTCTATGAGAATATCTAATAGCCTTCTATGAGAAGATCCACTGATCTTCTAGAAAATATCTACTTATTTTCTGTGGGATCTACTGATCTTTTATGGGTAAATCGACTGATCTTCTGTGAGAAGATCTACTGATCTTCTATGAGAGTATCTACTGATCTTCTATGAGAAGATCTACTGATCTTCTATGAACATATTCACTGATATTCAATGAAAAGATAAGCTGATCTTCAGTGGGGAGATCTACTAATTCTTAACGAGAAGATCAATTGATCCTCTGTGGGAAAATAGTTTGCTTTTCTTTGAGAAGTTATACTGACTGACAGCGAGGATATTCACTGATCTTCAGTGAGAAAAACAACATACCTCAATGAAAAAATCAACTTATCTTCAATTAGTAGATCAGGTGATCTTCAGTAAGGATATCTACTGTTTTTCAGTGAGAAGATCATCTACGGGAAGATATACTAATCTTCTATGATAAGATCCATTGCTCTTCTATTAACGATCTACTGATATTCTGTGAGAAGATATAATTATCTTCTACGAAAGATCAACTCATCTACAGTGAGAAGATCAACTGATCTTCAGTGAGAAGATGACACATCTTCTATGAGATCACTTAGTAGATCTTCAGTGACAAGATAAATTGATCTTCTGTGTGAGGATCAACTGATCTTTATGAGGAGGTCTACTGATGTTCTATGAGAATATCTACTGAACTTTTATGAGAAGATATACCGATCTTCATCAATATGATATACGGATCTTCTTCGAGAAGATCATCTGATCTTCTTCGAGAGATGTACTGCTTTTTTTTCGAGAAAATCTACTGATTTTTTTCGAGAAGATCAACTGATTTTCTGAGAGAGAGAAGAGAAGATCTACTGATCTTCTTTGGGAAATTCCTCCTCTTTGAGAAGATCAGCTGATATTTTGTGAGAAAATCCACTGATCATCTATGACAAGATTAACTGATCTTCTTTAAAAAATCTACAGATCTCCTTGGAAAATTTCTACCGATATCTACCGATCTTCTTAAATATGAGTACTACTGATCTTTTGATGAGAATTTCTGAAATGATTTGTTTTTATGTTTACTGTAGAAAACCTTAGCATCATCCATGCTTTCTATAGAAATCCTTTGACTCAAGCATGTTTTCTATGGAATATCTTTGTCTCTACAATTTTTTGCTATAGAAAGCATCGGTCTCCAACAAGTTTTCTATAAAAAACTTCAGTCTCCACAAAGTTTTCTGTAGAAAACATCAGCCTCCACAAAGTTGTCCATAGAAAATATAGGTCTCCACAAAGTTTTCTATAGAAAACACCATTCTTCACAAAGTTTCCTATAGAGAAACTTAGGTCTCCACAAAGTTTTCTATAAAGAACACCGGTCTCCACAAAGTTTCCTAGAGAAAACATTGGTCTCTATAGAAAACATTGGTCTCCATAATGTATAGAAAACACCATTATTCACAAAGTTTGCTATAGAAAACATTGGTCTCCACAAAGTTTTCTATAGAAAACCTCGGTCTCCACAAATTTTTCTATAGAAAACCTTGGTCTCTATAGAAAACATTGGTCTCCATCATGTATAGAAAACATTGATCTCTATCACTTAGTCTGCAAAAAACATTGGATCATGTTTTCTATAGAAAACCTTGGTCTCCACAAAGTTTTCTATAGAAAATATTGGCCTCCACAAATTTTTCCATAGAAAATATTGGTCTCCACAAAGTTTTCTATAGAAAATATTGGTCTCCACAAAGTTTTCTCTAGAAAATATTGGTCTCCACAAAGTTTTCTATAGAAAATATTGGTCTCCACAAAGTTTTCTATAGAAAACCTTGGTCTCCACAAAGTTTTCTATAGAAAACCTTGGTCTCCACAAAGTTTTCTATAGAAAACCTTGGTCTCCACAAAGTTTTCTATAGAAAACCTTGGTCTCCACAAAGTTTTCTATAGAAGACCATGGTCTCCACAAAGTTTTCTATAGAAAACCTTAATCTCCACAAAGTTTTCTATAGGAAACCTTGGCCTCCACAAAGTTTTCTATAGAAAACCTTGGTCTCCACAAAGTTTTCTTTAGAAAACCTTGGTCTCCACAAAGTTTTCTTTAGAAAACCTTGGTCCCCACAAAGTTTTCTTTAGAAAACCTTGGTCTCCACAAAGTTTTCTATAGAAAACATTGGTCGCCATCAAGTATTCTATAGAAAACATTGGTCCCCACCATGTATTCTATAGAACACATTCGTATCCACCATGTATTCTATAGAAAACATTGGTCTCCACCATGTATTCTATAGAAAACATTGGTCTCCACCATGTATTCTATAGAAAACATTGGTCTCCATCATGTATTCTATAGAAAACATTGGTCTCCACCATGTATTCTATAGAAAACATTGGTCTCCACCATGTATTCTATAGAAAACACTGGTCTCCACCATGTATTCTATAGAAAACATTGGTCTCCACCATGTATTCTATAGAAAACATTGGTCTCCACCATGTATTCTATAGAAAACATTGGTCTCCACCATGTATTCTATAGAAAACATTGGTCTCCACCATGTATTCTATAGAAAACATTGGTCTCCACCATGTATTCTATAGAAATGTTTTCGATAGGAAACATGTATTCTATAGAAAACATTGGTGGAAATAGAAAAACCTACTCTTGCACAAAGTTTTCTATAGAAAACCTTGGTCTCCACAAAGTTTTCTATTGAAAAACTTGTTCTCCACAAAGTCTTCTATAGAAAACCTTGGTCTACGCAAAGTTTTCTATAGAAAACCTTGGTCTCCACAAAGTTTTCTATAGAAAACCTTGGTCTCCACAAAGTTTTCTTTAGAAAACCTTGGTCTTCACAAAGTTTTCTTTAGAAAACCTTGGTCTCCACAACGTTTTCTATAGAAAACCTTGGTCTCCACAACGTTTTCTATAGAAAACCTTGGTCTCCACAACGTTTTCTATAGAAAACCTTGGTCTCCACAAAGTTTTCTATAGAAAACCTTGGTCTTCACAAAGTTTTCTATAGAAAACCTTGGTCTCCATAAAGTTTTCTACAGAAAACCTTAATCTCCATAAAGCTTTCTATAGAAAACCTTGGTCTGCACAAAGTTTTCTATGGAAAACCTTGGTCTCCACAAAGATTTCTATAGAAAACCTTGGTCTCCACAAAGTTTTCTATGGAAAACCTTTGTCTCCACCAAGTTTTCTATAGAAAACCTTGGTCTCCACCACGTTTTCTGTAGAAAACCTTGGTCTCCACCACTTTTTCTATAGGAAACCTTGGTCTCCACAAAGTTTTCTATAGAAAACCTTGGTCTTCACAAAGTTTTTTATAGAAAATCTTGGTCTTCACCAATTTTTCTTTAGAAAACTTTGGTCTCCGCAAAGTTTTCTATAGGAAACCTAGGTCTCCACAAAGTTTTCTATAGAAAACCTTGGTCTCCACAAAGTTTTCTATAGAAAACCTTGGTCTTCACCAATTTTTCTATAGAAAACCTTGGTCTTCACCAATTTTTCTATAGAAAACCTTGGTCTTCACCAATTTTTCTATAGAAAACCTTGGTGTGCACAAAGTTTTCTATAGAAAACCTTGGTGTGCACAAAGTTTTCTATAGAAAACCTTGGTGTGCACAAAGTTTTCTATAGAAAACCTTGGTGTGCACAAAGTTTTCTATAGAAAACCTTGGTCTCCACAAAGTTTTCTATAGAAAACCTTGGTCTCCACAAAGTTTTCTATAGAAAACCTTGGTCTCCACAAAGTTTTCTATAGAAAACCTTGGTCTCCACAAAGTTTTCTATAGAAAACCTTGGTCTCCACAAAGTTTTCTATAGAAAACCTTGGTCTCCACAAAGTTTTCTATAGAAAGCCTTGGTCTCCACAAAGTTTTCTATAGAAAATCTTGGTCTTCACCAATTTTTCTATAGAAAACCTTGGTCTTTACCCATTTTTCTATAGAAAACCTTGGTCTGCACAAAGTTGTCTATGGAAAACCTGGGTCTATACCATGTTTTCTCTGGAAAACCTGGTTCTCCAAGTTTTCTTAGGAAAACGATGGTCTCCACCATGGCCTCCACAAAATTGTTTAGGGGATATGGAATATCCCATATACTTCAGTCTTAGCAATCAAGTTCAACAATGAAAGATGGAAACCTGCAGCAACCATAACAACCGTGGACGAATTATAATAGATTTTGACCAGACAACCATGGCAATTATAACAAAAAACAAAAGCAGCAACAACAACCAGACAACAAATATATTTATGAGAATTATTTGGACCACATTAGTTGGTATATTTTGTAGACAGCCTCGGTCTGTGATGTAATAGGCGTATTTAGGTAATATTTGCATTCATTTTTTTCCAAATTACCCAAGAATTTAACTGGAATTGCGTCCATGGAAAGCCTATCGTGTTCTTCTAGTATGCTAGGCAGCCAGCCAAACTTATTTTCTGCCCGGCCATGTATTTCGGGGTGAAAAAGAAAAGAATTTTTGTTGATTTTTCAAATTACATTCACCAAATTACATTCACCAGCCAAGTACCGAAATTGTTTTTTTTTGTTTTGGTCTTGTGAGGCAGTCAGTCAGTCATTCACTCGGCCTATTTGTCCTGCATCCATCCACTTGGCAGTTTGTTAAGTTCAAAGTAATCTTTGGATATTTTTTTATTTGGTTTCTATTTTGTGAGGGGAGTTACAGTGTTGCGGAGCGGAAAATAGGAGTCTGGGTCAAGTATATGTTTAATAAATTCTCTTTGTGGTGTGGCATAGACTTTAATGGCTTGAAACAGCCTCTCAAAGGTGTGAATATATTCCTAAGTTAGTCTTCGAGTTTATATAAAGGTATAACTAAAATCAAATTCGTCCTAATTTTAAGAAGGGTTTGTCCATCCATTTAGCTCCGCAACACTGTGACCAATTACAAATATGTTGTACCCTGACCCTCATTGGCAACAAACATTTTAACACAAAAACCAAAAAATTACAACTGCCACATGTCTCTGTTTTACCCTGACTGGCTTGATGTTGCTGATGAGCTATGTAACCAAACAACAACAACAGCAACGACAGCAGCAAAGTACTCATCCTCTCCAGCAATATTGAGCTTTAAGTATGGCCAAACATAAGCGGTATTATAGAATTACACTTGAAATCATCTTCATTTTTTTTCTACAGCCCGGTGTTGGCTGGTGTTGTTGCCGTTGTTGCAGTCGTAACTCTTCTATTCATGGTTCCCACTAAGTTTTCGGAGTAATTTAAACTAAATCGGTGCGATTCTTGTGCGTGCGGGCATTCACTGGTAAGGAGGATAATGGCCCAAAACTCCAACTCAGCTCTTTTTTCCAACGACCTGCAACGGAGAAAAAAACGAAGAGCAAAACAATGTAACCTCCTTCACTTGTGGGCCAAGTAAATCTCGCCATCGCCGTCATGTTACCCCGACCGTTTGCGTGGTATGTATGTAGGTGAGCGTTCTCATCCCAAGATTCATAATAATCAATTATTTCTATGTAATTTATGGTAATGTTTATCCATGATGGATTGACTGCTCTAATGTCGTTCTAAATCTTGTGCGCATGTGCAGATGCAGATGCTGTTGCAGCGGGCAATAGTCAGCAACAGCGTCAGGTACAACTGTTTCGATGTCACAACACTGGGGATAGATGGGATAAGGGCTAATGATTTGTATATATAGAAAACTTTTGCTGAAGACCAAAGTTTTCTACAGAAAACTTCTGCTGGAGACCTTTTTTTTCTATACACAACTTTTGGTGGAGACCAATGTTTTCTATATATAGAAAAATTGGTGGAGACCAATGTTTTCTATATATAGAAAACTTGGTGGAGACCAATGTTTTCTATATAGAAAACTTGTTGGAGACCAATGACAAGTTTTCTATAGAAAACAATGGTCTCCACCAAGTTTTCTATAGAAAACAATGGTCTCCACCAAGTTTTCTATGTAAAACAATGGTCTCCACCAAGTTTTCTATAGAAAACAATGGTCTCCACCAAGTTTTCTATAGAAAACAATGGTCTCCACCAAGTTTTCTATAGAAAACAATGGTCTCCACCAAGTTTTCTATAGAAAACAATGGTCTCCACCAAGTTTTCTATAGAAAACAATGGTCTCCACCAAGTTTTCTATAGAAAACAATGGTCTCCACCAAGTTTTCTATAGAAAACAATGGTCTCCACCAAGTTTTCTATAGAAAACAATGGTCTCCACCAAGTTTTCTATAGAAAACAATGGTCTCCACCAAGTTTTCTATAGAAAACAATGGTCTCCACCAAGTTTTCTATAGAAAACAATGGACTCCACCAAGTTTTCTATGTAAAACAATGGTCTCCACCAAGTTTTCTATAGAAAACAATGGTCTCCACCAAGTTTTTTATAGAAAACAATGGTATCCACCAAGTTTTCTATAGAAAACGATTGGTCTCCACCAAGTTTTCTACAGAAAACCATGGTCTCCACCAAGTTTTCTATAGAAATCAATGGTCTCCACCAAGTTTTCTATAGAAAACAATGGTCTCCACCAAGTTTTCTAGAGAAAACAATGGTCTCCACCAAGTTTTCTAGAGAAAACAATGGTCTCCACCAAGTTTTCTAGAGAAAACATTGGTCTCCACCAAGTTTTCTAGAGAAAACATTGGTCTCCACCAAGTTTTCTATATAGAAAACATTGGTCTCCACCAAGTTTTCTATATAGAAAACATTGGTCTCCACTAAGTTTTCTATATAAAAAACATTGGTCTCCAACAAGTTTTCTATATACAAAACATTGGTCTCCAACAAGTTTTCTATATAGAAAACATTGGTCTCCAACAAGTTTTCTATATAGAAAACATTGGTCTCCAACAAGTTTTCTATATAGAAAACATTGGTCTCCAACAAACTTGTTGGAGATCCATGTTTTTTATAGATAACTTGTAGGAGACCCATGTTTTTTACAGAAAACTTGTTGGAGATCCATGTTTTCTATAGAAAACTTGTTGAAGACCCATGTTTTCTATAGAAAACTCGTTGAAGACCCATGTTTTCTACAGAAAACTTGTTGGAGACCCATGTTTTCTATAGAAAACTTGTTGGAGACCCATGTTTTCTATAGAAAACTTGTTGGAGACCCATGTTTTCTATAGAAAACTTGTTGGAGACCCATGTTTTCTATAGAAAACTTGTTGGAGACCCATGTTTTCTATAGAAAACTTGTTGGAGACCCATGTTTTCTATAGAAAACTTGTTGAAGACCCATGTTTTCTATAGAAAACTTGTTGGACACTTATGATTTTGTATAGAAAATTTGTTGGAGACTAATGTTTTTTTATAGAAAACTTGTTGGAGGCAAAAGTTTTCTATAGAAAACTTGTTGACCCATGTTTTCTATAAAAAACTTGTTGGAGACCTTTGTTTTCTATAGAAAACTTGTTGGCGACCCTTGTTTTCTATATAGAAAACTTGTTGGAGACCAATGTTTTCTACATAGAAAACTTGTTGCAGACGTGTTTTTCGTATAAAAAAATTGATGGAGACTTATGTTTCCCATAGAAAACCATTGATTTTTTATAGAAAAGTTGTTGGGGACTATAGCTTTCTATAGAAAAGTTCTTGGAGACCAATGTTTGCTTTAGAAAAATTGTTGAAGGCTTATGTTTTGTGTAGAAAACTTGTTGGAGACTTATCTTTCCTATAGAAAATTTGTTGGAGACTTATGTTTTCCTAGAAACCTTGTTGGAGCCCATGATTACCCATGGTAGAATACAGAACGGCACTTTTTACCCATTTATATTGTTGGCAGTGTTTGGAAATTGAAACCTCTGCCTTTTAGATCCGTCTGATTCCTTTCATCTGTTCTTTTTTTTGTGTTTTTCTGTTATGGCTTAGAATGTTCAAAATTGACTTAGTTTTTGTTGTTTTTTGGTTTTTGTTGTTCGTATCTCACATACGAACATTCTCATATTCACACAAGTTCGGCAAAGCTTAGCTTGTCAGTCACTTGCAGATTGTTTTCATTCCGTTGTTTTTGTTGTTGTTTTTGTGGAGAGTTTTGCCAACTTTCTTAGGTTACAAGTGCATTGTGAAAAATTTGCAGCTACATAGTCGATGAGTTAGTGGTGTTTCTTGGGTTTCCATAGATTTTTATGAACAACATTTCAAGTACCCTCGGTAATGGCTGTTGTTGGTGGTGTTGCTTTTGTTGTTGTTGTTGTGCGTTTGTTCAGTTCTTGCAGAAAGTGCGGCCAACAAAATTCATGTTAACTCGTACAAATATTTGGATTTATTGTAGCACAAGGCGCATGCGTTTCAATGTCGTCTGTCCATCTTTTGACTGTTTGACCGTCTGTCTGCCTACTCTAGAAGTGGCATGTGGAGTGTAGTCCATTCCTTGTGCTTCCTCTTCTGCTGCTTTGCCATCTACCTTCTCAAGTGGCGTGGAGTTCATTTTGTTACAAATAAAATTAATGTTCAATGTTTACATCCTCTGTGTTAGCACTGAATCATTTAGATGAATGTTGCTATTGTTGTTGCTGTGGACGACTAGCCGGAGTCAGTGCGGAGAAGTGAGTAGCGGAGTGGGTGCAGGTGAAGCGGTAATGTATTATTGTTTCAATACTCCAAATGAGCATTTGAGAAATGTGTATGAGAAAAAATAATAGCCGAAAAGGTACAGGTGCTTTGTCTGGTCTGCAATTCATCATTCGGGAAATTTTTGTGTTTAATTGAAACTTTGTATGGTCAGGAAGACTTCAGAGAATGGCGTTGAATACCAATAATGAGGTGGACAGACTTGAAGAGAAAATTTGGAAGAGACCAACGTTTTCCATGAAGAAGGGGTTTTCGGACAAAAGCCCTTAAAATTGCGGTTATTGTCCAAAGGAAAAATTGTAGATAAATGTTCCGCATTATTCTCCTTGAGATGGGTCTTGTAAAGGCAACATTATCTAAACATCTTCTATAGTAAAAATACTTCTTAAAAATAAGACTTCTATTAGGTCCTTTACAGAGACAGGAACCTTGTGAGGCCTTCTACCGATAGACTCGTGTGGCCAGGAATGGGTTGCACATGGGTTCATCAAAATCAAAATTTACAAAACGACATCATTCTCACCACAATACATATCATATCTTCGCCATGCCCCACATACAATCCTAAGACCAATAAAACTGAAGATTGGTATCCTTTAGATGGAATAACCGAAGTTATTCAGTCATCTGGCTGTGTTTCTTTTCACACTATTGTAACAGTATTAAGATAAAGAATACCTTAAGCCTCATAACAAAAACAACTATAACAAACATGTTTGTACAAGTGTAGAAATACTAACACTCATCCACGCTATGAAATACCAAAACTAGCCACAAAATGCCAATGCAACTGTGATAAAACATAAGCTTTTATCGGATTTGGAAAATTCCTTCCAACACAATTTGGCAGGGGTGGCGATGCCTCTATGCAGTTTAAGAACAACTTTGTTTTGGTAGGAGCTGTTTGGTCCATGTGTTAGGACACATGTAAGAATGTTGACCGGTCTGGTCAAGACACACCATGTGCGTGTACGAAGAGTTTCAATAATCGTTCAATGGTGCTATTAAATGTTTAGTTGGATCGACTTACATGGACGCAGGTGAGTCACTTTACTTACATATATGAACACAGAGAAAAAAATTAGCATGTCGAATCAAGACTGCAAAGAAAAATTTGTTTCTGCAGAAAAAAATTTGGTTCCACCAGATTTTCTATAGAAAAAAATTAACTCCACAATATTTTCTATATAGGAAACATTGGTCTCCAACAAGTTTTCTATATAGAAAACATAGGTCTCCAACAAGTTTTCTATATAGAAAACATTGGTCTCCAACAATAGAAAACATTGGTCTCCAACAAGTTTACTATATATAGAAAACATTGGTCTACAACAAGTTTTCTATATATAGAAAACATTGGTCTCCAACAAGTTTTCTAAATATAGAAAACATTGGTGTCCAACAAGTTTTCTATATATAGAAAACATTGGTCTCCAACAAGTTTTCTATATAGAGAAAACATTGGTCTCCAACAAGTTTTCTAAATATAGAAAACATTGGTGTCCAACAAGTTTTCTATATATAGAAAACATTGGTCTCCAACAAGTTTTCTATATATAGAAAACATTGGTCTCCAACAAGTTTTCTATATATAGAAAACATTGGTCTCCAACAAGTTTTCTATATATAGAAAACATTGGTCTCCAACAAGTTTTCTATATATAGAAAACATTGGTCTCCAACAAGTTTTCTATATATAGAAAACATTGGTCTCCAACAAGTTTTCTATATATAGAAAAATTGGTCTCCAACAAGTATTCTATACATAGAAAACATTGGTCTCCACCCAGTTTTCCATATAGAAAACATTGGTCTGCAACAAGTTTTCTATATGGAAAACATTAGCCATCAACAAGTTTTCTATATAGAAAACTTTGGACTCCAACAAGTTTTCTATATATAGAAAACATTGGTCTCCAACAAGTTTTCTATATAGAGAAACATTGGTCTCCAACAAGTTTTCTATATATAGAAAACATTGGTCTCCAACAACTTTTCTATATAGAGAAAACATTGGTCTCCAACATTGGTCTCCAACAAGTTTTCTATATATAGAAAACATTGGTCTCCAACATTGGTCTCCAACAAGTATTCTATATATAGAAAACATTGGTCTCCAACAACTTTTCTATATAGAGAAAACATTGGTCTCCAACAAGTATTCTATATATAGAAAACATTGGTCTCCAACAACTTTTCTATATAGAGAAAACATTGGTCTCCAACAAGTATTCTATATATAGAAAACATTGGTCTCCAACAACTTTTCTATATATAGAAAACATTGGTCTCCAACAAGTATTCTATATATAGAAAACATTGGTCTCCAACAACTTTTCTATATATAGAAAACATTGGTCTCCAACAAGTATTCTATATATAGAAAACATTGGTCTCCAACAAGTTTTCCATATAGAAAACATTGGTCTCCACCAAGTTTTCTATGGAAAACATTGGTCTCCACCAAGTTTTCTATGGAAAACATTGGTCTCCACCAAGTTTTCTATGGAAAACATTGGTCTCCACCAAGTTTTCTATGGAAAACATTGGTCTCCACCAAGTTTTCTATGGAAAACATTGGTCTCCACCAAGTTTTCTATGGAAAACATTGGTCTCCACCAAGTTTTCTATGGAAAACATTGGTCTCCACCAAGTTTTCTATTTGGAAAACATTGGTCTCCGCCCAGTTTTCTATAGAAAACATTGGTCTCCGCCCAGTTTTCTATAGAAAACATTGGTCTCCGCCCAGTTTTCTATAGAAAACATTGGTCTCCGCCCAGTTTTCTATAGAAAAAAATGTTCTCAGCCCAGTTTTCTATAGAAAACTTTGGTCTCCGCCCAGTTTTCTATAGAAAACATTGGTCTCCACCCAGTTTCCTATAGAAAACATTGGTCTCCACCCAGTTTTCTATAGAAAACATTGGTCCCCACCTAGTTTTATATAGAAAACATCGGTCTCCACCCAGTTTTCCATAGAAAACATTGGTCTCAACCCAGGTTTCTATAGAAATTATTGGTGTCCACCAAGTTTTCTATAGAAAACATTGGTCTCCACCTAGTTTCTATAGTTTTCTATATAGAAAACAATGGTCTCCAACAAGTTTTCTATATAGAAAACATTGGTCTCCAACAAGTTTTCTATATAGAAAACATTGGTCTCCAACAAGTTTTCTATATAGAAAACATTGGTCTCTAACAAGTTTTCTGTATAGAAAACATTGGTCTCCACCAAGTTTTCTATATAGAAAACATTGGTCTCCAACAAGTTTTCTATATAGAAAACATTGGTCTCCAACAAGTTTTCTATATAGAAAACATTGGTCTCCAACAAGTTTTCTATATAGAAAATATTGGTCTCCACCAAGTTTTCTATGGAAAACATTGGTCTCCACCAAGTTTTCTATGGAAAACATTGGTCTCCACCAAGTTTCTATAGTTGTCTATATAGAAAACATTGGTCTCTAACAAGTTTTCTGTATAGAAAACATTGGTCTCCACGAAGTTTTCTATATAGAAAACATTGGTCTCCAACAAGTTTTCTATATATAGAAAACATTGGTCTCCAACAAGTTTTCTATATAGAAAACATTGGTCTCCAACAAGTTTTCTATATAGAAAACATTGGTCTCCAACAAGTTTTCTATATAGAAAACATTGGTCTCCAACAAGTTTTCTATATAGAAAACATTGGTCTCCACCAAGTTTTCTATGGAAAACATTGGTCTCCACCAAGTTTTCTATGGAAAACATTGGTCTCCACCAAGTTTTCTATGGAAAACATTGGTCTCCACCCAGGTTTCTATAGAAATTATTGGTGTCCACCAAGTTTTCTATAGAAAACATTGGTCTCCACCTAGTTTCTATAGTTTTCTATATAGAAAACAATGGTCTCCAACAAGTTTTCTATATAGAAAACATTGGTCTCCAACAAGTTTTCTATATAGAAAACATTGGTCTCCAACAAGTTTTCTATATAGAAAACATTGGTCTCCAACAAGTTTTCTATATAGAAAACATTGGTCTCTAACAAGTTTTCTGTATAGAAAACATTGGTCTCCACCAAGTTTTCTATATAGAAAACATTGGTCTCCAACAAGTTTTCTATATATAGAAAACATTGGTCTCCAACAAGTTTTCTATATAGAAAACATTGGTCTCCAACAAGTTTTCTATATAGAAAACATTGGTCTCCACCAAGTTTTCTATGGAAAACATTGGTCTCCACCAAGTTTTCTATGGAAAACATTAGTCTCCACCAAGTTTTCTATGGAAAACATTGGTCTCCACCAAGTTTTCTATGGAAAACATTGGTCTCCACCAAGTTTTCTACGGAAAACATTGGTCTCCACCATGTTTTCTATGGAAAACATTGGTCTCCACCAAGTTTTCTATGGAAAACATTGGTCTCCACCAATGGAAAACATTGCTCTCCACCAATTTTTCTGTAGAGAACATTGGTCTCCCGTTTTCTATGGAAAAAATTGGTCTCCACCAAGTTTCTATAGAAAACATTGGTCTCCGCCAAGTTTTCTATAGAAAACATTGGTCTCCGCCAAGTTTTCTATAGAAAACATTGGTCTCCACCAAGTTTTCTATTTGGAAAACATTGGTCTCCAACAAGTTTTCCATATAGAAAACATTGGTCTCCAACAAGTTTTCCATATAGAAAACATTGGTATCCAACAGGTTTTCCATATAGAAAACATTGGTATCCAACAAGTTTTCTATATAGAAAACATTGGCCTCCAACAAGTTTTCTATATAGAAAACATTGGTCTCCGCCCAGTTTTCTATAGAAAACATTGGTCTTTACCCAGTTTCCTATAGAAAACATTGTTCTCCACCCAGTTTCCTATAGAAAACATTGGTCTCCACCAAGTTTTCTATTTGGAAAACATTGGTCTCCAACAAGTTTTCCATATAGAAAACATTGGTCTCCAACAAGTTTTCCATATAGAAAACATTGGTATCCAACAGGTTTTCCATATAGAAAACATTGGTATCCAACAAGTTTTCTATATAGAAAACATTGGTCTCCACCAAGTTTTCTATATAGAAAACATTGGTCTCCGCCCAGTTTTCTATAGAAAACTTTGGTCTCCGCCCAGTTTTCTATAGAAAACATTGGTCTTTACCCAGTTTCCTATAGAAAACATTGTTCTCCACCCAGTTTCCTATAGAAAACATTGGTCTCCACCCAGTTTTCTATAGAAATTATTGGTGTCCACCAAGTTTTCTATAGAAAACATTGGTCTCCACCAAGATTTCTATAGAAAACATTGGTCTCCTCCCAGTTTTCTATAGAAAACATTGGTCCCCGCCCAGTTTTCTATAGAAAACATTGGTCTCCACCTAGTTTCCTATAGAAAACATTGGTCTCCACCTAGTTTCCTATAGAAAACATTGGTCTCCACCCAGTTCTCTATAGAAAACATTGGTCTCCACCAAGTTTTCTACATAGAAAACATTGGTCTCCACCAAGTTTTCTACATAGAAAACATTGGTCTCCACCAAGTTTTCTACATAGAAAACATTGGTCTCCACCAAGTTTTCTACATAGAAAACATTGGTCTCCACCAAGTTTTCTGTAAAAACATTGGTCTCCACCACGTTTTCTATAGAAAACATTGGCCGCCATCAAGTTTTCTTTAGAAAACACGGGTATCCATCAAGATTTCTGTTGAAATCCGTAGTCTCCAATAAGTTTTCTATAGAAAACATTGGTCTCCATCAAGTTTTCCATAGAAAACGTTGTTCTCCAACAAGTTTTTCCTATAAATCATTGGTCTCCACTAAGTTTTCCATAGAAAACATTGGTCTCCATAAAGTTTTCTATAGAAAACCTTAGCCTATGGACATTGCCATGTTGTCTATACAAAACCATGTCTTTTAAGCTTTCGTTTTGGCGAAATTTTTCTCAGTGCGAGTGTCTCTAATAGCCTCTTGCCTAGGAAGCGTTTTGAACTTGTGCTGGTAAAGCTGTTCTGGAGCATAAAGTAACTCCATGTAATTGTTGCACATGGCAATTACATTAGTTGTTGTTGTTGTTATTGTTGTTGCAACAACAGCTGCTGTTGATGATCCATTTTCATAAATCTATGGATGTTGCCTGGCCATAAAGTCAAATACCAGGATTTTATTAAAAGTTTGCAAAACGTAGAAAATCTACAACAACAACAACAACGAGTTTACTTTGTAATTAGAAACACATCCTAAAGCTACAGAACAGCAACAAATATAGGCTTAGGCTGTTCCCTATGTAAACACTCGTTGGTCTTCACCAAATGACCAATGGACCATTAGAAACCTACGCTCCTACGCTTGGTCAGTCTGTGTGCTATTGTGGGTGGTGAGGGCGTTCAGGTATGTTAAATAAATTCGCAAAATCGATTTGTATCGAATATTAAAATCAACATCCGATGATGATCTTTTCATTTTCGCTTGAGTAGGAACATCATCCCCGCTCTTTGGAACAGCGAATGTTAGTCTAACATTAGCTGCAGTTTGCAGTTGCGTGACATCGCTAAACAAAATCTCCAGTGAAAATCGATTTGATGAAGTGCCGCAGCCACTCTCCGAACACCTCCCTCGCCCGACCTTTACTGTATTTGTATAACATTTAACTTTGATCTTGAACATTGTTGCCATTGGATGGGCATTGAAAGGTTGTTGTTGGAGGAGGTTTGCAAAAGATGATGTTCTTGAGATGTTCAGTTGTTTGGCAGCTACCATTGTTTTGTTTGTTGTTGTTGTTGTTATTTTTCTCTCTTCATGGCGATTTTGTTTCTTTCTTTAAGGCAGCGAGACAATGCAAATCCATAGAAAATCACTTAAATGCCAAATTGTTGTTGTTGTTGTTGTTGCTGTTTTTACTGCTTCTTTTTCGTTCTAGTGAAACGCCCAGAAGCTTTGACCTTTTGGGGTTAGTTTTATGTTTTGGTTGTTGTTGTTAAATGCTTCAGATTTGATGAGATTTTATTGTAAGGTAGGATTTTTTTTTTGAAATTAGTTATTGACTCCTTTTTATTTAAAGATTCCTATAAAGGAGAACATCGTTTTCAATAGAAAACATGATGGAGCCCAATGTTTCCTGCGAAGACCATTGTTTTCCATAGAAAACTTGATGAAGACCACGGTTTTCTATAAAAAACTTGGTGAGACCATTCTTTTCCATAGAAAACATGGTGGAGACCATCGTTTTCTATAGAAAACTTGGTGGAGACCAATTTTTTCTATAGAAAACTTGCTGGAGAACAATTTTTTCTATAGAAAACTTGCTGGAGACCATAGTCTTCTATAGAAAACTTGGTGGAGACCAATGTTTTCTATAGAAAACTTGGTGGAGACCAATGTTTTCTATAGAAAACTTGGTGGAGACCAATGTATTCTATAGAAAACTTGGTGGAGACCAATGTTTTCTATAGAAAACTTGGTGGAGACCAATGTTTTCTATAGAAAACTTGGTGGAGACCAATGTTTTCTATAGAAAACTTGGTGGAGACCAATGTTTTCTATAGAAAACTTGGTGGAGACCAATGTTTTCTATAGAAAACTTGGTGGAGACCAATGTTTTCTATAGAAAACTTGGTGGAGACCAAGTTTTTCTATAGAAAACTTGGTGGAGACCAATGTTTTCTATAGAAAACTTGGTGGAGACCAATGTTTTCTATAGAAAACTTGGTGGAGACCATCGTTTTTTATAGAAAACTTGGTGGAGACCATCGTTTTCTATAGAAAACTTGGTGGAGACCAATGTTTTCTATAGAAAACTTTTGGCGGAGACCAATGTTTTCTATAGAAAACTTTTGGCGGAGACCAATGTTTTCTATAGAAAACTTTTGGCGGAGACCAATGTTTTCTATAGAAAACTTTTGGCGGAGACCAATGTTTTCTATAGAAAACTTTTGGCGGAGACCAATGTTTTCTATAGAAAACTTTTGGCGGAGACCAATGTTTTCTATAGAAAACTTTTGGCGGAGACCAATGTTTTCTATAGAAAACTTTTGGCGGAGACCAATGTTTTCTATAGAAAACTTTTGGCGGAGACCAATGTTTTCTATAGAAAACTTTTGGCGGAGACCAATGTTTTCTATAGAAAACTTTTGGCGGAGACCAATGTTTTCTATAGAAAACTTTTGGCGGAGACCAATGTTTTCTATAGAAAACTTTTGGCGGAGACCAATGTTTTCTATAGAAAACTTTTGGCGGAGACCAATGTTTTCTATAGAAAACTTTTGGCGGAGACCAATGTTTTCTATAGAAAACTTTTGGCGGAGACCAAGGTTTTCTATAGAAAACTTTTGGCGGAGACCAAGGTTTTCTATAGAAAACTTTTGGCGGAGACCAAGGTTTTCTATAGAAAACTTGGTGGAGACCATCGGTTTCTATAGAAAACTTGGTGGAGACCATCGTTTTCTATAGAAAACTTGGTGGAGACCATCGTTTTCTATAGAAAACTTGGTGGAGACCATCGTTTTCTACAGAAAACTTGGTGGAGACCATCGTTTTCTATAGAAAACTTGGTGGAGACCATCGTTTTTTATAGAAAACTTGGTGGAGACCATCGTTTTCTATAGAAAACTTGGTGGAGACCATCGTTTTTTATAGAAAACTTGGTGCAGACCATCGTTTTCTATAGAAAACTTGGTGGAGACCATCGTTTTCTATAGAAAACTTGGTGGAGACCATCGTTTTCTATAGAAAACTTGGTGGAGACCATCGTTTTCTATAGAAAACTTGGTGGAGACCATCGTTTTCTATAGAAAACTTGGTGGAGACCATCGTTTTCTATAGAAAACTTGGTGGAGACCATCGTTTTCTATAGAAAACTTGGTGGAGACCATCGTTTTCTATAGAAAACTTGGTGGAGACCATCGTTTTCTATAGAAAACTTGGTGGAGACCATCGTTTTCTATAGAAAACTTGGTGGAGACCATCGTTTTCTATAGAAAACTTGGTGGAGACCATCGTTTTCTATAGAAAACTTGGTGGAGACCATCGTTTTCTATAGAAAACTTGGTGGAGACCATCGTTTTCTATAGAAAACTTGGTGGAGACCATCGTTTTCTATAGAAAACTTGGTGGAGACCATCGTTTTCTATAGAAAACTTGGTGGAGACCATCGTTTTCTATAGAAAACTTGGTGGAGACCATCGTTTTCTATAGAAAACTTGGTGGAGACCATCGTTTTCTATAGAAAACTTGGTGGAGACCATCGTTTTCTATAGAAAACTTGGTGGAGACCATCGTTTTCTATAGAAAACTTGGTGGAGACCATCGTTTTCTATAGAAAACTTGGTGGAGACCATCGTTTTCTATAGAAAACTTGGTGGAGACCATCGTTTTCTATAGAAAACTTGGTGGAGACCATCGTTTTCTATAGAAAACTTGGTGGAGACCATCGTTTTCTATAGAAAACATGGTGGAGACCATCGTTTTCTATAGAAAACTTGGTGGAGACCATCGTTTTCTATAGAAAACTTGGTGGAGACCATCGTTTTCTATAGAAAACTTGGTGGAGACCATCGTTTTCTACAGAAAACTTGGTGGAGACCATCGTTTTCTACAGAAAACTTGGTGGAGACCATCGTTTTCTATAGAAAACTTGGTGGAGACCATCGATTTCTATAGAAAACTTGGTGGAGACTATCGTTTTCTATAGTAAACTTGGTGGGGACCATCGTTTTCTATAGTAAGCTTTGTGGAGACCAATGTTTTCTATAGAAAACTTGGTGGAGACCAATGTTTTCTATAGAAAACTTGGTGGAGACCAATGTTTTCTATAGAAAACTTGGTGGAGACCAATGTTTTCTATAGAAAACTTGGTGGAGACCAATGTTTTCTATAGAAAACTTGGTGGAGACCAATGTTTTCTATAGAAAACTTGGTGGAGACCAATGTTTTCTATAGAAAACTTGGTGGAGACCAATGTTTTCTATAGAAAACTTGGTGGAGACCAATGTTTTCTATAGGAAACTTGGTGGAGACCAATGTTTTCTATAGAAAACTTGGTGGAGACCAATGTTTTCTATAGAAAACTTGGTGGAGACCAAACTTGGTGGAGACCAATGTTTTCTATAGAAAACTTGGTGGAGACCAATGTTTTCTATAGAAAACTTGGTGGAGACCATTGTTTTCTGTAGAAAACTTGGTGGAGACCATTTTTTTCTATAGAAAACTTGGTGGAGACCATTGTTTTCTATAGAAAACTTGGTGGAGACCATTGTTTTCTATAGAAAACTTGGTGGAGACCATTGTTTTCTATAGAAAACTTGGTGGAGACCATTGTTTTCTATAGAAAACTTGGTGGAGACCATTGTTTTCTATCGAAAACTTGGTAGAGACCATTGTTTTCTATAGAAAACTTGGTGGAGACCATTGTTTTCTATAGAAAACTTGGTGGAGACCATTGTTTTCTATAGAAAACTTGGTGGAGACCATTGTTTTCTATAGAAAACTTGGTGGAGACCATTGTTTTCTATAGAAAACTTGGTGGAGACCATAGTTTTCTATAGAAAACTTGGTGGAGACCAATGTTTTCTATAGAAAACTTGGTGGAGACCAATGTTTTCTATAGAAAACTTGGTGGAGACCAATGTTTTCTATAGAAAACTTGGTGGAGACCGATGTTTTCTATAGAAAACTTGGTGGAGACCAATGTTTTCTATAGAAAACTTGGTGGAGACCAATGTTTTCTATAGAAAACTTGGTGGAGACCAATGTTTTCTATAGAAAACTTGGTGGAGACCAATGTTTTCTATAGAAAACTTGGTGGAGACCAATGTTTTCTATAGAAAACTTGGTGGAGACCAATGTTTTCTATAGAAAACTTGGTGGAGACCAATGTTTTCTATAGAAAACTTGGTGGAGACCAATGTTTTCTATAGAAAACTTGGTGGAGACCAATGTTTTCTATAGAAAACTTGGTGGAGACCAATGTTTTCTATAGAAAACTTGGTGGAGACCAATGTTTTCTATAGAAAACTTGGTGGAGACCAATGTTTTCTATAGAAAACTTGGTGGAGACCAATGTTTTCTATAGAAAACTTGGTGGAGACCAATGTTTTCTATAGAAAACTTGGTGGAGACCAATGTTTTCTATAGAAAACTTGGTGGAGACCAATGTTTTCTATAGAAAACTTGGTGGAGACCAATGTTTTCTATAGAAAACTTGGTGGAGACCAATGTTTTCTATAGAAAACTTGGTGGAGACCAATGTTTTCTATAGAAAACTTGGTGGAGACCAATGTTTTCTATAGAAAACTTGGTGGAGACCAATGTTTTCTATAGAAAACTTGGTGGAGACCAATGTTTTCTATAGAAAACTTGGTGGAGACCAATGTTTTCTATAGAAAACTTGGTGGAGACCAATGTTTTCTATAGAAAACTTGGTGGAGGCCTATGTTTTCTATAGAAAACTTGGTGGAGACCTATGTTTTCTATAGAAAACTCGCCGGAGCGCTTTTTAAATAAATCGCGATTTAAGTTGACATTTTTAGGGGTTGTTTAGGTTTTCACGATTTTGTTTAGAAACCGCAATTCCTATCAAAATGGGACTAAAACAAATATTGTAGCTATGAAAATTCTCTACAAGATCGACCTTAATGGTATTTTCGTAGTTTTTACCATTTTTGAAATGTAGAAGTTCAAATTGGGACAATGCACTGACTGTATCGCCCCCTTATAAAACAATGTCATGGAGGGTGCGCCTTAACTAACTTTTGATGAAAACCGCTTACACAGGGAAAGTTTTTGTGAATTCTGAAACAGCAGTGTTCATAGATGAGAAAAATCCAAAAACAAGAAAAAATCATTGTAGGGATTTTTAAATAAATCGCGGTCAAAATTCACATTTTTTGGAGTTTTTAAGGTTTTCACGATTTTGCTTGGAAACCACAAGTCCAATTGAAATAGAGCTAAAGAAAATGTTGTAGCTGTAAAAATTATCTTGTGGATTGACGTTTATCATTTCTTCCCAGCCTGTACCATTTTTGAGATAAAGGAGCTCAGTTTACATTTTTAGTTTTTTTTGTTAGGGTTTCGCGATTTTGGTTGAATACGGTAAGTCTTACCGATATGGGACCTGAGAAAATCTTCAAGCTGTGAAAATTCTCTACAAGACTGGCTTAAGTAACTTATCCTTAGTTGTAACATTTTTTTAGATATATAAGTTTAAGTTGGGAATTTGCAGTCATGACATTGTTTTATAAGGGGCGATACAGAATTGAATTGAATTTGAATTGTCCCAATTTGAACTTCTATATCTCAAGAACGGTAAAACCGACGAGAATACCATAATGGTCAATCTTGTAGAGAATTTTCATAGCTACAATATTTTTTTAAGTCCCATTTTGATAGGAATTGCGGTTTCTAAGCAAAATAGCGAAAACCTAAACAACCCCTAAAAATGTCAACTTAAATCGCGATTTATTTAAAAAGCGCTCCGGCGATTTTTTTGTTTTTTGATTGTTCTCATCTATAAACATTGTAGTTTCAGAATCCGCAAAAACTTTTGAGGTGTAAGCACCTTCCATTTAAAATTGTTTCAAGAGCACCGTGTAGGCTCCTATTAAGGAACCTTTATAGGTTCCTATGAAGAAGACTTTATAGGATCTTATAAGGGAGTCTTTATTGGCGCCTATCAAGGAGCTTTCATGGGTTCTTATGAAGTAGCTTTTGTAGGCTTCTATGAAGGAGCCTTTATAGGCCTCTATGAGGAAGGCTTTATTGCTTATTATAAGGGAGCCTTATGGGCTTCTATGAAGGAGCCTTATGGACTCCTATGATTGAGTCTTCTGCTATGATGGATTCTTTATAGGCTACTACGAAGAAGGGTTTATAGGCTCCTATGTCGAAGCCAAATTGGCTCCTTTGAGGAGGCGCTTATAGACTCTTATGAAGGAATCTTTATAGGCTCCAACGAAGGGCAGTTAGAAGGTACCTATAAAGGAACCTTTATTGGCTTTTATGAAGGGCCTTAAAATTTTCCTATTAATATGCCGTTATAGGCTCCTTTGTACCATGGAGTCGTTATACACTTCTGTAAAGGAACATGTTTGGCTTATTTTAATAATCTCTTTTAAAGAAGTCTTTATCAACCGCTTTTAAAGAGGCTTTAATGACTCTTAAGGCTCCCATTAAGAAGTGCTTAGAGGGTCCTATCAAAGAGCCTGTATTGGCTTCTTTTAAAAGCGCCTGTTAAGGAGTCTTTGTAGGCTGCTATAAAGTGAGGCTTTATAGGTTCCTATATAGGTAATATCAAGGAGTATTTATATGCTAATATTAAGGAGACTTCCAATGAATCCTATCAAGGAATAGCTGTTGACTTCTTTCAATTAGTTTTTATAGACACATCTAAAGTTCCCTTTAGAGAGTCCTTTTAGACTCTACGTTGCAATTTGGCTTCATCCTAAGCCAAATCTATTTTGACATAATGCCTTCTTCGTTATTTTTATATTGAAAATGTGTTTCAAATTTCTTCTTTCAAATAGCAACAACAAAGTTTCATTGGTTTCCAATAATGTACAGCCTCCGGATAGATATGAATTTATACAGTCATATTAACAAACTTAATATTTGGCCTCCACCTCCTGATGGAGAACAAACAACAGCACTTCATCCACGTCATCATCATCATCATCAATGTCTATGTAGATCATGATCTCGATCGAGATGTGGATACCGAATGATGACGACGACGATGATGATGATTGTTATCAACAACCGAAATTGAAACGGAAGAAACCATAACTGAGGTGGAAAGATTTGTAGTTAAAGCTTGTTGTTGCAGTACTACAGCGATCTGTTGCCTCAACCCGTGTTGATATCCCAAAAAAGATATTGTTATTCTAGACTATGTCGGACATAAAAATCTATCCTGCAGCTACATAAGTAAAGAAAATGTTCAGCTTTGCAATGCGCCACTCACACAACCAAACACACACACAGAGATACACACATTATGTTTAAAAGGCATACAAGCTGTAAAAGCAAATCATATCTTTGAGTTCACAATGTTGGGTGGCGGACATGGTGTTGGTTCGGGGGAGGCCACAGCTATCACTTTGTTTGGTTTGTTTTAGTTCAATATCAGTTGTGTGTAAGTGTGTGTGTGTGTGTGGTACCTTCCATTTGTTGCATCTCTTTGTCTATCCTTTGCAATATGAAAATTATTCATTGGCTTAGGCTTTTCGATCTTCTTTTTGCATCTATGCAAAAACCGAAGAAAATCCAAAAAACAAAAGTTGTCGCTGCAGGCCGCCCTGTTCTGTTGTTGTTGTTGGCTTTTCTTTCCCGAAATCTATAAAATATCAATTTAAGCACGATCAATGCTGAGCGTGGGAAATTCTCTAAGGGGGAGGCAAATACTATTTCATTTTTTTCGACGGCCTGTTGCTGTTGTTCTTTTTTTGGGGGCTAGGAATACCAAGCTGCAGCTCCATCGTCGCCATCGTCATCATCATCATTAATGGGTAACATAGTTGAGAAATAAGACTAAGAATGCCGGATACGACCCAATTTTCTTTGTAATAACCCACTATTGAGGCTCCTGCTGCTGCTCCCACCGCTGCCGGTTGTATTACTTCTCCGTCTTCTTCATCATCCCTTTTTTGGTTTTGTTTGGGAAAACATTAAAAATTGACTCCCAAAGCCATTGTTATTATGAGGTAGCTTTATTATTATGAGCTCTGGTTGGGCTTTGCACTGGAACGGACGGACACAATCAAATTGTTTATTTTAATCATATTAATTGGCCAAATGTTGTGTTGTTGTTCGTTGTACTTGTTGTGTTTGCAATCGGTGAGGAGGCAGTGGGGGTGATACCTTTATGCGAACATGGCTCCAGTATGCTGAGGCAATATTAGAGAGAGGCGTACTAATGCCATTGTCAGCTAAAATTTGAATTTTTGTTTAATTTGTCCACTAAGAAGGGGGCGTTGGGAGAAGATCGCGGGGTCTAGATTCTGGAGGCCTCAGCAAGAACCTGAAGTCTTTATAGGTCCCGTTTAAGGAGTCGCTATAGTCTCCTATTGAGCTTTTATTTATTTAGACTTCTAGTGGGGGCGTTATAGGCTGATATTGAGCAGCCTTTGTAGAACCTTAATAAGGATCTTCCACAGGGTCATATAAATGAGATTTCATAGGTTCCTATATAGAAAACTTGGTGGAGAATAAGGCTTCCTCTATATAGAAAACTTGGTGGAGACCAAGGCTTTCTATATAGAAAACTTGGTGGAGACCAAGGCTTTCTATATAGAAAACTTGGTGGAGACCAAGGCTTTCTATATATAGAAAACTTGGCGGAGACCAAGGCTTTCTATATATAGAAAACTTGGTGGAGACCAAGGCTTTCTATGTATAGAAAACTTGGTGGAGACCAAGGCTTTCTATATATAGAAAACTTGGTGGAGACCAAGGCTTTCTATATATAGAAAACTTGGTGGAGACCAAGGCTTTCTATATATAGAAAACTTGGTGGAGACCAAGGCTTTCTATGTATAGAAAACTTGGTGGAGACCAAGGCTTTCTATGTATAGAAAACTTGGTGGAGACCAAGGCTTTCTATATATAGAAAACTTGGTGGAGACCAAGGCTTTCTATGTATAGAAAACTTGGGGGAGACCAAGGCTTTCTATATATAGAAAACTTGGTGGAGACCAAGGCTTTCTATGTATAGAAAACTTGGTGGAGACCAAGGCTTTCTATGTATAGAAAACTTGGTGGAGACCAAGGCTTTCTATGTATAGAAAACTTGGTGGAGACCAAGGCTTTCTATGTATAGAAAACTTGGTGGAGACCAAGGCTTTCTATGTATAGAAAACTTGGTGGAGACCAAGGCTTTCTATATATAGAAAACTTGGTGGAGACCAAGGCTTTCTATATATAGAAAACTTGGTGGAGACCAAGGCTTTCTATGTATAGAAAACTTGGTGGAGACCAAGGCTTTCTATATATAGAAAACTTGGTGGAGACCAAGGCTTTCTATATATAGAAAACTTGGTGGAGACCAAGGCTTTCTATATATAGAAAACTTGGTGGAGACCAAGGCTTTCTATATATAGAAAACTTGGTGGAGACCAAGGCTTTAAACTTGGTGGAGACCAAGGCTTTTTATGTATAGAAAACTTGGTGGAGACCAAGGCTTTCTATATATAGAAAACTTGGTGGAGACCAAGGCTTTCTATGTATAGAAAACTTGGTGGAGACCAAGGCTTTCTATATATAGAAAACTTGGTGGAGACCATGGCTTTCTATATATAGAAAACTTGGTGGAGACCAAGGCTTTCTATGTATAGAAAACTTGGTGGAGACCAAGGCTTTCTATGTATAGAAAACTTGGTGGAGACCAAGGCTTTCTATATATAGAAAACTTGGTGGAGACCAAGGCTTTCTATATATAGAAAACTTGGTGGAGACCAAGGCTTTCTATATATAGAAAACTTGGTGGAGACCAAGGCTTTCTATATATAGAAAACTTGGTGGAGACCAAGGCTTTCTATATATAGAAAACTTGGTGGAGACCAAGGCTTTCTATATATAGAAAACTTGGTGGAGACCAAGGCTTTCTATATATAGAAAACTTGGTGGAGACCAAGGCTTTCTATATATAGAAAACTTGGTGGAGACCAAGGCTTTCTATATATAGAAAACTTGGTGGAGACCAAGGCTTTCTATATATAGAAAACTTGGTGGAGACCAAGGCTTTCTATATATAGAAAACTTGGTGGAGACCAAGGCTTTCTATATATAGAAAACTTGGTGGAGACCAAGGCTTTCTATATATAGAAAACTTGGTGGAGACCAAGGCTTTCTATATATAGAAAACTTGGTGGAGACCAAGGCTTTCTATATATAGAAAACTTGGTGGAGACCAAGGCTTTCTATATATAGAAAACTTGGTGGAGACCAAGGCTTTCTATATATAGAAAACTTGGTGGAGACCAAGGCTTTCTATATATAGAAAACTTGGTGGAGACCAAGGCTTTCTATATATAGAAAACTTGGTGGAGACCTTTTTTTGGCGGAGACTAATGTTTTCTATAGAAAACTTGGTGGAGACCATTGTTTCTATAGAAAACTTGGTGGATACCATTGTTTTCCAGAGAAAACTTGGTGGAGACCATTGTTTTCTATAGAAAACTTGGTGGAGACCATTGTTTTCTATAGAAAACTTGGTGGAGACCATTGTTTTCTATAGAAAACTTGGTGCAGACCATTGTTTTCTATAGAAAACTTGGTGGAGACCATTGTTTTCTATAGAAAACTTGGTGGAGACCACCGTTTTCTATAGAAAACTTGGTGGAGACCACCGTTTTCTATAGAAAACTTGGTGGAGACCACCGTTTTCTATAGAAAACTTGGTGGAGACCACCGTTTTCTATAGAAAACTTGGTGGAGACCACCGTTTTCTATAGAAAACTTGGTGGAGACCACCGTTTTCTATAGAAAACTTGGTGGAGACCACCGTTTTCTATAGAAAACTTGGTGGAGACCACCGTTTTCTATAGAAAACTTGGTGGAGACCACCGTTTTCTATAGAAAACTTGGTGGAGACCACCGTTTTCTATAGAAAACTTGGTGGAGACCACCGTTTTCTATAGAAAACTTGGTGGAGACCACCGTTTTTTATAGAAAACTTGGTGGAGACCACCGTTTTCTATAGAAAATTTGGTGGAGACCACTGTTTTCTATAGAAAACTTGGTGGAGACCATCGTTTTCTATAGAAAACTTGGTGGAGACCATCGTTTTCTATAGAAAACTTGGTGGAGACCATCGTTTTCTATAGAAAACTTGGTGGAGACCATCGTTTTCTATAGAAAACTTGGTGGAGACCATCGTTTTCTATGGAAAACTTGGTGGAGACCATCGTTTTTTATGGAAAACTTGGTGGAGACCATCGTTTTTTATGGAAAACTTGGTGGAGACCATCGTTTTTTATGGAAAACTTGGTGGAGACCATCGTTTTCTATAGAAAACTTGGTGGAGACCATCGTTTTCTATAGAAAACTTGGTGGAGACCATCGTTTTCTATAGAAAACTTGGTGGAGACCATCGTTTTCTATAGAAAACTTGGTGGAGACCATCGTTTTCTATAGAAAACTTGGTGGAGACCATCGTTTTCTATAAAAAACTTGGTGGAGACCATCGTTTTCTATAGAAAACTTGGTGGAGACCATCGTTTTCTATAGAAAACTTGGTGGAGACCATCGTTTTCTATAGAAAACTTGGTGGAGACCATCGTTTTCTATAGAAAACTTGGTGGAGACCACCGTTTTCTATAGAAAACTTGGTGGAGACCACCGTTTTCTATAGAAAACTTGGTGGAGACCACCGTTTTCTATAGAAAACTTGGTGGAGACCACCGTTTTCTATAGAAAACTTGGTGGAGACCACCGTTTTCTATAGAAAACTTGGTGGAGACCACCGTTTTCTATAGAACTTGGTGGAGACCACCGTTTTCTATAGAAAACTTGGTGGAGACCACCGTTTTCTATAGAAAACTTGGTGGAGACCACCGTTTTCTATAGAAAACTTGGTGGAGACCACCGTTTTCTATAGAAAACTTGGTGGAGACCACCGTTTTCTATAGAAAACTTGGTGGAGACCACCGTTTTCTATAGAAAATTTGGTGGAGACCACCGTTTTCTATAGAAAACTTGGTGGAGACCACCGTTTTCTATAGAAAACTTGGTGGAGACCACCGTTTTTTGGTGGAGACCACCGTTTTCTATAGAAAACTTGGTGGAGACAACCGTTTTCTATAGAAAACTTGGTGGAGACAACCGTTTTCTATAGAAAACTTGGTGGAGACAACCGTTTTCAATAGAAAACTTGGTGGAGACCACCGTTTTCAATAGAAAACTTGGTGGAGACCACCGTTTTCTATAGAAAACTTGGTGGAGACAACCGTTTCCAATAGAAAACTTGGTGGAGACCACCGTTTTCAATAGAAAACTTGGTGGAGACCACCGTTTTCAATAGAAAACTTGGTGGAGACCACCGTTTTCAATAGAAAACTTGGTGGAGACCACCGTTTTCTATAGAAAACTTGGTGGAGACCAATGTTTTCTATAGAAAACTTGGTGGAGACCAATGTTTTCTATAGAAAACTTGGTGGAGACCAATGTTTTCTATAGAAAACTTGGTGGAGACCAATGTTTTCTATAGAAAACTTGGTGGAGACCAATGTTTTCTATAGAAAACTTGGTGCAGACCATAGTTTTCTATAGAAAACTTGGTGCAGACCATAGTTTTCTATAGAAAACTTGGTGCAGACCATAGTTTTCTATAGAAAACTTGGTGCAGACCATAGTTTTCTATAGAAAACTTGGTGCAGACCATAGTTTTCTATAGAAAACTTGGTGCAGACCATAGTTTTCTATAGAAAACTTGGTGCAGACCATAGTTTTCTATAGAAAACTTGGTGCAGACCAATGTTTTCTATAGAAAACTTGGTGGAGACCAATGTTTTCTATAGAAAACTTGGTGGAGACCAATGTTTTCTATAGAAAACTTGGTGGAGACCAATGTTTTCTATAGAAAACTTGGTGGAGACCAATGTTTTCTATAGAAAACTTGGTGGAGACCAATGTTTTCTATAGAAAACTTGGTGGAGACCAATGTTTTCTATAGAAAACTTGGTGGAGACCAATGTTTTCTATAGAAAACTTGGTGGAGACCAATGTTTTCTATAGAAAACTTGGTGGAGACCAATGTTTTCTATAGAAAACTTGGTGGAGACCAATGTTTTCTATAGAAAACTTGGTGGAGACCAATGTTTTCTATAGAAAACTTGGTGGAGACCAATGTTTTCTATAGAAAACTTGGTGGAGACCAATGTTTTCTATAGAAAACTTGGTGGAGACCAATGTTTTCTATAGAAAACTTGGTGGAGACCAATGTTTTCTATAGAAAACTTGGTGGAGACCAATGTTTTCTATAGAAAACTTGGTGGAGACCAATGTTTTCTATAGAAAACTTGGTGGAGACCAATGTTTTCTATAGAAAACTTGGTGGAGACCAATGTTTTCTATAGAAAACTTGGTGGAGACCAATGTTTTCTATAGAAAACTTGGTGGAGACCAATGTTTTCTATAGAAAACTTGGTGGAGACCAATGTTTTCTATAGAAAACTTGGTGGAGACCAATGTTTTCTATAGAAAACTTGGTGGAGACCAATGTTTTCTATAGAAAACTTGGTGGAGACCAATGTTTTCTATAGAAAACTTGGTGGAGACCAAGGCTTTCTATGTATAGAAAACTTGGTGGAGACCAAGGCTTTCTATGTATAGAAAACTTGGTGGAGACCAAGGCTTTCTATGTATAGAAAACTTGGTGGAGACCAAGGCTTTCTATGTATAGAAAACTTGGTGGAGACCAAGGCTTTCTATGTATAGAAAACTTGGTGGAGACCAATGTTTTCTATAGAAAACTTGGTGGAGACCAATGTTTTCTATAGAAAACTTGGTGGAGACCAATGTTTTCTATAGAAAACTTGGTGGAGACCAATGTTTTCTATAGAAAACTTGGTGGAGACCAATGTTTTCTATAGAAAACTTGGTGGAGACCAATGTTTTCTATAGAAAACTTGGTGGAGACCAATGTTTTCTATAGAAAACTTGGTGGAGACCAATGTTTTCTATAGAAAACTTGGTGGAGACCAAGGCTTTCTATAGAAAACTTGGTGGAGACCAAGGCTTTCTATATATAGAAAACTTGGTGGAGACCAAGGCTTTCTATATATAGAAAACTTGGTGGAGACCAAGGCTTTCTATATAGAAAATTTGGTGGAGACCAAGGCTTTCTATATAGAAAATTTGGTGGAGACCAAGCCTTTCTATATATAGAAAACTTGGTGGAGACCAAGGCTTTCTATATAGAAAACTTGGTGGAGACCAAGGCTTTCTATATAGAAAACTTGGTGGAGACCAAGGCTTTCTATATAGAAAACTTGGTGGAGACCAAGGCTTTCTATATATAGAAAACTTGGTGGAGACCAAGGCTTTCTATATATAGAAAACTTGGTGGAGACCAAGGCTTTCTATATATAGAAAACTTGGTGGAGACCAAGGCTTTCTATATATAGAAAACTTGGTGGAGACCAAGGCTTTCTATATATAGAAAACTTGGTGGAGACCAAGGCTTTCTATATATAGAAAACTTGGTGGAGACCAAGGCTTTCTATATATAGAAAACTTGGTGGAGACCAAGGCTTTCTATATATAGAAAACTTGGTGGAGACCAAGGCTTTCTATATATAGAAAACTTGGTGGAGACCAAGGCTTTCTATATATAGAAAACTTGGTGGAGACCAAGGCTTTCTATATATAGAAAACTTGGTGGAGACCAAGGCTTTCTATATATAGAAAACTTGGTGGAGACCAAGGCTTTCTATATATAGAAAACTTGGTGGAGACCAAGGCTTTCTATATATAGAAAACTTGGTGGAGACCAAGGCTTTCTATATATAGAAAACTTGGTGGAGACCAAGGCTTTCTATATATAGAAAACTTGGTGGAGACCAAGGCTTTCTATATATAGAAAACTTGGTGGAGACCAAGGCTTTCTATATATAGAAAACTTGGTGGAGACCAAGGCTTTCTATATATAGAAAACTTGGTGGAGACCAAGGCTTTCTATATATAGAAAACTTGGTGGAGACCAAGGCTTTCTATACATAGAAAACTTGGTGGAGACCAAGGCTTTCTATATATAGAAAACTTGGTGGAGACCAAGGCTTCCTATATATAGAAAACTTGGTGGAGACCTTTTTTTGGCGGAGACTAATGTTTTCTATAGAAAACTTGGTGGAGACCATTGTTTCTATAGAAAACTTGGTGGATACCACTGTTTTCCAGAGAAAACTTGGTGGAGACCATTGTTTTCTATAGAAAACTTGGTGGAGACCATTGTTTTCTATAGAAAACTTGGTGGAGACCATTGTTTTCTATAGAAAACTTGGTGGAGACCATTGTTTTCTATAGAAAACTTGGTGGAGACCATTGTTTTCTATAGAAAACTTGGTGCAGACCATTGTTTTCTATAGAAAACTTGGTGCAGACCATTGTTTTCTATAGAAAACTTGGTGGAGACCATTGTTTTCTATAGAAAACTTGGTGGAGACCACCGTTTTCTATAGAAAACTTGGTGGAGACCACCGTTTTCTATAGAAAACTTGGTGGAGACCACCGTTTTCTATAGAAAACTTGGTGGAGACCACCGTTTTCTATAGAAAACTTGGTGGAGACCACCGTTTTCTATAGAAAACTTGGTGGAGACCACCGTTTTCTATAGAAAACTTGGTGGAGACCACCGTTTTCTATAGAAAACTTGGTGGAGACCACCGTTTTCTATAGAAAACTTGGTGGAGACCACCGTTTTCTATAGAAAACTTGGTGGAGACCACCGTTTTCTATAGAAAACTTGGTGGAGACCACCGTTTTCTATAGAAAACTTGGTGGAGACCACCGTTTTCTATAGAAAACTTGGTGGAGACCATCGTTTTCTATAGAAAACTTGGTGGAGACCATCGTTTTCTATAGAAAACTTGGTGGAGACCATCGTTTTCTATAGAAAACTTGGTGGAGACCATCGTTTTCTATAGAAAAATTGGTGGAGACCATCGTTTTCTATGGAAAACTTGGTGGAGACCATCGTTTTCTATGGAAAACTTGGTGGAGACCATCGTTTTCTATGGAAAACTTGGTGGAGACCATCGTTTTCTATAGAAAACTTGGTGGAGACCATCGTTTTCTATAGAAAACTTGGTGGAGACCATCGTTTTCTATAGAAAAATTGGTGGGAGACCATCGTTTTCTATAGAAAACTTGGTGGAGACCATCGTTTTCTATAGAAAACTTGGTGGAGACCATCGTTTTCTATAGAAAACTTGGTGGAGACCATCGTTTTCTATAGAAAACTTGGTGGAGACCATCGTTTTCTATAGAAAACTTGGTGGAGACCATCGTTTTCTATAGAAAACTTGGTGGAGACCATCGTTTTCTATAGAAAACTTGGTGGAGACCATCGTTTTCTATAGAAAACTTGGTGGAGACCACCGTTTTCTATAGAAAACTTGGTGGAGACCACCGTTTTCTATAGAAAACTTGGTGGAGACCACCGTTTTCTATAGAAAACTTGGTGGAGACCACCGTTTTCTATAGAAAACTTGGTGGAGACCACCGTTTTCTATAGAAAACTTGGTGGAGACCACCGTTTTCTATAGAAAACTTGGTGGAGACCACCGTTTTCTATAGAAAACTTGGTGGAGACCACCGTTTTCTATAGAAAACTTGGTGGAGACCACCGTTTTCTATAGAAAACTTGGTGGAGACCACCGTTTTCTATAGAAAACTTGGTGGAGACCACCGTTTTCTATAGAAAACTTGGTGGAGACCACCGTTTTCTATAGAAAACTTGGTGGAGACCACCGTTTTCTATAGAAAACTTGGTGGAGACCACCGTTTTCTATAGAAAACTTGGTGGAGACCACCGTTTTCTATAGAAAACTTGGTGGAGACAACCGTTTTCAATAGAAAACTTGGTGGAGACCACCGTTTTCTATAGAAAACTTGGTGGAGACAACCGTTTCCAATAGAAAACTTGGTGGAGACCACCGTTTTCAATAGAAAACTTGGTGGAGACCACCGTTTTCAATAGAAAACTTGGTGGAGACCACCGTTTTCTATAGAAAACTTGGTGGAGACCAATGTTTTCTATAGAAAACTTGGTGGAGACCAATGTTTTCTATAGAAAACTTGGTGGAGACCAATGTTTTCTATAGAAAACTTGGTGGAGACCAATGTTTTCTATAGAAAACTTGGTGGAGACCAATGTTTTCTATAGAAAACTTGGTGGAGACCAATGTTTTCTATAGAAAACTTGGTGGAGACCAATGTTTTCTATAGAAAACTTGGTGGAGACCAATGTTTTCTATAGAAAACTTGGTGGAGACCAATGTTTTCTATAGAAAACTTGGTGGAGACCAATGTTTTCTATAGAAAACTTGGTGGAGACCAATGTTTTCTATAGAAAACTTGGTGGAGACCAATGTTTTCTATAGAAAACTTGGTGGAGACCAATGTTTTCTATAGAAAACTTGGTGGAGACCAATGTTTTCTATAGAAAACTTGGTGGAGACCAATGTTTTCTATAGAAAACTTGGTGGAGACCAATGTTTTCTATAGAAAACTTGGTGGAGACCAATGTTTTCTATAGAAAACTTGGTGGAGACCAATGTTTTCTATAGAAAACTTGGTGCAGACCATAGTTTTCTATAGAAAACTTGGTGCAGACCATAGTTTTCTATAGAAAACTTGGTGCAGACCATAGTTTTCTATAGAAAACTTGGTGCAGACCATAGTTTTCTATAGAAAACTTGGTGCAGACCATAGTTTTCTATAGAAAACTTGGTGCAGACCATAGTTTTCTATAGAAAACTTGGTGCAGACCATGGTTTTCTATAGAAAACTTGGTGCAGACCATGGTTTTCTATAGAAAACTTGGTGCAGACCATGGTTTTCTATAGAAAACTTGGTGGAGACCAAGGCTTTCTATGTATAGAAAACTTGGTGGAGACCAAGGCTTTCTATGTATAGAAAA
>NW_027411644.1:36016452-36028952 GCF_047663935.1 Musca autumnalis
CTTCGGGTGGTCTTGGACAAAAATTCGTTGGACAAAAATTCTTAAAAAATCCACGCCTTTTGTTCAGGTGGTCTTGGACAAAAAATTCTTAAAAAATCCAGCCTTTTGTTCAGGTGGTCTTGGACAAAAAATTCTTAAAAAATCCACGCCTTTTGTTCAGGTGGTCTTGGACAAAAAATTCTTAAAAAATCCACGCCTTTTGTTCAGGTGGTCTTGGACAAAAAATTCTTAAAAAATCCACGCCTTTTGTTCAGGTGGTCTTGGACAAAAAAATTCTTAAAAAATCCACGCCTTTTGTTCAGGTGGTCTTGGACAAAAAATTCTTAAAAAATCCACGCCTTTTGTTCAGGTGGTCTTGGACAAAAAATTCTTAAAAAATCCACGCCTTTTGTTCAGGTGGTCTTGGACAAAAAATTCTTAAAAAATCCACGCCTTTTGTTCAGGTGGTCTTGGACAAAAAATTCTTAAAAAATCCACGCCTTTTGTTCAGGTGGTCTTGGACAAAAAATTCTTAAAAAATCCACGCCTTTTGTTCAGGTGGTCTTGGACAAAAAATTCTTAAAAAATCCACGCCTTTTGTTCAGGTGGTCTTGGACAAAAAATTCTTAAAAATCCACGCCTTTTGTTCAGGTGGTCTTGGACAAAAAATTCTTAAAAAAATCCACGCCTTTTGTTCAGGTGGTCTTGGACAAAAAATTCTTAAAAAATCCACGCCTTTTGTTCAGGTGGTCTTGGACAAAAAATTCTTAAAAAATCCACGCCTTTTGTTCAGGTGGTCTTGGACAAAAAATTCTTAAAAAATCCACGCCTTTTGTTCAGGTGGTCTTGGACAAAAAATTCTTAAAAAATCCACGCCTTTTGTTCAGGTGGTCTTGGGACAAAAAATTCTTAAAAAAATCCACGCCTTTTGTTCAGGTGGTCTTGGACAAAAAATTCTTAAAAAATCCACGCCTTTTGTTCAGGTGGTCTTGGACAAAAAATTCTTAAAAAATCCACGCCTTTTGTTCAGGTGGTCTTGGACAAAAAATTCTTAAAAAATCCACGCCTTTTGTTCAGGTGGTCTTGGACAAAAAATTCTTAAAAAATCCACGCCTTTTGTTCAGGTGGTCTTGGACAAAAAATTCTTAAAAAATCCACGCCTTTTGTTCAGGTGGTCTTGGACAAAAAATTCTTAAAAAATCCACGCCTTTTGTTCAGGTGGTCTTGGACAAAAAATTCTTAAAAAATCCACGCCTTTTGTTCAGGTGGTCTTGGACAAAAAATTCTTAAAAAATCCACGCCTTTTGTTCAGGTGGTCTTGGACAAAAAATTCTTAAAAAATCCACGCCTTTTGTTCAGGTGGTCTTGGACAAAAAATTCTTAAAAAATCCACGCCTTTTGTTCAGGTGGTCTTGGACAAAAAATTCTTAAAAAATCCACGCCTTTTGTTCAGGTGGTCTTGGACAAAAAATTCTTAAAAAATCCACGCCTTTTGTTCAGGTGGTCTTGGACAAAAAATTCTTAAAAAATCCACGCCTTTTGTTCAGGTGGTCTTGGACAAAAAATTCTTAAAAAATCCACGCCTTTTGTTCAGGTGGTCTTGGACAAAAAATTCTTAAAAAATCCACGCCTTTTGTTCAGGTGGTCTTGGACAAAAAATTCTTAAAAAATCCACGCCTTTTGTTCAGGTGGTCTTGGACAAAAAATTCTTAAAAAATCCACGCCTTTTGTTCAGGTGGTCTTGGACAAAAAATTCTTAAAAAATCCACGCCTTTTGTTCAGGTGGTCTTGGACAAAAAATTCTTAAAAAATCCACGCCTTTTGTTCAGGTGGTCTTGGACAAAAAATTCTTAAAAAATCCACGCCTTTTGTTCAGGTGGTCTTGGACAAAAAATTCTTAAAAAATCCACGCCTTTTGTTCAGGTGGTCTTGGACAAAAAATTCTTAAAAAATCCACGCCTTTTGTTCAGGTGGTCTTGGACAAAAAATTCTTAAAAAATCCACGCCTTTTGTTCAGGTGGTCTTGGACAAAAAATTCTTAAAAAATCCACGCCTTTTGTTCAGGTGGTCTTGGACAAAAAATTCTTAAAAAATCCACGCCTTTTGTTCAGGTGGTCTTGGACAAAAAATTCTTAAAAAATCCACGCCTTTTGTTCAGGTGGTCTTGGACAAAAAATTCTTAAAAAATTCCACGCCTTTTGTTCAGGTGGTCTTGGACAAAAAATTCTTAAAAAATCCACGCCTTTTGTTCAGGTGGTCTTGGACAAAAAATTCTTAAAAAATCCACGCCTTTTGTTCAGGTGGTCTTGGACAAAAAATTCTTAAAAAATCCACGCCTTTTGTTCAGGTGGTCTTGGACAAAAAATTCTTAAAAAATCCACGCCTTTTGTTCAGGTGGTCTTGGACAAAAAATTCTTAAAAAATCCACGCCTTTTGTTCAGGTGGTCTTGGACAAAAAATTCTTAAAAAATCCACGCCTTTTGTTCAGGTGGTCTTGGACAAAAAATTCTTAAAAAATCCACGCCTTTTGTTCAGGTGGTCTTGGACAAAAAATTCTTAAAAAATCCACGCCTTTTGTTCAGGTGGTCTTTGACAAAAAATTCTTAAAAAATCCACGCCTTTTGTTCAGGTGGTCTTGGACAAAAAATTCTTAAAAAATCCACGCCTTTTGTTCAGGTGGTCTTGGACAAAAAATTCTTAAAAAATCCACGCCTTTTGTTCAGGTGGTCTTGGACAAAAAATTCTTAAAAAATCCACGCCTTTTGTTCAGGTGGTCTTGGACAAAAAATTCTTAAAAAATCCACGCCTTTTGTTCAGGTGGTCTTGGACAAAAAATTCTTAAAAAATCCACGCCTTTTGTTCAGGTGGTCTTGGACAAAAAATTCTTAAAAAATCCACGCCTTTTGTTCAGGTGGTCTTGGACAAAAAATTCTTAAAAAATCCACGCCTTTTGTTCAGGTGGTCTTGGACAAAAAATTCTTAAAAAATCCACGCCTTTTGTTCAGGTGGTCTTGGACAAAAAATTCTTAAAAAATCCACGCCTTTTGTTCAGGTGGTCTTGGACAAAAAATTCTTAAAAAATCCACGCCTTTTGTTCAGGTGGTCTTGGACAAAAAATTCTTAAAAAATCCACGCCTTTTGTTCAGGTGGTCTTGGACAAAAAATTCTTAAAAAATCCACGCCTTTTGTTCAGGTGGTCTTGGACAAAAAATTCTTAAAAAATCCACGCCTTTTGTTCAGGTGGTCTTGGACAAAAAATTCTTAAAAAATCCACGCCTTTTGTTCAGGTGGTCTTGGACAAAAAATTCTTAAAAAATCCACGCCTTTTGTTCAGGTGGTCTTGGACAAAAAATTCTTAAAAAATCCACGCCTTTTGTTCAGGTGGTCTTGGACAAAAAATTCTTAAAAAATCCACGCCTTTTGTTCAGGTGGTCTTGGACAAAAAATTCTTAAAAAATCCACGCCTTTTGTTCAGGTGGTCTTGGACAAAAAATTCTTAAAAAATCCACGCCTTTTGTTCAGGTGGTCTTGGACAAAAAATTCTTAAAAAATCCACGCCTTTTGTTCAGGTGGTCTTGGACAAAAAATTCTTAAAAAATCCACGCCTTTTGTTCAGGTGGTCTTGGACAAAAAATTCTTAAAAAATCCACGCCTTTTGTTCAGGTGGTCTTGGACAAAAAATTCTTAAAAAATCCACGCCTTTTGTTCAGGTGGTCTTGGACAAAAAATTCTTAAAAAATCCACGCCTTTTGTTCAGGTGGTCTTGGACAAAAAATTCTTAAAAAATCCACGCCTTTTGTTCAGGTGGTCTTGGACAAAAAATTCTTAAAAAATCCACGCCTTTTGTTCAGGTGGTCTTGGACAAAAAATTCTTAAAAAATCCACGCCTTTTGTTCAGGTGGTCTTGGACAAAAAATTCTTAAAAAATCCACGCCTTTTGTTCAGGTGGTCTTGGACAAAAAATTCTTAAAAAATCCACGCCTTTTGTTCAGGTGGTCTTGGACAAAAAATTCTTAAAAAATCCACGCCTTTTGTTCAGGTGGTCTTGGACAAAAAATTCTTAAAAAATCCACGCCTTTTGTTCAGGTGGTCTTGGACAAAAAATTCTTAAAAAATCCACGCCTTTTGTTCAGGTGGTCTTGGACAAAAAATTCTTAAAAAATCCACGCCTTTTGTTCAGGTGGTCTTGGACAAAAAATTCTTAAAAAATCCACGCCTTTTGTTCAGGTGGTCTTGGACAAAAAATTCTTAAAAAATCCACGCCTTTTGTTCAGGTGGTCTTGGACAAAAAATTCTTAAAAAATCCACGCCTTTTGTTCAGGTGGTCTTGGACAAAAAATTCTTAAAAAATCCACGCCTTTTGTTCAGGTGGTCTTGGAAAAAAAATTCTTAAAAAATCCACGCCTTCTGTTCAGGTGGTCTTGGAAAAAAAATTCTTAAAAAATCCACGCCTTTTGTTCAGGTGGTCATGGAAAAAAAATTCTTAAAAAATCCACGCCTTTTGTTCAGGTGGTCATGGACAAAAAAATTCTTAAAAAATCCACGCCTTTTGTTCAGGTGGTCTTGGACAAAAAATTCTTAAAAATCCACGCCTTTTGTTCAGGTGGTCTTGGACAAAAAATTCTTAAAAAATCCACGCCTTTTGTTCAGGTGGTCTTGGACAAAAAATTCTTAAAAAATCCACGCCTTTTGTTCAGGTGGTCTTGGACAAAAAATTCTTAAAAAATCCACGCCTTTTGTTCAGGTGGTCTTGGACAAAAAATTCTTAAAAAATCCACGCCTTTTGTTCAGGTGGTCTTGGACAAAAAATTCTTAAAAAATCCACGCCTTTTGTTCAGGTGGTCTTGGACAAAAAATTCTTAAAAAATCCACGCCTTTTGTTCAGGTGGTCTTGGACAAAAAATTCTTAAAAAATCCACGCCTTTTGTTCAGGTGGTCTTGGACAAAAAATTCTTAAAAATCCACGCCTTTTGTTCAGGTGGTCTTGGACAAAAATTCTTAAAAAATCCACGCCTTTTGTTCAGGTGGTCTTGGACAAAAATTCTTAAAAAATCCACGCCTTTTGTTCAGGTGGTCTTGGACAAAAAATTCTTAAAAAATCCACGCCTTTTGTTCAGGTGGTCTTGGACAAAAAATTCTTAAAAAATCCACGCCTTTTGTTCAGGTGGTCTTGGACAAAAAATTCTTAAAAAATCCACGCCTTTTGTTCAGGTGGTCTTGGACAAAAAATTCTTAAAAAATCCACGCCTTTTGTTCAGGTGGTCTTGGACAAAAAATTCTTAAAAAATCCACGCCTTTTGTTCAGGTGGTCTTGGACAAAAAATTCTTAAAAAAATCCACGCCTTTTGTTCAGGTGGTCTTGGACAAAAAATTCTTAAAAAATCTACGCCTTTTGTTCAGGTGGTCTTGGACAAAAAAATTCTTAAAAAATCCACGCCTTTTGTTCAGGTGGTCTTGGACAAAAAATTCTTAAAAAATCCACGCCTTTTGTTCAGGTGGTCTTGGACAAAAAATTCTTAAAAAATCCACGCCTTTTGTTCAGGTGGTCTTGGACAAAAAATTCTTAAAAAATCCACGCCTTTTGTTCAGGTGGTCTTGGACAAAAAATTCTTAAAAAAATCCACGCCTTTGTTCAGGTGGTCTTGGACAAAAAAATTCTTAAAAAATCCACGCCTTTTGTTCAGGTGGTCTTGGACAAAAAATTCTTAAAAAATCCACGCCTTTGTTCAGGTGGTCTTGGACAAAAAATTCTTAAAAAATCCACGCATTTTGTTCAGGTGGTCTTGGACAAAAAATTCTTAAAAAATCCACGCCTTTTGTTCAGGTGGTCTTGGACAAAAAATTCTTAAAAAATCCACGCCTTTTGTTCAGGTGGTCTTGGACAAAAAATTCTTAAAAAATCCACGCATTTTGTTCAGGTGGTCTTGGACAAAAAATTCTTAAAAAATCCACGCCTTTTGTGGTGGTCTTGGACAAAAAATTCTTAAAAAATCTACGCCTTTTGTTCAGGTGGTCTTGGACAAAAAATTCTTAAAAATCTACGCCTTTTGTTCAGGTGGTCTTGGACAAAAAATTCTTAAAAAATCCACGCCTTTTGTTCAGGTGGTCTTGGACAAAAAATTCTTAAAAAATCCACGCCTTTTGTTCAGGTGGTCTTGGAAAAAAAATTCTTAAAAAATCCACGCCTTTTGTTCAGGTGGTCTTGGACAAAAAATTCTTAAAAAATCCACGCCTTTTGTTCAGGTGGTCTTGGAAAAAAAATTCTTAAAAAATCCACGCCTTTTGTTCAGGTGGTCTTGGAAAAAAAAATTCTTAAAAATCCACGCCTTCTGTTCAGGTGGTCTTGGAAAAAAAATTCTTAAAAAATCCACGCCTTTTGTTCAGGTGGTCATGGAAAAAAAATTCTTAAAAAATCCACGCCTTTTGTTCAGGTGGTCTTGGACAAAAAATTCTTAAAAAAATCCACGCCTTTTGTTCAGGTGGTCTTGGACAAAAAATTCTTAAAAAATCCACGCCTTTTGTTCAGGTGGTCTTGGACAAAAAATTCTTAAAAAATCCACGCCTTTTGTTCAGGTGGTCTTGGACAAAAAATTTTTAAAAAATCCACGCCTTTTGTTCAGGTGGTCTTGGACAAATAATTCTTAAAAAATCCACGCCTTTTGTTCAGGTGGTCTTGGACAAAAAATTCTTAAAAAATCCACGCCTTTTGTTCAGGTGGTCTTGGACAAAAAATTCTTAAAAAATCCACGCCTTTTGTTCAGGTGGTCTTGGACAAAAAATTCTTAAAAAATCCACGCCTTTTGTTCAGGTGGTCTTGGACAAAAAATTCTTAAAAAATCCACGCCTTTTGTTCAGGTGGTCTTGGACAAAAAATTCTTAAAAAATCCACGCCTTTTGTTCAGGTGGTCTTGGACAAAAAATTCTTAAAAAATCCACGCCTTTTGTTCAGGTGGTCTTGGACAAAAAATTCTTAAAAAATCCACGCCTTTTGTTCAGGTGGTCTTGGACAAAAAATTCTTAAAAAATCCACGCCTTTTGTTCAGGTGGTCTTGGACAAAAAATTCTTAAAAAATCCACGCCTTTTGTTCAGGTGGTCTTGGACAAAAAATTCTTAAAAAATCCACGCCTTTTGTTCAGGTGGTCTTGGACAAAAAATTCTTAAAAAATCCACGCCTTTTGTTCAGGTGGTCTTGGACAAAAAATTCTTAAAAAATCCACGCCTTTTGTTCAGGTGGTCTTGGACAAAAAATTCTTAAAAAATCCACGCCTTTTGTTCAGGTGGTCTTGGACAAAAAATTCTTAAAAAATCCACGCATTTTGTTCAGGTGGTCTTGGACAAAAAATTCTTAAAAAATCCACGCCTTTTGTGGTGGTCTTGGACAAAAAATTCTTAAAAAATCTACGCCTTTTGTTCAGGTGGTCTTGGACAAAAAATTCTTAAAAAATCTACGCCTTTTGTTCAGGTGGTCTTGGACAAAAAATTCTTAAAAAATCCACGCCTTTTGTTCAGGTGGTCTTGGACAAAAAATTCTTAAAAAATCCACGCCTTTTGTTCAGGTGGTCTTGGACAAAAAATTCTTAAAAAATCCACGCCTTTTGTTCAGGTGGTCTTGGACAAAAAATTCTTAAAAAATCCACGCCTTTTGTTCAGGTGGTCTTGGACAAAAAATTCTTAAAAAATCCACGCCTTTTGTTCAGGTGGTCTTGGACAAAAAATTCTTAAAAAATCCACGCCTTTTGTTCAGGTGGTCTTGGACAAAAAATTCTTAAAAAATCCACGCATTTTGTTCAGGTGGTCTTGGACAAAAAATTCTTAAAAAATCCACGCCTTTTGTTCAGGTGGTCTTGGACAAAAAATTCTTAAAAAATCCACGCCTTTTGTTCAGGTGGTCTTGGACAAAAAATTCTTAAAAAATCCACGCATTTTGTTCAGGTGGTCTTGGACAAAAAATTCTTAAAAAATCCACGCCTTTTGTGGTGGTCTTGGACAAAAAATTCTTAAAAAATCTACGCCTTTTGTTCAGGTGGTCTTGGACAAAAAATTCTTAAAAAATCTACGCCTTTTGTTCAGGTGGTCTTGGACAAAAAATTCTTAAAAAATCCACGCCTTTTGTTCAGGTGGTCTTGGACAAAAAATTCTTAAAAAATCCACGCCTTTTGTTCAGGTGGTCTTGGACAAAAAATTCTTAAAAAATCCACGCCTTTTGTTCAGGTGGTCTTGGACAAAAAATTCTTAAAAAATCCACGCCTTTTGTTCAGGTGGTCTTGGACAAAAAATTCTTAAAAAATCCACGCCTTTTGTTCAGGTGGTCTTGGACAAAAAATTCTTAAAAAATCCACGCCTTTTGTTCAGGTGGTCTTGGACAAAAAATTCTTAAAAAATCCACGCCTTTTGTTCAGGTGGTCTTGGACAAAAAATTCTTAAAAAATCCACGCCTTTTGTTCAGGTGGTCTTGGACAAAAAATTCTTAAAAAATCCACGCCTTTTGTTCAGGTGGTCTTGGACAAAAAATTCTTAAAAAATCCACGCCTTTTGTTCAGGTGGTCTTGGACAAAAAATTCTTAAAAAATCCACGCCTTTTGTTCAGGTGGTCTTGGACAAAAAATTCTTAAAAAATCCACGCCTTTTGTTCAGGTGGTCTTGGACAAAAAATTCTTAAAAAATCCACGCATTTTGTTCAGGTGGTCTTGGACAAAAAATTCTTAAAAAATCCGCGCCTTTTGTGGTGGTCTTGGACAAAAAATTCTTAAAAAATCTACGCCTTTTGTTCAGGTGGTCTTGGACAAAAAATTCTTAAAAAATCTACGCCTTTTGTTCAGGTGGTCTTGGACAAAAAATTCTTAAAAAATCTACGCCTTTTGTTCAGGTGGTCTTGGACAAAAAATTCTTAAAAAATCCACGCCTTTTGTTCAGGTGGTCTTGGACAAAAAATTCTTAAAAAATCCACGCCTTTTGTTCAGGTGGTCTTGGACAAAAAATTCTTAAAAAATCCACGCTTTTTGTTCAGGTGGTCTTGGACAAAAAATTCTTAAAAAATCCACGCCTTTTGTTCAGGTGGTCTTGGACAAAAAATTCTTAAAAAATCCACGCCTTTTGTTCAGGTGGTCTTGGACAAAAAATTCTTAAAAAATCCACGCCTTTTGTTCAGGTGGTCTTGGACAAAAAATTCTTAAAAAATCCACGCCTTTTGTTCAGGTGGTCTTGGACAAAAAATTCTTAAAAAATCCACGCCTTTTGTTCAGGTGGTCTTGGACAAAAAATTCTTAAAAAATCCACGCCTTTTGTTCAGGTGGTCTTGGACAAAAAATTCTTAAAAAATCCACGCCTTTTGTTCAGGTGGTCTTGGACAAAAAATTCTTAAAAAATCCACGCCTTTTGTTCAGGTGGTCTTGGACAAAAAATTCTTAAAAAATCCACGCCTTTTGTTCAGGTGGTCTTGGACAAAAAATTCTTAAAAAATCTACGCTTTTTGTTCAGGTGGTCTTGGACAAAAATTCTTAAAAAATCCACGCCTTTTGTTCAGGTGGTCTTGGACAAAAAATTCTTAAAAAATCCACGCCTTTTGTTCAGGTGGTCTTGGACAAAAAATTCTTAAGAAATCCACGCCTTTTGTTCAGGTGGTCTTGGACAAAAAATTCTTAAAAAATCCACGCCTTTTGTTCAGGTGGTCTTGGACAAAAAATTCTTAAAAAATCCACGCCTTTTGTTCAGGTGGTCTTGGACAAAAAATTCTTAAAAAATCCACGCCTTTTGTTCAGGTGGTCTTGGACAAAAAATTCTTAAAAAATCCACGCCTTTTGTTTAGGTGGTCTTTGACAAAAAATTCTTAAAAAATCCACGCCTTTTATTCAAATGGTCTTTGACAAAAATTCTTTAAAAAAATCCACGCCTTTTGCTCAGGTGGTCTTGGACAAAAAATTCTTAAAAAATCCACGCCTTTTGTTCAGGTGGTCTTGGACAAAAAATTCTTAAAAAATCCACGCCTTTTGGCCATTGAAAACAAAATGTCTCCCGCAACCCAAAACAAAAGATGAGTAAAATAACGACGCAATGTCATGGGATGGTATGCCGCAACTATTTACGTGCTCAAGTGTTTATCGTTTTGTTATTATTGTTACCAGCTTCGTTGTCGTTGCCGCTGTCGTCATGTACATATTTGTAATATTTAATAATAAAATACCCCCAATATTAATTATCTGTGGAAATTGTAGCAACATTTTACTACGCATAAAATGACTGAGCTGAGCTGAATGGTGCAGGCCGTGATGGATGGTTGGTCAGTTCGTTTGATAAGTTCGTTTATGATCTGAGTCTGGGAGGTAGGAACTAAATTAACATTGTGCGAACATAAACATAAATGATGCATAACGGCTTATGTGGAGGTATACATACATCCATAGATATGTATCTACATAATTTATTAACTGTCATTAACATAAAAATATAATTGGTAATTTACGAGGGATGGTATGGGAAAATGGCTAACAACTTTTTAAACGGATTAGAGAAAATATGGTGGATTAAAGTTGAAGGCGATGAGAGGTATTAAATCAGCTCATTTTAAGGGTGGTCCTGTATATTTTTATGTTGGAGTTCAGTAGCTGAGAATGAACTTAACACCATTAATTTTGGATACATTAGAATTTTGGATACATTACAAGAATTAACTGATCTGTCAGTTATCCTGGTCTTAACTCTGAAGCATATTTATGAAACATCCTCTAGGTGGCCCTAAATTCCACGTCTCTTGCTAATTGCTAAAGGTAAAGTTAATAAGGTAAAAAATCCTCTCAAACCACATTTCTGGTCTGTTCCTTTACTTTTGAAAATGGTAAAACCGGCAAAAGTTGTTGTTCAATATATTGTTGGTTATATAATTTTAAGTATACCGTAGAGATTTGGTTACCAATTTAATTGAAAAGAAGAAAAAATATATAATCTGAACGAACATCAATATTGAATTTTATTACACCACACTAGCGAGCAGGACGTTAGGATGCAAATAGACCTCGTGCTTGAACAACATTGTGGAATTGAACACGTACAGCACACAGCTATACATACAAGCATCTGTTAAAATTAATACACACATACTTGGATCTACATAATTATTAGCATATAAAAAATACCCACACATACATGTTTACATACATGCAAATATATGCATGTGTATATTATAATGTATTTTATCTGTAATGGAGTTGATATAATTTCATTTACTGTTCTTGGTGGTTACAGAAATAATAATCAATGGTTTTGTATGTGCATTAGGGTTATGTCTTTTTTACAACCTCATATCACTGTGTCACAGTGCGAAGAGTTTCTACATAAGATTACATAAAATCTGAATTAGAAGGTGATTCGTTGAAGTCACTGTAAGCAGATATATAATTGAAAATAAACTTTAAAACCACATGAGATAACCAAGCTGGCACAAAATTAGTTTCTCACTAATTTTCTTCAATTCGGTGAATAGAGATGGTATTTACCGGGTATTTACCCGGGTAAATACCCATTTGTGGGTATTTATTTGGGTATTTACTATATTGAACCGCTAATACAACATCTAAGACCCTATTTCTGGGTTTAGGTTATGAAATCGATTCAAAATGGATAGTTTTACAATACTTTAAACAAGTGGGTAAATACATGGGTAAATACCCGAGTATTTACCCAAGTGTTGGGTAAAAACTCATTAACTGCCGAACCACTTGACGTAGGCTGACAAAACTTGGCATAAATCTTACTTATGTCAAACGAACTTTTGGTACTGAACATGGGGTCTCTGGGTCCATGTTTTGATATAGCCCCCATATATCCGTACCTCCCGATTTAAGGTATTTTTTACCTACAGCCGTATTGTACAATCATATTGGCTGAAATTTGGCATAGTGAGTTCTCAATATGTAGAAAATACCCTTGCAAAAACTTGTCAACATAGGTCCACGTTTTCTAATAGCCCCCATATAAGGTTACCCCGATTTCGAGTATTTACCCAAATTTTGGGTAAAAACTCTTTAACAGGCGAACCACTTGACGTAGGCTGACAAAAATTGGCATAAATCTTTTTTATGTCAAAAGAACTTCTGGTGCTGAACATGGGGTCTCTGGGTCCATGTTTTGATATAGCCCCCATATAGCCGTACCTCCCGATTTAAGGTATTTTTCATCTATTAGCCACATTTTACAACCAAATTTGCTGTAATTTGGCACAGTGAGTCCTCAATGAGTATAAAATATCCTTGCATACATTTGTCAACGTAGGTCCACGTTTTCTTGTAGCCCCATTATGGGATTCTGGAATCGGGAGGTACGGCTATATCAAAAAGTGGACCTAGGGACTCCATTTTCAATACCTTTAATACTATTGGTATAAGAAAGTTTTGAGCCAATTTTTGTCAGACAACGTCAAGTGGTTGGGCAGATAAGGAGTTTTTACCCAATATTTGGGTAAATACTCGAAATTGGGGGCTATAAGAAAGCGTGGACCTACGTTGACAAATCTTTGCAAGGATATTTT